>NW_027445629.1:1026731-1368975 GCF_035582795.1 Mycteria americana | reverse complement strand
CTGGACGTTTCGAATTTGGCAGCCAGGTTCTGCTAGAGTCACAAAGGTATTGTTGCATCATAACGAACCAAAGCTTTTGCAGAGCGCGAATGTCTGTGCGGCAGCGAATGCAGTTCCAAGGGACAGTGAGAACCAGTTAGAGCTTTCAATGCTGGCAGCTTTCGTGTGGGCGCAATCGCTGGACGTTTCAAATTTGGCAGCGGGGCTGTGCTGGAGTCACAAAGGCATTGTTGCATCATAACCAACCAAAGCTTTTGCAGAGCGCGAATGTCTGTGCGGCAGCGAATGCAGTTCCAAGGGACAGTGAAAGTCAGGTACAGCTTTCAGTGTTGGAAGGTTTCATATGGGCGCAATCACTGGACGTTTCGAATTTGGCAGCCGGGCTGTGCTAGAGTCACAAAGGCATTGTTGCATCATAACCAACCAAAGCTTTTGCAGAGCGCGAATGTCTGTGCGGCAGCGAATGCAGTTCCAAGGGACAGTGAAAACCAGGTACAGCTTTCAGTGCTGGCAGCTTTCGTGTGGGCGCAATCGCTGGACGTTTCGAATTTGGCAGCAGGGCTCTGCTAGAGTCACAAAGGTATTGTTGCATCATAACGAACCAAAGCTTTTGCAGAGCGCGAATGTCTGTGCGGCAGCAAATGCATTTCCAAGGGACAGTGAAAACCAGTTAGAGCTTTCAGTGCTGGCAGCTTTCATGTCGGCGCAATCGCTGGACGTTTCGAAAATGGCAGCCGGGCTGTGCTAGAGTCACAAAGGCATTGTTGCATCGTAACCAACCAAAGCTTTTGCAGAGCGCGAATGTCTGTGCGGCAGCGAATGCAGTTCCAAGGGACAGTGAAAACCAGCTACAGCTTTCAGTGCTGGCAGCTTTCGTGTGGGCACAATCGCTGGACGTTTCGAATTTGGCAGCCGGGCTGTGCTAGAGTCACAAAGGCATTGTTGCATCGTAACCAACCAAAGCTTTTGCAGAGCGCGACTGTCTGTGCGGCAGCGAATGCAGTTCCAAGGGACAGTGAAAACCAGCTACAGCTTTCAGTGCTGGCAGCTTTCGTGTGGGCGCAATCGCTGGACGTTTCGAATTTGGCAGCGGGGCTCTGCTAGAGTCACAAAGGCATTGTTGCATCATAACCATCCAAAGCTTTAGCAGAGCGCAAATGTCTGTGTGGCAGCGAATGCAGTTCCAAGGGACTGTGAAAACCAGGTACAGCTTTCAGTGCTGGCAGCTTTCGTGTGGGCGCAATCGCTGGACGTTTGAAATTTGGCAGCCGGGCTCTGCTAGAGTCACAAAGCATTGTTGCATCATAACCAACCAAAGGTTTTGCAGAGCGCGAATGTCTGTTCGGCAGCAAATGCAGTTCCAAGGAACAGTGAAATCCAGGTAGAGCTTTCAGTCCTGGCAGCTTTCGTGTGGGCGGAATCGCTGGACGTTTCGAATTTGGCAGCTGGGTTCTGCTAGAGTCACAAAGGAATTGTTGCATCATAACCATCCAAAGCTTTTGCAGAGCGCGAATGTCTGTGCGGCAGCGAATGCAGTTCCAAGGAACAGTGAAATCCACGTACAGCTTTCAGTGCTGGCAGGTTTCGTGTGGGCACAATCGCTGGACGTTTCGAATTTGGCAGCAGGGCTCTGCTAGAGTCACAAAGGTATTGTTGCATCATAACGAACCAAAGGTTTTGCAGAGCGCGAATGTCTGTGCAGCAGCGAATGCAGTTCCAAGGAACAGTGAAAACCAGTTAGAGCTTTCGGTGCTGGCAGCTTTCGTGTGGGCGCAATCGCTGGACGTTTCGAATTTGGCAGCCGGGCTCTGCTAGAGTCACAAAGGCATTGTTGCATCATAACCATCCAAAGCTTTTGCAGAGCGCGAATGTCTGTGCGGCAGCGAATGCAGTTCCAAGGGACAGTGAAAACCAGGTACAGCTTTCAGTGCTGGCAGGTTTCGTGTGGGCACAATCGCTGGACGTTTCGAATTTGGCAGCGGGGCTCTGCTAGAGTCACAAAGACATTGTTGCATCATAACCAACCAAAGCTTTTGCAGAGCGCGAATGTCTGTGCGGCAGCGAATGCAGTTCCAAGGGACAGTGAAAGCCAGGTACAGCTTTCAGTGTTGGAAGGTTTCATATGGGCGCAATCGCTGAACGTTTCGAATTTGGCAGCCGGGCTGTGCTAGAGTCACAAAGGCATTGTTGCATCATAACCATCCAAAGCTTTTGCAGAGCGCGAATGTCTGTGCGGCAGCGAATGCAGTTGCAAGGGACAGTGAAAACCAGGTACAGCTTTCAGTGCTGGCAGCTTTCGTGTGGGCGCAATCGCTGGACGTTTCGAATTTGGCAGCCAGATTCTGCTAGAGTCACAAAGGCATTGTTGCATCATCACCAACCAAAGCTTTTGCAGAGCGCGAATGTCCGTGCGGCAGCGAAAACAGTTGCATGGGACAGTGAAAACCAGGTACAGCTTTCAGTGCTGGCAGCTTTCGTGTGGGCACAATCGCTGGACGTTTCGAATTTGGCAACGGGGCTGTGCTAGAGTCACAAAGGCATTGTTGCATCATAACCAACCAAAGCTTTTGCAGAGCGCGAATGTCTGTGCGGCAGCGAATGCATTTCCAAGGGACAGTGAAAGCCAGGTACAGCTTTCAGTGCTGTAAGTTTTCATATGCGCGCAATCGCTGGACGTTTGAAATTTGGCAGCCGGGCTGTGCTAGAGTCACAAAGGCATTGTTGCATCGTAACCAACCAAAGCTTTTGCAGAGCGCGACTGTCTGTGCGGCAGCGAATGCAGTTCCAAGGGACAGTGAAAACCAGCTACAGCTTTCAGTGCTGGCAGCTTTCGTGTGGGCGCAATCGCTGGACGTTTCGAATTTGGCAGCGGGGCTCTGCTAGAGTCACAAAGGCATTGTTGCATCATAACCATCCAAAGCTTTAGCAGAGCGCAAATGTCTGTGTGGCAGCGAATGCAGTTCCAAGGGACTGTGAAAACCAGGTACAGCTTTTAGTGCTGGCAGCTTTCGTGTGGGCGCAATCGCTGGACGTTTCAAATTTGGCAGCCGGGCTCTGCTAGAGTCACAAAGCATTGTTGCATCATAACCAACCAAAGGTTTTGCAGAGCGCGAATGTCTGTTCGGCAGCAAATGCAGTTCCAAGGAACAGTGAAATCCAGGTAGAGCTTTCAGTCCTGGCAGCTTTCGTGTGGGCGGAATCGCTGGACGTTTCGAATTTGGCAGCTGGGTTCTGCTAGAGTCACAAAGGAATTGTTGCATCATAACCATCCAAAGCTTTTGCAGAGCGCGAATGTCTGTGCGGCAGCGAATGCAGTTCCAAGGAACAGTGAAATCCACGTACAGCTTTCAGTGCTGGCAGGTTTCGTGTGGGCACAATCGCTGGACGTTTCGAATTTGGCAGCAGGGCTCTGCTAGAGTCACAAATGTATTGTTGCATCATAACGAACCAAAGGTTTTGCAGAGCGCGAATGTCTGTGCAGCAGCGAATGCAGTTCCAAGGGACAGTGAAAACCAGGTACAGCTTTCAGTGCTGGCAGGTTTCGTGTGGGCACAATCGCTGGACGTTTCGAATTTGGCAGCGGGGCTCTGCTAGAGTCACAAAGACATTGTTGCATCATAACCAACCAAAGCTTTTGCAGAGCGCCAATGTCTGTGCGGCAGCGAATGCAGTTCCAAGGGACAGTGAAAGCCAGGTACAGCTTTCAGTGTTGGAAGGTTTCATATGGGCGCAATCGCTGAACGTTTCGAATTTGGCAGCCGGGCTGTGCTAGAGTCACAAAGGCATTGTTGCATCATAACCATCCAAAGCTTTTGCAGAGCGCGAATGTCTGTGCGGCAGCGAATGCAGTTGCAAGGGACAGTGAAAACCAGGTACAGCTTTCAGTGCTGGCAGCTTTCGTGTGGGCGCAATCGCTGGACGTTTCGAATTTGGCAGCCAGATTCTGCTAGAGTCACAAAGGCATTGTTGCATCATAACCAACCAAAGGTTTTGCAGAGCGCGAATGTCCGTGCGGCAGCGAAAACAGTTGCATGGGACAGTGAAAACCAGGTACAGCTTTCAGTGCTGGCAGCTTTCGTGTGGGCACAATCGCTGGACGTTTCGAATTTGGCAACGGGGCTGTGCTAGAGTCACAAAGGCATTGTTGCATCATAACCAACCAAAGCTTTTGCAGAGCGCGAATGTCTGTGCGGCAGCGAATGCATTTCCAAGGGACAGTGAAAGCCAGGTACAGCTTTCAGTGCTGTAAGTTTTCATATGGGCGCAATCGCTGGACGTTTGAAATTTGGCAGCCGGGCTGTGCTAGAGTCACAAAGGCATTGTTGCATCATAACCAACCAAAGCTTTTGCAGAGCGCAATTGTCTGTGCGTCAGCGAATGCAGTTCCAAGGGACAGTGAAAACCAGGTACAGCTTTCAGTGCTGGCAGCTTTCGTGTGGGCGCAATCGCTGGACGTTTCGAATTTGGCAGCCAGGTTCTGCTAGAGTCACAATGGTATTGTTGCATCATAATGAACCAAAGCTTTTGCAGAGCGCGAATGTCTGTGCGGCAGCGAATGCAGTTCCAAGGGACAGTGAAAACCAGTTAGAGCTTTCATTGCTGGCAGGTTTATTGTGGGCGCAATCGCTGGACGTTTCGAATTTGGCAGCGGGGCTGTGCTAGAGTCACAAAGGCATTGTTGCATCGTAACCAACCAAAGGTTTTGCAGAGCGCGAATATCTGTGCGGCAGCGAATGCAGTTCCAAGGGACAGTGAAAACCAGGTACAGCTTTCAGTGCTGGCAGCTTTCGTGTGGGCACAATCGCTGGACGTTTCGAATTTGGCAGCGGGGCTCTGCTAGAGTCACAAAGGCATTGTTGCATCATAACCATCCAAAGCTTTTCCAGAGCGCGAATGTCTGTGCGGCAGCGAATGCAGTTCCAAGGGACAGTGAAAACCACGTACAGCTTTCAGTGCTGGCAGGTTTCGTGTGGGCACAATCGCTGGACATTTCGAATTTGGCAGCGGGGCTCTGCTAGAGTCACAAAGGTATTGTTGCATCATAACGAACCAAAGGTTTTGCAGAGCGCGAATGTCTGTGCGGCATCGAATGGAGTTCCAAGGAACAGTGAAAACCAGTTAGAGCTTTCGGTGCTGGCAGCTTTCATGTGGGCGCAATCGCTGGACGTTTCGAATTTTGTAGCGGGGCTCTACTAGAGTCACAAAGGCATTGTTGCATCAGAACCAACCAAAGCTTTTGCAGAGCGCGAATGTCTGTGCGGCAGCGAATGCAGTTGCAAGGGACAGTGAAAACCAGGTACAGCTTTCAGTGCTGGCAGCTTTCGTGTGGGCGCAATCACTGGACGTTTCGAATTTGGCAGCCAGGTTCTGCTAGAGTCACAAAGGTGTTGTTGCATCATAATGAACCAAAGCTTTTGCAGAGCGCGAATGTCTGTGCGGCAGCGAATGCAGTTCCAAGTTACAGTGAAAACCAGGTACAGCTTTCAGTGCTGGCAGCTTTTGTGAGGTCGCAATCCCTGGACGTTTCAAATTTGGCAGCCGGGCTGTGCTAGAGTCACAAAGGCATTGTTGCATCATAACCATCCAAAGCTTTTGAAGAGCGCGAATATCTGTGTGGCAGCGAATGCAGTTCCAAGGGACAGTGAAAACCAGGTACAGCTTTCAGTGCTGGCAGCTTTCGTGTGGGCACAATCGCTGGACGTTTCAAATTTGGCAGCCGGGCTCTGCTAGAGTCACAAAGCATTGTTGCATCATAACCAACCAAAGGTTTTGCAGAGCGCGAATGTCTGTTCGTCAGCGAATGCAGTTCCAGGGGACAGTGATAACCAGTTAGAGCTTTCAGTGCTGGCAGCTTTCGTGTGGGCGCAATCGCTGGACGTTTCGAATTTGGCAGCGGGGCTGTGCTGGAGTCACAAAGGCATTGTTGCATCATAACCAACCAAAGCTTTTGCAGAGCGCGAATGTCTGTGCGGCAGCGAATGCATTTCCAAGGGACAGTGAAAGCCAGGTACAGCTTTCAGTGCTGTAAGTTTTCATATGGGCGCAATCGCTGGACTTTTTAAATTTGGCAGCCGGGCTGTGCTAGAGTCACAAAGGCATTGTTGCATCATAACCAACCAAAGCTTTTGCAGAGCGCAAATGTCTGTTCGTCAGCGAATGCAGTTCCAAGGGACAGTGAAAACCAGCTACAGCTTTCAGTGCTGGCAGCTTTCGTGTGGGCGCAATCGCTGGACGTTTCGAATTTGGCAGCCGGGCTCTGCTAGAGTCACAATGGTATTGTTGCATCATAATGAACCAAAGCTTTTGCAGAGCGCGAATGTCTGTGCGGCAGCGAATGCAGTTCCAAGGGACAGTGAAAACCAGTTAGAGCTTTCATTGCTGGGAGGTTTCGTGTGGGCGCAATCGCTGGACGTTTCAAATTTGGCAGCGGGGCTGTGCTAGAGTCACAAAGGCATTGTTGCATCGTAACCAACCAAAGGTTTTGCAGAACGCGAATATCTGTGCGGCAGCGAATGCAGTTCCAAGGGACAGTGAAAACCAGGTACAGCTTTCAGTGCTGGCAGCTTTCGTGTGGGCACAATCGCTGGACGTTTCAAATTTGGCAGCCGGGCTCTGCTAGAGTCACAAAGCATTGTTGCATCATAACCAACCAAAGCTTTTGCAGAGCGCGAATGTCTGTCCGTCAGCGAATGCAGTTCCAAGGGACAGTGAGAACCAGTTAGAGCTTTCAGTGCAGGCAGCTTTCGTGTGGGCGCAATCGCTGGACGTTTCGAATTTGGCAGCCAGGTTCTGCTAGAGTCACAAAGGCATTGTTGCATCATAACCAACCAAAGCTTTTGCAGAGCGCGAATGTCTGTGCGGCAGCGAATGCATTTCCAAGGGACAGTGAAAGCCAGGTACAGCTTTCAGTGCTGTAAGGTTTCATATGGGCGCAATCGCTGGACGTTTGAAATTTGGCAGCCGGGCTGTGCTAGACTCACAAAGGCATTGTTGCATCATAACCAACCAAAGCTTTTGCAGAGCGCAAATGTCTGTGCGTCAGCGAATGCAGTTGCAAGGGACAGTGAAAACCAGGTACAGCTTTCAGTGGGGGCAGCTTTCCTTTGGGCGCAATCGCTGGACGTTTCGAATTTGGCAGCCAGGTTCTGCTAGAGTCACAAAGGTATTGTTGCATCATAACGAACCAAAGCTTTTGCAGAGCGCGAATGTCTGTGCGGCAGCGAATGCAGTTCCAAGGGACAGTGAAAACCAGTTAGAGCTTTCAGTGCTGGCAGCTTTCATGTCGGCGCAATCACTGGACGTTTCGAATTTGGCAGCCAGGTTCTGCTAGAGTCACAAAGGCATTATTGCATCGTAACCAACCAAAGCTTTTGCAGAGCGCAAATGTCTGTGCGGCAGCGAATGCAGTTCCAAGGGACTGTGAAAACCAGGTACAGCTTTCAGTGCTGGCCGCTTTCGTTTGGGCGCAATCGATGGACGTTTCAAATTTGGCAGCCGGGCTCTGCTAGAGTCACAAAGCATTGTTGCATCATAACCAACCAAAGGTTTTGCAGAGCGCGAATGTCTGTTCGGCAGCAAATGCAGTTCCAAGAAACAGTGAAAACCAGTTAGAGCTTTCAGTCCTGGCAGCTTTCGTGTGGGCGCAATCGCTGGACGTTTCGAATTTGGCAGCGGGGCTCTGCTAGAGTCACAAAGGCATTGTTTCATCATGACCAACCAAAGGTTTTGCAGAGCGCGAATGTCTGTGCGGCAGCGAATGCAGTTCCAAGGGACAGTGAAAGCCAGGTACAGCTTTCAGTGTTGGAAGGTTTCATATGGGCGCAATCGCTGGACGTTTCGAATTTGGCAGCCGGGCTGTGCTAGAGTCACAAAGGCATTGTTGCATCATAACCAACCAAAGCTTTGGCAGAGCGCGAATGTCTGTGCGGCAGCGAATGCAGTTCCAAGGGACAGTGAAAACCAGGTACAGCTTTCAGTGCTGGCAGCTTTCGTGTGGGCGCAATCGCTGGACGTTTCGAATTTGGCAGCCAGGTTCTGCTAGAGTCACAAAGGTATTGTTGCATCATAACGAGCCAAAGCTTTTGCAGAGCGCGAATGTCTGTGCGGCAGCAAATGCATTTCCAAGGGACAGTGAAAACCAGTTAGAGCTTTCAGTGCTGGCAGCTTTCATGTCGGCGCAATCGCTGGACGTTTCGAATTTGGCAGCCGGGCTGTGCTAGAGTCACAAAGGCATTGTTGCATCGTAACCAACCAAAGCTTTTGCAGAGCGCGAATGTCTGTGCGGCAGCGAATGCAGTTCCAAGGGACAGTGAAAACCAGGTACAGCTTTCAGTGCTGGCAGCTTTCGTGTGGGCACAATCGCTGGACGTTTCGAATTTGGCAGCGGGGCTCTGCTAGAGTCACAAAGGCATTGTTGCATTATAAGCATCCAAAGCTTTTGCAGAGCGCAAATGTCTGTTCGTCAGCGAATGCAGTTCCAAGGGTCTGTAAAAACCATGTACAGCTTTCAGTGCTGGCAGCTTTCGTGTGGGCGCAATCGCTGGACGTTTCAAATTTGGCAGCCGGGCTCTGCTAGAGTCACAAAGCATTGTTGCATCATAACCAACCAAAGGTTTTGCAGAGCGCGAATGTCTGTTCGGCAGCAAATGCAGTTCCAAGGAACAGTGAAATCCAGTTAGAGCTTTCAGTCCTGGCAGCTTTCGTGTGGGCAGAATCGCTGGACGTTTCGAATTTGGCAGCCGGGTTCTGCTAGAGTCACAAAGGAATTGTTGCATCATAACCAACCAAAGCTTTTCCAGAGCGCGAATGTCTGTGCGGCAGCGAATGCAGTTCCAAGGGACAGTGAAAACCAGGTACAGCTTTCAGTGCTGGCAGCTTTCCTTTGGGCGCATTCGCTGGACGTTTCAAATTTGGTAGCCGGGCTCTGCTAGAGTCACAAAGGCATTGTTGCATCATAACCAACCAAAGGTTTTGCCGAGCGCGAATGTCTGTTCGTCAGCGAATGCAGTTCCAAGGAACAGTGAAAACCAGTTAGAGCTTTCAGTGCTGGCAGGTTTCATATGGGCGCAATCCCTGGACGTTTCAAATCTGGCAGCCGGGCTCTGCTAGAGTCACAAAGGCATTGTTGCAACATGACCAACCAAAGGTTTTGCAGGGCGCGAATGTCTGTGCGGCAGCGAATGCAGTTCCAAGGGACAGTGAAAGCCAGGTACAGCTTTCAGTGCTGGAAGGTTTCATATGGGCGCAATCGCTGGACGTTTGAAATTTGGCAGCCGGGCTGTCGTAGAGTCACAAAGGCATTGTTGCATCATGACCAACCAAAGCTTTTGCAGAGCGCAAATGTCTGTGCGGCAGTGAATGCAGTTCCAAGGGACAGGGAGAACCAGGTACAGCTTTCAGTGCTGGCAGCTTTCCTATGGGCGCATTCGGTGGACGTTTCAAATTTGGTAGCCGGGCTCTGCTAGAGTCACAAAGGCATTGTTCCATCATAACCAACCAAAGCATTTGCAGAGCGCGAATGTCTGTTCGTCAGCGAATGCAGTTCCAAGGAACAGTGAAAACCAGTTATAGCCTTCAGTGCTGGCAGCTTTCGTGTGGGCGCAATTGCTGGACGTTTCGAATTTGGCAGCGGGGCTGTGCTACAGTCACAAAGGCATTGTTGCATCATAACCAACCAACGGTTTTGCAGAGCGCGAATGTCTGTGCGGCAGCGAATGCAGTTCCAAGCCACAGTTAAAACCAGGTACAGCTTTCAGTCCTGGCAGCTTTCGTGTGGGTGCAATCGCTGGACGTTTCTAATTTGGCAGCCGGGTTCTGCTACAGTCACAAAGGAATTGTTGCATCATATCCAACCAAAGATTTTGCAGAGCGCGAATGTCTGTGCGGCAGCGAATGCAGTTCCAAGGGACAGTGAGAACCACGTACAGCTTTCAGTGCTGGCAGCTTTCGTGTGGGCACAATCGCTGGACGTTTCGAATTTGGCAGCCGGGCTGTGCTAGAGTCACAAAGGCATTGTTGCATCGTAACCAACCAAAGCTTTTGCAGAGCGCGAATGTCTGTGCGGCAGCGAATGCAGTTCCAAGGGACAGTGAAAACCAGCTACAGCTTTCAGTGCTGGCAGCTTTCGTGTGGGCGCAATCGCTGGACGTTTCGAATTTGGCAGCCGGGCTGTGCTAGAGTCACAAAGGCATTGTTGAATCGTAACCAAGCAAAGCTTTTGCAGAGCGCGAATGTCTGTGCGGCAGCGAATGCAGTTCCAAGGGACAGTGAAAACCAGCTACAGCTTTCAGTGCTGGCAGCTTTCGTGTGGGCACAATCGCTGGACGTTTCGAATTTGGCAGCGGGGCTGTGCTAGAGTCACAAAGGCATTGTTGCATCATAACCATCCAAAGCTTTAGCAGAGCGCAAATGTCTGTGTGGCAGCGAATGCAGTTCCAAGGGACTGTGAAAACCAGGTACAGCTTTCAGTGCTGGCAGCTTTCGTGTGGGCGCAATCGCTGGACGTTTCAAATTTGGCAGCCGGGCTCTGCTAGAGTCACAAAGCATTGTTGCATCATAACCAACCAAAGGTTTTGCAGATCGCGAATGTCTGTTCGGCAGCAAATGCAGTTCCAAGGAACAGTGAAATCCAGGTAGAGCTTTCAGTCCTGGCAGCTTTCGTGTGGGCGGAATCGCTGGACGTTTCGAATTTGGCAGCTGGGTTCTGCTAGAGTCACAAAGGAATTGTTGCATCATAACCAACCAAAGCTTTTGCAGAGCGCGAATGTCTGTGCGGCAGCGAATGCAGTTCCAAGGAACAGTGAAATCCACGTACAGCTTTCAGTGCTGGCAGGTTTCGTGTGGGCACAATCGCTGGACGTTTCGAATTTGGCAGCAGGGCTCTGCTAGAGTCACAAAGGTATTGTTGCATCATAACGAACCAAAGGTTTTGCAGAGCGCGAATGTCTGTGCAGCAGCGAATGCAGTTCCAAGGAACAGTGAAAACCAGTTAGAGCTTTCGGTGCTGGCAGCTTTCGTGTGGGCGCAATCGCTGGACGTTTCGAATTTGGCAGCCGGGCTCTGCTAGAGTCACAAAGGCATTGTTGCATCATCACCAACCAAAGCTTTTGCAGAGCGCGAATGTCCGTGCGGCAGCGAAAACAGTTGCATGGGACAGTGAAAAACAGGTACAGCTTTCAGTGCTGGCAGCTTTCGTGTGGGCGCATTCGCTGGACGTTTCGAATTTGGCAACGGGGCTGTGCTAGAGTCACAAAGGCATTGTTGCATCATAACCAACCAAAGCTTTTGCAGAGCGCGAATGTCTGTGCGGCAGCGAATGCATTTCCAAGGGACAGTGAAAGCCAGGTACAGCTTTCAGTGCTGTAAGTTTTCATATGGGCGCAATCGCTGGACGTTTGAAATTTGGC
This sequence comes from Mycteria americana, assembly GCF_035582795.1. Classification (NCBI taxonomy): domain Eukaryota; kingdom Metazoa; phylum Chordata; class Aves; order Ciconiiformes; family Ciconiidae; genus Mycteria; species Mycteria americana. The sequence continues at coordinate 1,357,570 of NW_027445629.1, read as the reverse complement.
AGCCGGGCTGTGCTAGAGTCACAAAGACATTGTTGCATCATAACCAACCAAAGCTTTTGCAGAGCGCAAATGTCTGTGCGTCAGCGAATGCAGTTCCAAGGGACAGTGAAAACCAGGTACAGCTTTCAGTGCTGGCAGCTTTCGTGTGGGCGCAATCGCTGGACGTTTCGAATTTGGCAGCCAGGTTCTGCTAGAGTCACAATGGTATTGTTGCATCATAATGAACCAAAGCTTTTGCAGAGCGCGAATGTCTGTGCGGCAGCGAATGCAGTTCCAAGGGACAGTGAAAACCAGTTAGAGCTTTCATTGCTGGCAGGTTTATTGTGGGCGCAATCGCTGGACGTTTCGAATTTGGCAGCGGGGCTGTGCTAGAGTCACAAAGGCATTGTTGCATCGTAACCAACCAAAGGTTTTGCAGAGCGCGAATATCTGTGCGGCAGCGAATGCAGTTCCAAGGGACAGTGAAAACCAGGTACAGCTTTCAGTGCTGGCAGCTTTCGTGTGGGCACAATCGCTGGACGTTTCGAATTTGGCAGCGGGGCTCTGCTAGAGTCAGAAAGGCATTGTTGCATCATAACCATCCAAAGCTTTTGAAGAGCGCGAATATCTGTGTGGCAGCGAATGCAGTTCCAAGGGACAGTGAAAACCAGGTACAGCTTTCAGTGCTGGCAGCTTTCGTGTGGGCACAATCGCTGGACGTTTCAAATTTGGCAGCCGGGCTCTGCTAGAGTCACAAAGCATTGTTGCATCATAACCAACCAAAGGTTTTGCAGAGCGCGAATGTCTGTGCGGCATCGAATGGAGTTCCAAGGAACAGTGAAAACCAATTAGAGCTTTCGGTGCTGGCAGCTTTCATGTGGGCGCAATCGCTGGACGTTTCGAATTTTGTAGCGGGGCTCTACTAGAGTCACAAAGGCATTGTTGCATCATAACCAACCAAAGCTTTTGCAGAGCGCGAATGTCTGTGCGGCAGCGAATGCAGTTCCAAGGGACAGTGAAAACCAGGTACAGCTTTCAGTGCTGGCAGCTTTCGTGTGGGCGCAATCACTGGACGTTTCGAATTTGGCAGCCAGGTTCTGCTAGAGTCACAAAGGTGTTGTTGCATCATAATGAACCAAAGCTTTTGCAGAGCGCGAATGTCTGTGCGGCAGCGAATGCAGTTCCAAGTTACAGTGAAAACCAGGTACAGCTTTCAGTGCTGGCAGCTTTTGTGATGTCGCAATCCCTGGACGTTTCAAATTTGGCAGCCGGGCTGTGCTAGAGTCTCAAAGGCATTGTTGCATCATAACCATCCAAAGCTTTTGAAGAGCGCGAATATCTGTGTGGCAGCGAATGCAGTTCCAAGGGACAGTGAAAACCAGGTACAGCTTTCAGTGCTGGCAGCTTTCGTGTGGGCACAATCGCTGGACGTTTCGAATTTGGCAGCGGGGCTCTGCTAGAGTCACAAAGGCATTGTTGCATCATAACCATCCAAAGCTTTTGCAGAGCGCAAGTGTCTGTGTGGCAGCGAATGCAGTTCCAAGGGACTGTGAAAACCAGGTACAGCTTTCAGTGCTGGCAGCTTTCGTGTGGGCGCAATCGCTGGACGTTTCAAATTTGGCAGCCGGGCTCTGCTAGAGTCACAAAGCATTGTTGCATCATAACCAACCAAAGGTTTTGCAGAGCGCGAGTGTCTGTTCGGCAGCAAATGCAGTTCCAAGGAACAGTGAAATCCAGGTAGAGCTTTCAGTCCTGGCAGCTTTCGTGTGGGCGGAATCGCTGGACGTTTCGAATTTGGCAGCCGGGTTCTGCTAGAGTCACAAAGGAATTGTTGCATCATAACCAGCCAAAGCTTTTCCAGAGCGCGAATGTCTGTGCGGCAGCGAATGCAGTTCCAAGGGACAGTGAAAACCACGTACAGCTTTCAGTGCTGGCAGCTTTCGTGTGGGCACAATCGCTGGACATTTCGAATTTGGCAGCGGGGCTCTGCTAGAGTCACAATGGTATTGTTGCATCATAATGAACCAAAGCTTTTGCAGAGCGCGAATGTCTGTGCGGCAGCGAATGCAGTTCCAAGGGACAGTGAAAACCAGTTAGAGCTTTCATTGCTGGGAGGTTTCGTGTGGGCGCAATCGCTGGACGTTTCAAATTTGGCAGCGGGGCTGTGCTAGAGTCACAAAGGCATTGTTGCATCGTAACCAACCAAAGCTTTTGCAGAACGCGAATATCTGTGCGGCAGCGAATGCAGTTCCAAGGGACAGTGAAAACCAGGTACAGCTTTCAGTGCTGGCAGCTTTCGTGTGGGCACAATCGCTGGACGTTTCGAATTTGGCAGCGGGGATCTGCTAGAGTCACAAAGGCATTGTTGCATCATAACCATCCAAAGCTTTTGAAGAGCGCGAATATCTGTGTGGCAGCGAATGCAGTTCCAAGGGACAGTGAAAACCAGGTACAGCTTTCAGTGCTGGCAGCTTTCGTGTGGGCACAATCGCTGGACGTTTCAAATTTGGCAGCCGGGCTCTGCTAGAGTCACAAAGCATTGTTGCATCATAACCAACCAAAGCTTTTGCAGAGCGCGAATGTCTGTGCGGCAGCGAATGCAGTTCCAAGGGACAGTGAGAACCAGCTAGAGCTTTCAGTGCAGGCAGCTTTCGTGTGGGCGCAATCGCTGGACGTTTCGAATTTGGCAGCCAGGTTCTGCTAGAGTCACAAAGGCATTGTTGCATCATAACCAACCAAAGCTTTTGCAGAGCGCGAATGTCTGTGCGGCAGCGAATGCATTTCCAAGGGACAGTGAAAGCCAGGTACAGCTTTCAGTGCTGTAAGGTTTCATATGGGCGCAATCGCTGGACGTTTGAAATTTGGCAGCCGGGCTGTGCTAGACTCACAAAGGCATTGTTGCATCATAACCAACCAAAGCTTTTGCAGAGCGCAAATGTCTGTGCGTCAGCGAATGCAGTTGCAAGGGACAGTGAAAACCAGGTACAGCTTTCAGTGCTGGCAGCTTTCGTGTGGGCGCAATCGCTGGACGTTTCGAATTTGGCAGCCAGGTTCTGCTAGAGTCACAAAGGTATTGTTGCATCATAACGAACCAAAGCTTTTGCAGAGCGCGAATGTCTGTGCGGCAGCGAATGCAGTTCCAAGGGACAGTGAAAACCAGTTAGAGCTTTCAGTGCTGGCAGCTTTCATGTCGGCGCAATCACTGGACGTTTCGAATTTGGCAGCCAGGTTCTGCTAGAGTCACAAAGGCATTATTGCATCGTAACCAACCAAAGCTTTTGCAGAGCGCAAATGTCTGTGCGGCAGCTAATGCAGTTCCAAGGGACTGTGAAAACCAGGTACAGCTTTCAGTGCTGGCCGCTTTCGTTTGGGCGCAATCGATGGACGTTTCAAATTTGGCAGCCGGGCTCTGCTAGAGTCACAAAGCATTGTTGCATCATAAGCAACCAAAGGTTTTGCAGAGCGCGAATGTCTGTTCGGCAGCAAATGCAGTTCCAAAAAACAGTGAAAACCAGTTAGAGCTTTCAGTCCTGGCAGCTTTCGTGTGGGCGCAATCGCTGGACGTTTCGAATTTGGCAGCCGGGCTGTGCTAGAGTCACAAAGGCATTGTTTCATCATGACCAACCAAAGGTTTTGCAGAGCGCGAATGTCTGTGCGGCAGCGAATGCAGTTCCAAGGGACAGTGAAAGCCAGGTACAGCTTTCAGTGTTGGAAGGTTTCCTATGGGCGCAATCGCTGGACGTTTCGAATTTGGCAGCCGGGCTGTGCTAGAGTCACAAAGGCATTGTTGCATCATAACCAACCAAAGCTTTGGCAGAGCGCGAATGTCTGTGCGGCAGCGAATGCAGTTCCAAGGGACAGTGAAAACCAGGTACAGCTTTCAGTGCTGGCAGCTTTCGTGTGGGCGCAATCGCTGGACGTTTCGAATTTGGCAGCCAGGTTCTGCTAGAGTCACAAAGGTATTGTTGCATCATAACGAGCCAAAGCTTTGGCAGAGCGCGAATGTCTGTGCGGCAGCAAATGCATTTCTAAGGGACAGTGAAAACCAGCTACAGCTTTCAGTGCTGGCAGCTTTCATGTCGGCGCAATCGCTGGACGTTTCGAATTTGGCAGCCGGGCTGTGCTAGAGTCACAAAGGCATTGTTGCATCGTAACCAACCAAAGCTTTTGCAGAGCGCGAATGTCTGTGCGGCAGCGAATGCAGTTCCAAGGGACAGTGAAAACCAGGTACAGCTTTCAGTGCTGGCAGCTTTCGTGTGGGCACAATCGCTGGACGTTTCGAATTTGGCAGCGGGGCTCTGCTAGAGTCACAAAGGCATTGTTGCATTATAAGCATCCAAAGCTTTTGCAGAGCGCAAATGTCTGTTCGTCAGCGAATGCAGTTCCAAGGGTCTGTAAAAACCATGTACAGCTTTCAGTGCTGGCAGCTTTCGTGTGGGCGCAATCGCTGGACGTTTCAAATTTGGCAGCCGGGCTCTGCTAGAGTCACAAAGCATTGTTGCATCATAACCAACCAAAGGTTTTGCAGAGCGCGAATGTCTGTTCGGCAGCAAATGCAGTTCCAAGGAACAGTGAAATCCAGTTAGAGCTTTCAGTCCTGGCAGCTTTCGTGTGGGCAGAATCGCTGGACGTTTCGAATTTGGCAGCCGGGTTCTGCTAGAGTCACAAAGGAATTGTTGCATCATAACCAACCAAAGCTTTTCCAGAGCGCGAATGTCTGTGCGGCAGCGAATGCAGTTCCAAGGGACAGTGAAAACCAGGTAGAGCTTTCAGTGCTGGCAGCTTTCGTGTAGGCACAATCGCTGGAAGTTTCGAATTTGGCAGCGGGGCTCTTCTAGAGTCACAAAGGCATTGTTGCATCATGACCAACCAAAGCTTTTGCAGAGCGCGAATGTCTGTGCGGCAGCGAATGCAGTTCCAAGTTACAGTGAAAACCATGTACAGCTTTCAGTGCTGGCAGCTTTTCTATGGGCGCAATCGCTGGACATTTCGAATTTGGCAGCCGGGCTCTGCTAGAGTCACAAAGGCATTGTTGCATCATAACCAACCAAAGGTTTTGCCGAGCGCGAATGTCTGTTCGTCAGCGAATGCAGTTCCAAGGAACAGTGAAAACCAGTTAGAGCTTTCAGTGCTGGCAGGTTTCATATGGGCGCAATCCCTGGACGTTTCAAATCTGGCAGCCGGGCTCTGCTAGAGTCACAAAGGCATTGTTGCAACATGACCAACCAAAGGTTTTGCAGGGCGCGAATGTCTGTGCGGCAGCGAATGCATTTCCAAGGGACAGTGAAAACCAGGTACAGCTTTCAGTGCTGGCAGCTTTCGTGTGGGCGCAATCGCTGGACGTTTTGAATTTGGCAGCCAGGTTCTGCTAGAGTCACAAAGGTATTGTTGCATCATAACGAACCAAAGCTTTTGCACAGCGCGAATGTCTGTGCGGCAGCGAATGCATTTCCAAGGGACAGTGAAAGCCAGGTACAGCTTTCAGTGCTGGAAGGTTTCATATGGGCGCAATCGCTGGACGTTTGAAATTTGGCAGCCGGGCTGTCGTAGAGTCACAAAGGCATTGTTGCATCATGACCAACCAAAGCTTTTGCAGAGCGCAAATGTCTGTGCGGCAGCGAATGCAGTTCCAAGGGACAGGGAGAACCAGGTACAGCTTTCAGTGCTGGCAGCTTTCCTATGGGCGCATTCGCTGGACGTTTCAAATTTGGTAGCCGGGCTCTGCTAGAGTCACAAAGGCATTGTTCCATCATAACCAACCAAAGCTTTTGCAGAGCGCGAATGTCTGTTCGTCAGCGAATGCAGTTCCAAGGAACAGTGAAAACCAGTTATAGCCTTCAGTGCTGGCAGCTTTCGTGTGGGCGCAATTGCTGGACGTTTCGAATATGGCAGCGGGGCTGTGCTACAGTCACAAAGGCATTGTTGCATCATAACCAACCAACGGTTTTGCAGAGCGCGAATGTCTGTGCGGCAGCGAATGCAGTTCCAAGCCACAGTTAAAACCAGGTACAGCTTTCAGTCCTGGCAGCTTTCGTGTGGGTGCAATCGCTGGACGTTTCTAATTTGGCAGCCGGGTTCTGCTACAGTCACAAAGGAATTGTTGCATCATATCCAACCAAAGATTTTGCAGAGCGCGAATGTCTGTGCGGCAGCGAATGCAGTTCCAAGGGACAGTGAGAACCACGTACAGCTTTCAGTGCTGGCAGCTTTCCTATGGCCGCATTCGCTGGACGTTTCAAATTTGGCAGCGGGGCTGTGCTAGAGTCACAAAGGCATTGTTGCATCATGACCAACCAAAGGTTTTGCAGAGCGCGAATGTCTGTGCGCCAGCGAATGAAGTTCCAAGGAACAGTGAAAATCAGGTAGAGCTTTCAGTCCTGGCAGCTTTCGTGTGGGTGCAATCTCTGGACGTTTCTAATTTGGCAGCCGGGTTCTGCTACACTCACAAAGGAATTGTTGCATCATAACCAACCAAAGGTTTTGCAGAGCGCGAATGTCTGTGCGGCAGCGAATGCAGTTCCAAGGGACAGTGAAAACCAGTTAGAGCTTTCAGTGCTGGCAGCTTTCGTATGGGCGCATTCGCTGGACGTTTCGAATTTGGCAGCCGGGCTCTGCTAGAGTCACAAAGGCATTGTTGCATCATAACCAACCAAAGCTTTTGCAGAGGGCGAATGTCTGTGCGGCAGCGAATGCATTTCCAAGGGACAGTGAAAGCCAGGTACAGCTTTCAGTGCTGTAAGGTTTCATATGGGCGCAATCGCTGGACGTTTGAAATTTGGCAGCCGGGCTGTGCTAGACTCACAAAGGCATTGTTGCATCATAACCAACCAAAGCTTTTGCAGAGCGCAAATGTCTGTGCGTCAGCGAATGCAGTTGCAAGGGACAGTGAAAACCAGGTACAGCTTTCAGTGCTGGCAGCTTTCGTGTGGGCGCAATCGCTGGACGTTTCGAATTTGGCAGCCAGGTTCTGCTAGAGTCACAAAGGTATTGTTGCATCATAACGAACCAAAGCTTTTGCAGAGCGCGAATGTCTGTGCGGCAGCGAATGCAGTTCCAAGGGACAGTGAAAACCAGTTAGAGCTTTCAGTGCTGGCAGCTTTCATGTCGGCGCAATCACTGGACGTTTCGAATTTGGCAGCCAGGTTCTGCTAGAGTCACAAAGGCATTATTGCATCGTAACCAACCAAAGCTTTTGCAGAGCGCAAATGTCTGTGCGGCAGCTAATGCAGTTCCAAGGGACTGTGAAAACCAGGTACAGCTTTCAGTGCTGGCCGCTTTCGTTTGGGCGCAATCGATGGACGTTTCAAATTTGGCAGCCGGGCTCTGCTAGAGTCACAAAGCATTGTTGCATCATAAGCAACCAAAGGTTTTGCAGAGCGCGAATGTCTGTTCGGCAGCAAATGCAGTTCCAAAAAACAGTGAAAACCAGTTAGAGCTTTCAGTCCTGGCAGCTTTCGTGTGGGCGCAATCGCTGGACGTTTCGAATTTGGCAGCCGGGCTGTGCTAGAGTCACAAAGGCATTGTTTCATCATGACCAACCAAAGGTTTTGCAGAGCGCGAATGTCTGTGCGGCAGCGAATGCAGTTCCAAGGGACAGTGAAAGCCAGGTACAGCTTTCAGTGTTGGAAGGTTTCCTATGGGCGCAATCGCTGGACGTTTCGAATTTGGCAGCCGGGCTGTGCTAGAGTCACAAAGGCATTGTTGCATCATAACCAACCAAAGCTTTGGCAGAGCGCGAATGTCTGTGCGGCAGCGAATGCAGTTCCAAGGGACAGTGAAAACCAGGTACAGCTTTCAGTGCTGGCAGCTTTCGTGTGGGCGCAATCGCTGGACGTTTCGAATTTGGCAGCCAGGTTCTGCTAGAGTCACAAAGGTATTGTTGCATCATAACGAGCCAAAGCTTTGGCAGAGCGCGAATGTCTGTGCGGCAGCAAATGCATTTCTAAGGGACAGTGAAAACCAGCTACAGCTTTCAGTGCTGGCAGCTTTCATGTCGGCGCAATCGCTGGACGTTTCGAATTTGGCAGCCGGGCTGTGCTAGAGTCACAAAGGCATTGTTGCATCGTAACCAACCAAAGCTTTTGCAGAGCGCGAATGTCTGTGCGGCAGCGAATGCAGTTCCAAGGGACAGTGAAAACCAGGTACAGCTTTCAGTGCTGGCAGCTTTCGTGTGGGCACAATCGCTGGACGTTTCGAATTTGGCAGCGGGGCTCTGCTAGAGTCACAAAGGCATTGTTGCATTATAAGCATCCAAAGCTTTTGCAGAGCGCAAATGTCTGTTCGTCAGCGAATGCAGTTCCAAGGGTCTGTAAAAACCATGTACAGCTTTCAGTGCTGGCAGCTTTCGTGTGGGCGCAATCGCTGGACGTTTCAAATTTGGCAGCCGGGCTCTGCTAGAGTCACAAAGCATTGTTGCATCATAACCAACCAAAGGTTTTGCAGAGCGCGAATGTCTGTTCGGCAGCAAATGCAGTTCCAAGGAACAGTGAAATCCAGTTAGAGCTTTCAGTCCTGGCAGCTTTCGTGTGGGCAGAATCGCTGGACGTTTCGAATTTGGCAGCCGGGTTCTGCTAGAGTCACAAAGGAATTGTTGCATCATAACCAACCAAAGCTTTTCCAGAGCGCGAATGTCTGTGCGGCAGCGAATGCAGTTCCAAGGGACAGTGAAAACCAGGTAGAGCTTTCAGTGCTGGCAGCTTTCGTGTAGGCACAATCGCTGGAAGTTTCGAATTTGGCAGCGGGGCTCTTCTAGAGTCACAAAGGCATTGTTGCATCATGACCAACCAAAGCTTTTGCAGAGCGCGAATGTCTGTGCGGCAGCGAATGCAGTTCCAAGTTACAGTGAAAACCATGTACAGCTTTCAGTGCTGGCAGCTTTTCTATGGGCGCAATCGCTGGACATTTCGAATTTGGCAGCCGGGCTCTGCTAGAGTCACAAAGGCATTGTTGCATCATAACCAACCAAAGGTTTTGCCGAGCGCGAATGTCTGTTCGTCAGCGAATGCAGTTCCAAGGAACAGTGAAAACCAGTTAGAGCTTTCAGTGCTGGCAGGTTTCATATGGGCGCAATCCCTGGACGTTTCAAATCTGGCAGCCGGGCTCTGCTAGAGTCACAAAGGCATTGTTGCAACATGACCAACCAAAGGTTTTGCAGGGCGCGAATGTCTGTGCGGCAGCGAATGCATTTCCAAGGGACAGTGAAAACCAGGTACAGCTTTCAGTGCTGGCAGCTTTCGTGTGGGCGCAATCGCTGGACGTTTTGAATTTGGCAGCCAGGTTCTGCTAGAGTCACAAAGGTATTGTTGCATCATAACGAACCAAAGCTTTTGCACAGCGCGAATGTCTGTGCGGCAGCGAATGCATTTCCAAGGGACAGTGAAAGCCAGGTACAGCTTTCAGTGCTGGAAGGTTTCATATGGGCGCAATCGCTGGACGTTTGAAATTTGGCAGCCGGGCTGTCGTAGAGTCACAAAGGCATTGTTGCATCATGACCAACCAAAGCTTTTGCAGAGCGCAAATGTCTGTGCGGCAGCGAATGCAGTTCCAAGGGACAGGGAGAACCAGGTACAGCTTTCAGTGCTGGCAGCTTTCCTATGGGCGCATTCGCTGGACGTTTCAAATTTGGTAGCCGGGCTCTGCTAGAGTCACAAAGGCATTGTTCCATCATAACCAACCAAAGCTTTTGCAGAGCGCGAATGTCTGTTCGTCAGCGAATGCAGTTCCAAGGAACAGTGAAAACCAGTTATAGCCTTCAGTGCTGGCAGCTTTCGTGTGGGCGCAATTGCTGGACGTTTCGAATATGGCAGCGGGGCTGTGCTACAGTCACAAAGGCATTGTTGCATCATAACCAACCAACGGTTTTGCAGAGCGCGAATGTCTGTGCGGCAGCGAATGCAGTTCCAAGCCACAGTTAAAACCAGGTACAGCTTTCAGTCCTGGCAGCTTTCGTGTGGGTGCAATCGCTGGACGTTTCTAATTTGGCAGCCGGGTTCTGCTACAGTCACAAAGGAATTGTTGCATCATATCCAACCAAAGATTTTGCAGAGCGCGAATGTCTGTGCGGCAGCGAATGCAGTTCCAAGGGACAGTGAGAACCACGTACAGCTTTCAGTGCTGGCAGCTTTCCTATGGCCGCATTCGCTGGACGTTTCAAATTTGGCAGCGGGGCTGTGCTAGAGTCACAAAGGCATTGTTGCATCATGACCAACCAAAGGTTTTGCAGAGCGCGAATGTCTGTGCGCCAGCGAATGAAGTTCCAAGGAACAGTGAAAATCAGGTAGAGCTTTCAGTCCTGGCAGCTTTCGTGTGGGTGCAATCTCTGGACGTTTCTAATTTGGCAGCCGGGTTCTGCTACACTCACAAAGGAATTGTTGCATCATAACCAACCAAAGGTTTTGCAGAGCGCGAATGTCTGTGCGGCAGCGAATGCAGTTCCAAGGGACAGTGAAAACCAGTTAGAGCTTTCAGTGCTGGCAGCTTTCGTATGGGCGCATTCGCTGGACGTTTCGAATTTGGCAGCCGGGCTCTGCTAGAGTCACAAAGGCATTGTTGCATCATAACCAACCAAAGCTTTTGCAGAGGGCGAATGTCTGTGCGGCAGCGAATGCATTTCCAAGGGACAGTGAAAGCCAGGTACAGCTTTCAGTGCTGTAAGGTTTCATATGGGCGCAATCGCTGGACGTTTGAAATTTGGCAGCCGGGCTGTGCTAGACTCACAAAGGCATTGTTGCATCATAACCAACCAAAGCTTTTGCAGAGCGCAAATGTCTGTGCGTCAGCGAATGCAGTTGCAAGGGACAGTGAAAACCAGGTACAGCTTTCAGTGCTGGCAGCTTTCGTGTGGGCGCAATCGCTGGACGTTTCGAATTTGGCAGCCAGGTTCTGCTAGAGTCACAAAGGTATTGTTGCATCATAACGAACCAAAGCTTTTGCAGAGCGCGAATGTCTGTGCGGCAGCGAATGCAGTTCCAAGGGACAGTGAAAACCAGTTAGAGCTTTCAGTGCTGGCAGCTTTCATGTCGGCGCAATCGCTGGACGTTTCGAATTTGGCAGCCGGGCTGTGCTAGAGTCACAAAGGCATTGTTGCATCGTAACCAACCAAAGCTTTTGCAGAGCGCGAATGTCTGTGCGGCAGCGAATGCAGTTCCAAGGGACAGTGAAAACCAGGTACAGCTTTCAGTGCTGGCAGCTTTCGTGTGGGCACAATCGCTGGACGTTTCGAATTTGGCAGCGGGGCTCTGCTAGAGTCACAAAGGCATTGTTGCATTATAAGCATCCAAAGCTTTTGCAGAGCGCAAATGTCTGTTCGTCAGCGAATGCAGTTCCAAGGGTCTGTAAAAACCATGTACAGCTTTCAGTGCTGGCAGCTTTCGTGTGGGCGCAATCGCTGGACGTTTCAAATTTGGCAGCCGGGCTCTGCTAGAGTCACAAAGCATTGTTGCATCATAACCAACCAAAGGTTTTGCAGAGCGCGAATGTCTGTTCGGCAGCAAATGCAGTTCCAAGGAACAGTGAAATCCAGTTAGAGCTTTCAGTCCTGGCAGCTTTCGTGTGGGCAGAATCGCTGGACGTTTCGAATTTGGCAGCCGGGTTCTGCTAGAGTCACAAAGGAATTGTTGCATCATAACCAACCAAAGCTTTTCCAGAGCGCGAATGTCTGTGCGGCAGCGAATGCAGTTCCAAGGGACAGTGAAAACCAGGTACAGCTTTCAGTGCTGGCAGCTTTCCTTTGGGCGCATTCGCTGGACGTTTCAAATTTGGTAGCCGGGCTCTGCTAGAGTCACAAAGGCATTGTTGCATCATAACCAACCAAAGGTTTTGCCGAGCGCGAATGTCTGTTCGTCAGCGAATGCAGTTCCAAGGAACAGTGAAAACCAGTTAGAGCTTTCAGTGCTGGCAGGTTTCATATGGGCGCAATCCCTGGACGTTTCAAATCTGGCAGCCGGGCTCTGCTAGAGTCACAAAGGCATTGTTGCAACATGACCAACCAAAGGTTTTGCAGGGCGCGAATGTCTGTGCGGCAGCGAATGCAGTTCCAAGGGACAGTGAAAGCCAGGTACAGCTTTCAGTGCTGGAAGGTTTCATATGGGCGCAATCGCTGGACGTTTGAAATTTGGCAGCCGGGCTGTCGTAGAGTCACAAAGGCATTGTTGCATCATGACCAACCAAAGCTTTTGCAGAGCGCAAATGTCTGTGCGGCAGTGAATGCAGTTCCAAGGGACAGGGAGAACCAGGTACAGCTTTCAGTGCTGGCAGCTTTCCTATGGGCGCATTCGGTGGACGTTTCAAATTTGGTAGCCGGGCTCTGCTAGAGTCACAAAGGCATTGTTCCATCATAACCAACCAAAGCATTTGCAGAGCGCGAATGTCTGTTCGTCAGCGAATGCAGTTCCAAGGAACAGTGAAAACCAGTTATAGCCTTCAGTGCTGGCAGCTTTCGTGTGGGCGCAATTGCTGGACGTTTCGAATTTGGCAGCGGGGCTGTGCTACAGTCACAAAGGCATTGTTGCATCATAACCAACCAACGGTTTTGCAGAGCGCGAATGTCTGTGCGGCAGCGAATGCAGTTCCAAGCCACAGTTAAAACCAGGTACAGCTTTCAGTCCTGGCAGCTTTCGTGTGGGTGCAATCGCTGGACGTTTCTAATTTGGCAGCCGGGTTCTGCTACAGTCACAAAGGAATTGTTGCATCATATCCAACCAAAGATTTTGCAGAGCGCGAATGTCTGTGCGGCAGCGAATGCAGTTCCAAGGGACAGTGAGAACCACGTACAGCTTTCAGTGCTGGCAGCTTTCGTGTGGGCACAATCGCTGGACGTTTCGAATTTGGCAGCCGGGCTGTGCTAGAGTCACAAAGGCATTGTTGCATCGTAACCAACCAAAGCTTTTGCAGAGCGCGAATGTCTGTGCGGCAGCGAATGCAGTTCCAAGGGACAGTGAAAACCAGCTACAGCTTTCAGTGCTGGCAGCTTTCGTGTGGGCGCAATCGCTGGACGTTTCGAATTTGGCAGCCGGGCTGTGCTAGAGTCACAAAGGCATTGTTGAATCGTAACCAAGCAAAGCTTTTGCAGAGCGCGAATGTCTGTGCGGCAGCGAATGCAGTTCCAAGGGACAGTGAAAACCAGCTACAGCTTTCAGTGCTGGCAGCTTTCGTGTGGGCACAATCGCTGGACGTTTCGAATTTGGCAGCGGGGCTGTGCTAGAGTCACAAAGGCATTGTTGCATCATAACCATCCAAAGCTTTAGCAGAGCGCAAATGTCTGTGTGGCAGCGAATGCAGTTCCAAGGGACTGTGAAAACCAGGTACAGCTTTCAGTGCTGGCAGCTTTCGTGTGGGCGCAATCGCTGGACGTTTCAAATTTGGCAGCCGGGCTCTGCTAGAGTCACAAAGCATTGTTGCATCATAACCAACCAAAGGTTTTGCAGAGCGCGAATGTCTGTTCGGCAGCAAATGCAGTTCCAAGGAACAGTGAAATCCAGGTAGAGCTTTCAGTCCTGGCAGCTTTCGTGTGGGCGGAATCGCTGGACGTTTCGAATTTGGCAGCTGGGTTCTGCTAGAGTCACAAAGGAATTGTTGCATCATAACCAACCAAAGCTTTTGCAGAGCGCGAATGTCTGTGCGGCAGCGAATGCAGTTCCAAGGAACAGTGAAATCCACGTACAGCTTTCAGTGCTGGCAGGTTTCGTGTGGGCACAATCGCTGGACGTTTCGAATTTGGCAGCAGGGCTCTGCTAGAGTCACAAAGGTATTGTTGCATCATAACGAACCAAAGGTTTTGCAGAGCGCGAATGTCTGTGCAGCAGCGAATGCAGTTCCAAGGAACAGTGAAAACCAGTTAGAGCTTTCGGTGCTGGCAGCTTTCGTGTGGGCGCAATCGCTGGACGTTTCGAATTTGGCAGCCGGGCTCTGCTAGAGTCACAAAGGCATTGTTGCATCATCACCAACCAAAGCTTTTGCAGAGCGCGAATGTCCGTGCGGCAGCGAAAACAGTTGCATGGGACAGTGAAAAACAGGTACAGCTTTCAGTGCTGGCAGCTTTCGTGTGGGCGCATTCGCTGGACGTTTCGAATTTGGCAACGGGGCTGTGCTAGAGTCACAAAGGCATTGTTGCATCATAACCAACCAAAGCTTTTGCAGAGCGCGAATGTCTGTGCGGCAGCGAATGCATTTCCAAGGGACAGTGAAAGCCAGGTACAGCTTTCAGTGCTGTAAGTTTTCATATGGGCGCAATCGCTGGACGTTTGAAATTTGGCAGCCGGGCTGTGCTAGAGTCACAAAGACATTGTTGCATCATAACCAACCAAAGCTTTTGCAGAGCGCAAATGTCTGTGCGTCAGCGAATGCAGTTCCAAGGGACAGTGAAAACCAGGTACAGCTTTCAGTGCTGGCAGCTTTCGTGTGGGCGCAATCGCTGGACGTTTCGAATTTGGCAGCCAGGTTCTGCTAGAGTCACAATGGTATTGTTGCATCATAATGAACCAAAGCTTTTGCAGAGCGCGAATGTCTGTGCGGCAGCGAATGCAGTTCCAAGGGACAGTGAAAACCAGTTAGAGCTTTCATTGCTGGCAGGTTTATTGTGGGCGCAATCGCTGGACGTTTCGAATTTGGCAGCGGGGCTGTGCTAGAGTCACAAAGGCATTGTTGCATCGTAACCAACCAAAGGTTTTGCAGAGCGCGAATATCTGTGCGGCAGCGAATGCAGTTCCAAGGGACAGTGAAAACCAGGTACAGCTTTCAGTGCTGGCAGCTTTCGTGTGGGCACAATCGCTGGACGTTTCGAATTTGGCAGCGGGGCTCTGCTAGAGTCAGAAAGGCATTGTTGCATCATAACCATCCAAAGCTTTTGAAGAGCGCGAATATCTGTGTGGCAGCGAATGCAGTTCCAAGGGACAGTGAAAACCAGGTACAGCTTTCAGTGCTGGCAGCTTTCGTGTGGGCACAATCGCTGGACGTTTCAAATTTGGCAGCCGGGCTCTGCTAGAGTCACAAAGCATTGTTGCATCATAACCAACCAAAGGTTTTGCAGAGCGCGAATGTCTGTGCGGCATCGAATGGAGTTCCAAGGAACAGTGAAAACCAATTAGAGCTTTCGGTGCTGGCAGCTTTCATGTGGGCGCAATCGCTGGACGTTTCGAATTTTGTAGCGGGGCTCTACTAGAGTCACAAAGGCATTGTTGCATCATAACCAACCAAAGCTTTTGCAGAGCGCGAATGTCTGTGCGGCAGCGAATGCAGTTCCAAGGGACAGTGAAAACCAGGTACAGCTTTCAGTGCTGGCAGCTTTCGTGTGGGCGCAATCACTGGACGTTTCGAATTTGGCAGCCAGGTTCTGCTAGAGTCACAAAGGTGTTGTTGCATCATAATGAACCAAAGCTTTTGCAGAGCGCGAATGTCTGTGCGGCAGCGAATGCAGTTCCAAGTTACAGTGAAAACCAGGTACAGCTTTCAGTGCTGGCAGCTTTTGTGATGTCGCAATCCCTGGACGTTTCAAATTTGGCAGCCGGGCTGTGCTAGAGTCTCAAAGGCATTGTTGCATCATAACCATCCAAAGCTTTTGAAGAGCGCGAATATCTGTGTGGCAGCGAATGCAGTTCCAAGGGACAGTGAAAACCAGGTACAGCTTTCAGTGCTGGCAGCTTTCGTGTGGGCACAATCGCTGGACGTTTCGAATTTGGCAGCGGGGCTCTGCTAGAGTCACAAAGGCATTGTTGCATCATAACCATCCAAAGCTTTTGCAGAGCGCAAGTGTCTGTGTGGCAGCGAATGCAGTTCCAAGGGACTGTGAAAACCAGGTACAGCTTTCAGTGCTGGCAGCTTTCGTGTGGGCGCAATCGCTGGACGTTTCAAATTTGGCAGCCGGGCTCTGCTAGAGTCACAAAGCATTGTTGCATCATAACCAACCAAAGGTTTTGCAGAGCGCGAGTGTCTGTTCGGCAGCAAATGCAGTTCCAAGGAACAGTGAAATCCAGGTAGAGCTTTCAGTCCTGGCAGCTTTCGTGTGGGCGGAATCGCTGGACGTTTCGAATTTGGCAGCCGGGTTCTGCTAGAGTCACAAAGGAATTGTTGCATCATAACCAGCCAAAGCTTTTCCAGAGCGCGAATGTCTGTGCGGCAGCGAATGCAGTTCCAAGGGACAGTGAAAACCACGTACAGCTTTCAGTGCTGGCAGGTTTCGTGTGGGCACAATCGCTGGACATTTCGAATTTGGCAGCGGGGCTCTGCTAGAGTCACAATGGTATTGTTGCATCATAATGAACCAAAGCTTTTGCAGAGCGCGAATGTCTGTGCGGCAGCGAATGCAGTTCCAAGGGACAGTGAAAACCAGTTAGAGCTTTCATTGCTGGGAGGTTTCGTGTGGGCGCAATCGCTGGACGTTTCAAATTTGGCAGCGGGGCTGTGCTAGAGTCACAAAGGCATTGTTGCATCGTAACCAACCAAAGCTTTTGCAGAACGCGAATATCTGTGCGGCAGCGAATGCAGTTCCAAGGGACAGTGAAAACCAGGTACAGCTTTCAGTGCTGGCAGCTTTCGTGTGGGCACAATCGCTGGACGTTTCGAATTTGGCAGCGGGGATCTGCTAGAGTCACAAAGGCATTGTTGCATCATAACCATCCAAAGCTTTTGAAGAGCGCGAATATCTGTGTGGCAGCGAATGCAGTTCCAAGGGACAGTGAAAACCAGGTACAGCTTTCAGTGCTGGCAGCTTTCGTGTGGGCACAATCGCTGGACGTTTCAAATTTGGCAGCCGGGCTCTGCTAGAGTCACAAAGCATTGTTGCATCATAACCAACCAAAGCTTTTGCAGAGCGCGAATGTCTGTGCGGCAGCGAATGCAGTTCCAAGGGACAGTGAGAACCAGCTAGAGCTTTCAGTGCAGGCAGCTTTCGTGTGGGCGCAATCGCTGGACGTTTCGAATTTGGCAGCCAGGTTCTGCTAGAGTCACAAAGGCATTGTTGCATCATAACCAACCAAAGCTTTTGCAGAGCGCGAATGTCTGTGCGGCAGCGAATGCATTTCCAAGGGACAGTGAAAGCCAGGTACAGCTTTCAGTGCTGTAAGGTTTCATATGGGCGCAATCGCTGGACGTTTGAAATTTGGCAGCCGGGCTGTGCTAGACTCACAAAGGCATTGTTGCATCATAACCAACCAAAGCTTTTGCAGAGCGCAAATGTCTGTGCGTCAGCGAATGCAGTTGCAAGGGACAGTGAAAACCAGGTACAGCTTTCAGTGCTGGCAGCTTTCGTGTGGGCGCAATCGCTGGACGTTTCGAATTTGGCAGCCAGGTTCTGCTAGAGTCACAAAGGTATTGTTGCATCATAACGAACCAAAGCTTTTGCAGAGCGCGAATGTCTGTGCGGCAGCGAATGCAGTTCCAAGGGACAGTGAAAACCAGTTAGAGCTTTCAGTGCTGGCAGCTTTCATGTCGGCGCAATCACTGGACGTTTCGAATTTGGCAGCCAGGTTCTGCTAGAGTCACAAAGGCATTATTGCATCGTAACCAACCAAAGCTTTTGCAGAGCGCAAATGTCTGTGCGGCAGCTAATGCAGTTCCAAGGGACTGTGAAAACCAGGTACAGCTTTCAGTGCTGGCCGCTTTCGTTTGGGCGCAATCGATGGACGTTTCAAATTTGGCAGCCGGGCTCTGCTAGAGTCACAAAGCATTGTTGCATCATAAGCAACCAAAGGTTTTGCAGAGCGCGAATGTCTGTTCGGCAGCAAATGCAGTTCCAAAAAACAGTGAAAACCAGTTAGAGCTTTCAGTCCTGGCAGCTTTCGTGTGGGCGCAATCGCTGGACGTTTCGAATTTGGCAGCCGGGCTGTGCTAGAGTCACAAAGGCATTGTTTCATCATGACCAACCAAAGGTTTTGCAGAGCGCGAATGTCTGTGCGGCAGCGAATGCAGTTCCAAGGGACAGTGAAAGCCAGGTACAGCTTTCAGTGTTGGAAGGTTTCCTATGGGCGCAATCGCTGGACGTTTCGAATTTGGCAGCCGGGCTGTGCTAGAGTCACAAAGGCATTGTTGCATCATAACCAACCAAAGCTTTGGCAGAGCGCGAATGTCTGTGCGGCAGCGAATGCAGTTCCAAGGGACAGTGAAAACCAGGTACAGCTTTCAGTGCTGGCAGCTTTCGTGTGGGCGCAATCGCTGGACGTTTCGAATTTGGCAGCCAGGTTCTGCTAGAGTCACAAAGGTATTGTTGCATCATAACGAGCCAAAGCTTTGGCAGAGCGCGAATGTCTGTGCGGCAGCAAATGCATTTCTAAGGGACAGTGAAAACCAGCTACAGCTTTCAGTGCTGGCAGCTTTCATGTCGGCGCAATCGCTGGACGTTTCGAATTTGGCAGCCGGGCTGTGCTAGAGTCACAAAGGCATTGTTGCATCGTAACCAACCAAAGCTTTTGCAGAGCGCGAATGTCTGTGCGGCAGCGAATGCAGTTCCAAGGGACAGTGAAAACCAGGTACAGCTTTCAGTGCTGGCAGCTTTCGTGTGGGCACAATCGCTGGACGTTTCGAATTTGGCAGCGGGGCTCTGCTAGAGTCACAAAGGCATTGTTGCATTATAAGCATCCAAAGCTTTTGCAGAGCGCAAATGTCTGTTCGTCAGCGAATGCAGTTCCAAGGGTCTGTAAAAACCATGTACAGCTTTCAGTGCTGGCAGCTTTCGTGTGGGCGCAATCGCTGGACGTTTCAAATTTGGCAGCCGGGCTCTGCTAGAGTCACAAAGCATTGTTGCATCATAACCAACCAAAGGTTTTGCAGAGCGCGAATGTCTGTTCGGCAGCAAATGCAGTTCCAAGGAACAGTGAAATCCAGTTAGAGCTTTCAGTCCTGGCAGCTTTCGTGTGGGCAGAATCGCTGGACGTTTCGAATTTGGCAGCCGGGTTCTGCTAGAGTCACAAAGGAATTGTTGCATCATAACCAACCAAAGCTTTTCCAGAGCGCGAATGTCTGTGCGGCAGCGAATGCAGTTCCAAGGGACAGTGAAAACCAGGTAGAGCTTTCAGTGCTGGCAGCTTTCGTGTAGGCACAATCGCTGGAAGTTTCGAATTTGGCAGCGGGGCTCTTCTAGAGTCACAAAGGCATTGTTGCATCATGACCAACCAAAGCTTTTGCAGAGCGCGAATGTCTGTGCGGCAGCGAATGCAGTTCCAAGTTACAGTGAAAACCATGTACAGCTTTCAGTGCTGGCAGCTTTTCTATGGGCGCAATCGCTGGACATTTCGAATTTGGCAGCCGGGCTCTGCTAGAGTCACAAAGGCATTGTTGCATCATAACCAACCAAAGGTTTTGCCGAGCGCGAATGTCTGTTCGTCAGCGAATGCAGTTCCAAGGAACAGTGAAAACCAGTTAGAGCTTTCAGTGCTGGCAGGTTTCATATGGGCGCAATCCCTGGACGTTTCAAATCTGGCAGCCGGG
This sequence comes from Mycteria americana, assembly GCF_035582795.1. Lineage (NCBI taxonomy): Eukaryota > Metazoa > Chordata > Aves > Ciconiiformes > Ciconiidae > Mycteria > Mycteria americana. The sequence continues at coordinate 1,338,175 of NW_027445629.1, read as the reverse complement.
CTCTGCTAGAGTCACAAAGGCATTGTTGCAACATGACCAACCAAAGGTTTTGCAGGGCGCGAATGTCTGTGCGGCAGCGAATGCATTTCCAAGGGACAGTGAAAACCAGGTACAGCTTTCAGTGCTGGCAGCTTTCGTGTGGGCGCAATCGCTGGACGTTTTGAATTTGGCAGCCAGGTTCTGCTAGAGTCACAAAGGTATTGTTGCATCATAACGAACCAAAGCTTTTGCACAGCGCGAATGTCTGTGCGGCAGCGAATGCATTTCCAAGGGACAGTGAAAGCCAGGTACAGCTTTCAGTGCTGGAAGGTTTCATATGGGCGCAATCGCTGGACGTTTGAAATTTGGCAGCCGGGCTGTCGTAGAGTCACAAAGGCATTGTTGCATCATGACCAACCAAAGCTTTTGCAGAGCGCAAATGTCTGTGCGGCAGCGAATGCAGTTCCAAGGGACAGGGAGAACCAGGTACAGCTTTCAGTGCTGGCAGCTTTCCTATGGGCGCATTCGCTGGACGTTTCAAATTTGGTAGCCGGGCTCTGCTAGAGTCACAAAGGCATTGTTCCATCATAACCAACCAAAGCTTTTGCAGAGCGCGAATGTCTGTTCGTCAGCGAATGCAGTTCCAAGGAACAGTGAAAACCAGTTATAGCCTTCAGTGCTGGCAGCTTTCGTGTGGGCGCAATTGCTGGACGTTTCGAATATGGCAGCGGGGCTGTGCTACAGTCACAAAGGCATTGTTGCATCATAACCAACCAACGGTTTTGCAGAGCGCGAATGTCTGTGCGGCAGCGAATGCAGTTCCAAGCCACAGTTAAAACCAGGTACAGCTTTCAGTCCTGGCAGCTTTCGTGTGGGTGCAATCGCTGGACGTTTCTAATTTGGCAGCCGGGTTCTGCTACAGTCACAAAGGAATTGTTGCATCATATCCAACCAAAGATTTTGCAGAGCGCGAATGTCTGTGCGGCAGCGAATGCAGTTCCAAGGGACAGTGAGAACCACGTACAGCTTTCAGTGCTGGCAGCTTTCCTATGGCCGCATTCGCTGGACGTTTCAAATTTGGCAGCGGGGCTGTGCTAGAGTCACAAAGGCATTGTTGCATCATGACCAACCAAAGGTTTTGCAGAGCGCGAATGTCTGTGCGCCAGCGAATGAAGTTCCAAGGAACAGTGAAAATCAGGTAGAGCTTTCAGTCCTGGCAGCTTTCGTGTGGGTGCAATCTCTGGACGTTTCTAATTTGGCAGCCGGGTTCTGCTACACTCACAAAGGAATTGTTGCATCATAACCAACCAAAGGTTTTGCAGAGCGCGAATGTCTGTGCGGCAGCGAATGCAGTTCCAAGGGACAGTGAAAACCAGTTAGAGCTTTCAGTGCTGGCAGCTTTCGTATGGGCGCATTCGCTGGACGTTTCGAATTTGGCAGCCGGGCTCTGCTAGAGTCACAAAGGCATTGTTGCATCATAACCAACCAAAGCTTTTGCAGAGGGCGAATGTCTGTGCGGCAGCGAATGCATTTCCAAGGGACAGTGAAAGCCAGGTACAGCTTTCAGTGCTGTAAGGTTTCATATGGGCGCAATCGCTGGACGTTTGAAATTTGGCAGCCGGGCTGTGCTAGACTCACAAAGGCATTGTTGCATCATAACCAACCAAAGCTTTTGCAGAGCGCAAATGTCTGTGCGTCAGCGAATGCAGTTGCAAGGGACAGTGAAAACCAGGTACAGCTTTCAGTGCTGGCAGCTTTCGTGTGGGCGCAATCGCTGGACGTTTCGAATTTGGCAGCCAGGTTCTGCTAGAGTCACAAAGGTATTGTTGCATCATAACGAACCAAAGCTTTTGCAGAGCGCGAATGTCTGTGCGGCAGCGAATGCAGTTCCAAGGGACAGTGAAAACCAGTTAGAGCTTTCAGTGCTGGCAGCTTTCATGTCGGCGCAATCACTGGACGTTTCGAATTTGGCAGCCAGGTTCTGCTAGAGTCACAAAGGCATTATTGCATCGTAACCAACCAAAGCTTTTGCAGAGCGCAAATGTCTGTGCGGCAGCTAATGCAGTTCCAAGGGACTGTGAAAACCAGGTACAGCTTTCAGTGCTGGCCGCTTTCGTTTGGGCGCAATCGATGGACGTTTCAAATTTGGCAGCCGGGCTCTGCTAGAGTCACAAAGCATTGTTGCATCATAAGCAACCAAAGGTTTTGCAGAGCGCGAATGTCTGTTCGGCAGCAAATGCAGTTCCAAAAAACAGTGAAAACCAGTTAGAGCTTTCAGTCCTGGCAGCTTTCGTGTGGGCGCAATCGCTGGACGTTTCGAATTTGGCAGCCGGGCTGTGCTAGAGTCACAAAGGCATTGTTTCATCATGACCAACCAAAGGTTTTGCAGAGCGCGAATGTCTGTGCGGCAGCGAATGCAGTTCCAAGGGACAGTGAAAGCCAGGTACAGCTTTCAGTGTTGGAAGGTTTCCTATGGGCGCAATCGCTGGACGTTTCGAATTTGGCAGCCGGGCTGTGCTAGAGTCACAAAGGCATTGTTGCATCATAACCAACCAAAGCTTTGGCAGAGCGCGAATGTCTGTGCGGCAGCGAATGCAGTTCCAAGGGACAGTGAAAACCAGGTACAGCTTTCAGTGCTGGCAGCTTTCGTGTGGGCGCAATCGCTGGACGTTTCGAATTTGGCAGCCAGGTTCTGCTAGAGTCACAAAGGTATTGTTGCATCATAACGAGCCAAAGCTTTGGCAGAGCGCGAATGTCTGTGCGGCAGCAAATGCATTTCTAAGGGACAGTGAAAACCAGCTACAGCTTTCAGTGCTGGCAGCTTTCATGTCGGCGCAATCGCTGGACGTTTCGAATTTGGCAGCCGGGCTGTGCTAGAGTCACAAAGGCATTGTTGCATCGTAACCAACCAAAGCTTTTGCAGAGCGCGAATGTCTGTGCGGCAGCGAATGCAGTTCCAAGGGACAGTGAAAACCAGGTACAGCTTTCAGTGCTGGCAGCTTTCGTGTGGGCACAATCGCTGGACGTTTCGAATTTGGCAGCGGGGCTCTGCTAGAGTCACAAAGGCATTGTTGCATTATAAGCATCCAAAGCTTTTGCAGAGCGCAAATGTCTGTTCGTCAGCGAATGCAGTTCCAAGGGTCTGTAAAAACCATGTACAGCTTTCAGTGCTGGCAGCTTTCGTGTGGGCGCAATCGCTGGACGTTTCAAATTTGGCAGCCGGGCTCTGCTAGAGTCACAAAGCATTGTTGCATCATAACCAACCAAAGGTTTTGCAGAGCGCGAATGTCTGTTCGGCAGCAAATGCAGTTCCAAGGAACAGTGAAATCCAGTTAGAGCTTTCAGTCCTGGCAGCTTTCGTGTGGGCAGAATCGCTGGACGTTTCGAATTTGGCAGCCGGGTTCTGCTAGAGTCACAAAGGAATTGTTGCATCATAACCAACCAAAGCTTTTCCAGAGCGCGAATGTCTGTGCGGCAGCGAATGCAGTTCCAAGGGACAGTGAAAACCAGGTAGAGCTTTCAGTGCTGGCAGCTTTCGTGTAGGCACAATCGCTGGAAGTTTCGAATTTGGCAGCGGGGCTCTTCTAGAGTCACAAAGGCATTGTTGCATCATGACCAACCAAAGCTTTTGCAGAGCGCGAATGTCTGTGCGGCAGCGAATGCAGTTCCAAGTTACAGTGAAAACCATGTACAGCTTTCAGTGCTGGCAGCTTTTCTATGGGCGCAATCGCTGGACATTTCGAATTTGGCAGCCGGGCTCTGCTAGAGTCACAAAGGCATTGTTGCATCATAACCAACCAAAGGTTTTGCCGAGCGCGAATGTCTGTTCGTCAGCGAATGCAGTTCCAAGGAACAGTGAAAACCAGTTAGAGCTTTCAGTGCTGGCAGGTTTCATATGGGCGCAATCCCTGGACGTTTCAAATCTGGCAGCCGGGCTCTGCTAGAGTCACAAAGGCATTGTTGCAACATGACCAACCAAAGGTTTTGCAGGGCGCGAATGTCTGTTCGTCAGCGAATGCATTTCCAAGGGACAGTGAAAACCAGCTACAGCTTTCAGTGCTGGCAGCTTTCCTGTGGGCGCAATCTCTGGACATTTCCAATTTGGCAGCCGGGCTCTGCCAGAGAGAGATACAGAGTGTTGCCCCATTACGAAGCAATGCTTTAGCAGAGCGCGAATGTCTGTGTGGCAGCGAATGCAGTTCCAAGGGACAGTGAAAACCAGCTAGAGCTTTCAGTGCTGGCAGCTTTCCTGTGGGCGCAATCTCTGGACGTTTCCAATTTGGCAGCCGGGCTCTGCCAGAGAGAGATACAGAGTGTTGCCCCATTACGAAGCAATGCTTTTGTAGAGCGCGAATGTCTGTGTGGCAGCGAATGCAGTTCCAAGGGACAGTGAAAACCAGCTAGAGCTTTCAGTGCTGGCAGCTTTCCTGTGGGCGCAATCTCTGGACGTTTCCAATTCGGCAGCCGGGCTCTGCCAGAGAGAGATACAGAGTGTTGCCCCATTAGGAAGCAATGCTTTAGCAGAGCGCGAATGTCTGTGTGGCAGCGAATGCAGTTCCAAGGGACAGTGAAAACCACCTAGAGCTTTCAGTGCTGGCTGCTTTCCCGTGGGCGCGATCTTTGGACGTTTCCAATTCGGCAGCCGGGCTCTGCCAGAGACAGATACAGAGTTTTGCCCCCTTACCAAGCAAAGCTTTAGCAGAGCGCGAATGTCTGTGTGGCAGCGAATGCAGTTCCAAGGGACAGTGAAAACCAGCTAGAGCTTTCAGTGCTGGCCGCTTTCCTGTGGGCGCAATCTCTGGACGTTTCCAATTTGGCAGCCGGGATCTGCCAGAGACAGATACAGAGTGTTGCCCCCTTACCAAGCAAAGCTTTAGCAGAGCGCGAATGTCTGTGTGGCAACGAATGCAGTTCCAAGGGACAGTGAAAACCAGCTACAGCTTTCAGTGCTGGCAGCTTTCTTGTGGGCGCAATCTCTCGACGTTTCCAATTTGGCAGCCGGGCTCTGCCAGAGAGAGATACAGAGTGTTGCCCCATTACGAAGCAATGCTTTAGCAGAGCGTGAATGTCTGTGTGGCAGCGAATGCAGTTCCAAGGGACAGTGAAAACCAGCTAGAGCTTTCAGTGCTGGCAGCTTTCCTGTGGGCGCAATCTCTGGACGTTTCCAATTTGGCAGCCGGGCTCTGCCAGAGAGAGATACAGAGTTTTGCCCCATTAGGAAGCAAAGCTTTAGCAGAGCGCGAATGTGTGTGTGGCAGCGAATGCAGTTCCAAGGGACAGTGAAAACCAGCTAGAGCTTTCAGTGCTGGCAGCTTTCCTGTGGGCGCAATCTCTGGACGTTTCCAATTCGGCAGCCGGGCTCTGCCAGAGAGAGATACAGAGTGTTGACCCATTAGGAAGCAATGCTTTAGCAGAGCGCGAATCTCTGTGTGGCAGCGAATGCAGTTCCAAGGGACAGTGAAAACCAGCTAGAGCTTTCAGTGCTAGCAGCTTTCCCGTGGGCGCAATCTCTGGACGTTTCCAATTCGGCAGCCGGGCTCTGTCAGAGAGAGATACAGAGTGTTGCCCCCTTACCAAGCAAAGCTTTAACCGAGGGCGAATGTCTGTGTGGCAGCGAATGCAGTTCCAAGGGACAGTGAAAACCAGCTACAGCTTTCACTGCTGGCAGCTTTCCTGTGGGCGCAATCTCTGGACGTTTCCAATTTGGCAGCCGGGCTCTGCCAGACAGAGATATAGAGTGTTGCCCCCTTACCAAGCAAAGCTTTAGCAGAGCGCGAATGTCTGTGTGGCAGCGAATGCAGTTCCAAGGAACAGTAAAAACCAGCTACAGCTTTCAGTGCTGGCAGCTTTCCTGTGGGCGCAATCTCTGGACGTTTCCAATTTGGCAGCCGGGCTCTGCCAGAGAGAGATACAGAGTGTTGCCCCATTAGGAAGCAATGCTTTAGCAGAGCGCGAATGTCTGTGTGGCAGCGAATGCAGTTCCAAGGGACAGTGAAAACCAGCTAGAGCTTTCAGTGCTGGCCGCTTTCCTGTGGGCGCAATCTCTGGACGTTTCCAATTTGGCAGCCGGGATCTGCCAGAGACAGATACAGAGTGTTGCCCCCTTACCAAGCAAAGCTTTAGCAGAGCGCGAATGTCTGTGTGGCAACGAATGCAGTTCCAAGGGACAGTGAAAACCAGCTAGAGCTTTCAGTGCTGGCAGCTTTCCTGTGGGCGCAATCTCTGGACGTTTCCAATTTGGCAGCCGGGCTCTGCCAGAGAGAGATACAGAGTTTTGCCCCATTAGGAAGCAAAGCTTTAGCAGAGCGCGAATGTGTGTGTGGCAGCGAATGCAGTTCCAAGGGACAGTGAAAACCAGCTAGAGCTTTCAGTGCTGGCAGCTTTCCTGTGGGCGCAATCTCTGGACGTTTCCAATTTGGCAGCCGGGCTCTGCCAGAGAGAGATACAGAGTGTTGACCCATTAGGAAGCAATGCTTTAGCAGAGCGCGAATCTCTGTGTGGCAGCGAATGAAGTTCCAAGGGACAGTGAAAACCAGCTAGAGCTTTCAGTGCTAGCAGCTTTCCCGTGGGCGCAATCTCTGGACGTTTCCAATTCGGCAGCCGGGCTCTGCCAGAGAGAGATACAGAGTGTTGCCCCCTTACCAAGCAATGCTTTAGCAGAGCGCGAATGTCTGTGTGGCAGCGAATGCAGTTCCAAGGGACAGTGAAAACCAGCTACAGCTTTCAGTGCTGGCAGCTTTCCTGTGGGCGCAATCTCTGGACGTTTCCAATTTGGCAGCCGGGCTCTGCCAGAGAGAGATACAGAGTGTTGCCCCCTTACCAAGCAAAGCTTTAGCAGAGCGCGAATGTCTGTGTGGCAGCGAATGCAGTTCCAAGGGACAGTGAAAACCAGCTAGAGCTTTCAGTGCTGGCAGCTTTCCTGTGGGCGCAATCTCTGGACGTTTCCAATTTGGCAGCCGGGCTCTGCCAGAGAGAGATACAGAGTTTTGCCCCATTAGGAAGCAAAGCTTTAGCAGAGCGCGAATGTCTGTGTGGCAGCGAATGCAGTTCCAAGGGACAGTGAAAACCAGCTAGAGCTTTCAGTGCTGGCAGCTTTCCTGTGGGCGCAATCTCTGGACGTTTCCAATTCGGCAGCCGGGCTCTGCCAGAGACAGATACAGAGTGTTGCCCCATTAGGAAGCAAAGCTTTAGCAGAGCGCGAATGTGTGTGTGGCAGCGAATGCAGTTCCAAGGGACAGTGAAAACCAGCTAGAGCTTTCAGTGCTGGCAGCTTTCCTGTGGGCGCAATCTCTGGACGTTTCCAATTTGGCAGCCGGGCTCTGCCAGGGAGAGATACAGAGTGTTGCCCCATTACGAAGCAAAGCTTTAGCAGAGCGCGAATGTGTGTGTGGCAGCGAATGCAGTTCCAAGGGACAGTGAAAACCAGCTACAGCTTTCAGTGCTGGCAGCTTTCCTGTGGGCGCAATCTCTGGACGTTTCCAATTTGGCAGCCGGGCTCTGCCAGAGACAGATACAGAGTTTTGCCCCATTAGGAAGCAAAGCTTTAGCAGAGCGCGAATGTCTCTGTGGCAGCGAATGCAATTCCAAGGGACAGTGAAAACCACCTAGAGCTTTCAGTGCTGGCAGCTTTCCTGTGGGCGCAATCTCTGGACGTTTCCAATTTGGCAGCCGGGCTCTGCCAGAGAGAGATACAGAGTGTTGACCCATTAGGAAGCAATGCTTTAGCAGAGCGCGAATCTCTGTGTGGCAGCGAATGCAGTTCCAAGGGACAGTGAAAACCAGCTAGAGCTTTCAGTGCTGGCAGCTTTCCTGTGGGCGCAATCTCTGGACGTTTCCAATTTGGCAGCCGGGCTCTGCCAGAGACAGATACAGAGTGTTGCCCCTTTAGGAAGCAAAGCTTTAGCAGAGTGCGAATATCTGTGTGGCAACGAATGCAGTTCCAAGGGACAATGAAAACCAGCTAGAGCTTTCAGTGCTGGCAGCTTTCCTGTGGGCGCAATCTCTGGACGTTTCCAATTTGGCAGCCGGGCTCTGCCAGAGAGAGATACAGAGTGTTGCCCCCTTACCAAGCAATGCTTTAGCAGAGCGCGAATGTCTGTGTGGCAGCGAATGCAGTTCCAAGGGACAGTGAAAACCAGCTAGAGCTTTCAGTGCTGGCAGCTTTCCTGTGGGCGCAATCTCTGGACGTTTCCAATTTGGCAGCTGGGCTCTGCCAGAGAGAGATACACAGTGTTGCCCTATTACGAAGCAATGCTTTTGTAGAGCGCGAATGTCTGTGTGGCAGCGAATGCAGTTCCAAGGGACAGTGAAAACCAGCTAGAGCTTTCAGTGCTGGCAGCTTTCCTGTGGGCGCAATCTCTGGACGTTTCCAATTTGGCAGCCGGGCTCTGCCAGAGAGAGATACAGAGTTTTGCCCCATTAGGAAGCAAAGCTTTAGCAGAGCGCGAATGTCTGTGTGGCAGCGAATGCAGTTCCAAGGGACAGTGAAAACCAGCTAGAGCTTTCAGTGCTGGCAGCTTTCCTGTGGGCGCAATCTGTGGACGTTTCCAATTCGGCAGCCGGGCTCTGCCAGAGAGAGATACAGAGTGTTGCCCCTTTAGGAAGCAATGATTTAGCAGAGCGCTAATATCTGTGTGGCAACGAATGCAGTTCCAAGGGACAATGAAAACCAGCTACAGCTTCCACTGCTGGCAGCTTTCCTGTGGGCGCAATCTCTGGACGTTTCCAATTTGGCAGCCGGGCTCTGCCAGAGACAGATACAGAGTGTTGCCCCATTAGGAAGCAAAGCTTTAGCAGAGCGCGAATGTGTGTGTGGCAGCGAATGCAGTTCCAAGGGACAGTGAAAACCAGCTAGAGCTTTCAGTGCTGGCAGCTTTCCTGTGGGCGCAATCTCTGGACGTTTCCAATTTGGCAGCCGGGCTCTGCCAGAGAGAGATACAGAGTGTTGCCCCCTTACCAAGCAATGCTTTAGCAGAGCACGAATGTCTGTGTGGCAGCGAATGCAGTTCCAAGGGACAGTGAAAACCAGCTACAGCTTTCAGTGCTGGCAGCTTTCCTGTGGGCGCAATCTCTGGACGTTTCCAATTTGGCAGCCGGGCTCTGCCAGACAGAGATATAGAGTGTTGCCCCCGTACCAAGCAAAGCTTTAGCAGAGCGCGAATGTCTGTGTGGCAGCGAATGCAGTTCCAAGGGACAGTAAAAACCAGCTACAGCTTTCAGTGCTGGCAGCTTTCCTGTGGGCGCAATCTCTGGACGTTTCCAATTTGGCAGCTGGGCTCTGCCAGAGAGAGATACAGAGTGTTGCCCTGTTACGAAGCAATGCTTTTGTAGTGCGCGAATGTCTGTGTGGCAGCGAATGCAGTTCCAAGGGACAGTGAAAACCAGCTAGAGCTTTCAGTGCTGGCAGCTTTCCTGTGGGCGCAATCTCTGGACGTTTCCAATTTGGCAGCCGGGCTCTGCCAGAGAGAGATACAGAGTGTTGCCCCATTACGAAGCAAAGCTTTAGCAGAGCGCGAATGTGTGTGTGGCAGCGAATGCAGTTCCAAGGGACAGTGAAAACCAGCTAGAGCTTTCAGTGCTGGCAGCTTTCCTGTGGGCGCAATCTCTGGACGTTTCCAATTCGGCAGCCGTGCTCTGCCAGAGACAGATACAGAGTGTTGCCCCATTAGGAAGCAAAGCTTTAGCAGAGCGCGAATGTGTGTGTGGCAGCGAATGCAGTTCCAAGGGACAGTGAAAACCAGCTACAGCTTTCAGTGCTGGCAGCTTTCCTGTGGGCGCAATCTCTGGACGTTTCCAATTTGGCAGCCGGGCTCTGCCAGAGAGAGATACAGAGTTTTGCCCCATTAGGAAGCAAAGCTTTAGCAGAGCGCGAATGTCTCTGTGGCAGCGAATGCAGTTCCAAGGGACAGTGAAAACCACCTAGAGCTTTCAGTGCTGGCAGCTTTCCTGTGGGCGCAATCTCTGGACGTTTCCAATTCGGCAGCCGGGCTCTGCCAGAGAGAGATACAGAGTGTTGACCCATTAGGAAGCAATGCTTTAGCAGAGCGCGAATCTCTGTGTGGCAGCGAATGCAGTTCCAAGGGACAGTGAAAACCAGCTAGAGCTTTCAGTGCTGGCAGCTTTCCTGTGGGCGCAATCTCTGGACGTTTCCAATTTGGCAGCCGGGCTCTGCCAGAGACAGATACAGAGTGTTGCCCCTTTAGGAAGCAATGCTTTAGCAGAGTGCGAATATCTGTGTGGCAACGAATGCAGTTCCAAGGGACAATGAAAACCAGCTACAGCTTCCACTGCTGGCAGCTTTCCTGTGGGCGCAATCTCTGGACGTTTCCAATTTGGCAGCCGGGCTCTGCCAGAGAGAGATACAGAGTGTTGCCCCCTTACCAAGCAATGCTTTAGCAGAGCGCGAATGTCTGTGTGGCAGCGAATGCAGTTCCAAGGGACAGTGAAAACCAGCTAGAGCTTTCAGTGCTGGCAGCTTTCCTGTGGGCGCAATCTCTGGACGTTTCCAATTTGGCAGCCGGGCTCTGCCAGAGAGAGATACAGAGTGTTGCCCTATTACGAAGCAATGCTTTTGTAGAGCGCGAATGTCTGTGTGGCAGCGAATGCAGTTCCAAGGGACAGTGAAAACCAGCTAGAGCTTTCAGTGCTGGCAGCTTTCCTGTGGGCGCAATCTCTGGACGTTTCCAATTTGGCAGCCGGGCTCTGCCAGAGAGAGATACAGAGTGTTGCCCTATTACGAAGCAATGCTTTTGTAGAGCGCGAATGTCTGTGTGGCAGCGAATGCAGTTCCAAGGGACAGTGAAAACCAGCTAGAGCTTTCAGTGCTGGCAGCTTTCCTGTGGGCGCAATCTCTGGACGTTTCCAATTCGGCAGCCGGGCTCTGCCAGAGAGAGATACAGAGTGTTGCCCCTTTAGGAAGCAATGATTTAGCAGAGCGCGAATATCTGTGTGGCAACGAATGCAGTTCCAAGGGACAATGAAAACCAGCTACAGCTTCCACTGCTGGCAGCTTTCCTGTGGGCGCAATCTCTGGACGTTTCCAATTTGGCAGCCGGGCTCTGCCAGAGACAGATACAGAGTGTTGCCCCATTAGGAAGCAAAGCTTTAGCAGAGCGCGAATGTCTGTGTGGCAGCGAATGCAGTTCCAAGGGACAGTGAAAACCAGCTACAGCTTTCAGTGCTGGCAGCTTTCCTGTGGGCGCAATCTCTGGACGTTTCCAATTTGGCAGCCGGGCTCTGCCAGAGAGAGATACAGAGTGTTGCCCCATTACGAAGCAAAGCTTTAGCAGAGCGCGAATGTCTGTGTGGCAGCGAATGCAGTTCCAAGGGACAGTGAAAACCAGCTAGAGCTTTCAGTGCTGGCAGCTTTCCTGTGGGCGCAATCTCTGGACGTTTCCAATTTGGCAGCCGGGCTCTGCCAGAGAGAGATACAGAGTGTTGCCCCATTAGGAAGCAATGCTTTAGCAGAGCGCGAATGTCTGTGTGGCAGCGAATGCAGTTCCAAGGGACAGTGAAAACCAGCTAGAGCTTTCAGTGCTGGCAGCTTTCCTGTGGGCGCAATCTCTGGACGTTTCCAATTTGGCAGCCGGGCTCTGCCAGAGACAGATACAGAGTGTTGCCCCCTTACCAAGCAAAGCTTTAGCAGAGCGCGAATGTCTGTTTGGCAGCGAATGCAGTTCCAAGGGACAGTGAAAACCAGCTAGAGCTTTCAGTGCTGGCAGCTTTCCTGTGGGCGCAATCTCTGGACGTTTCCAATTTGGCAGCCGGGCTCTGCCAGAGAGAGATACAGAGTGTTGCCCCCTTACCAAGCAATGCTTTAGCAGAGCGCGAATGTCTGTGTGGCAGCGAATGCAGTTCCAAGGGACAGTGAAAACCAGCTAGAGCTTTCAGTGCTGGCAGCTTTCCTGTGGGCGCAATCTCTGGACGTTTCCAATTTGGCAGCCGGGCTCTGCCAGAGACAGATACAGAGTGTTGCCCCATTAGGAAGCAAAGCTTTAGCAGAGCGCGAATGTCTGTGTGGCAGCGAATGCAGTTCCAAGGGACAGTGAAAACCAGCTACAGCTTTCAGTGCTGGCAGCTTTCCTGTGGGCGCAATCTCTGGACGTTTCCAATTTGGCAGCCGGGCTCTGCCAGAGACAGATACAGAGTGTTGCCCCCTTACCAAGCAATGCTTTAGCAGAGCGCGAATGTCTGTGTGGCAGCGAATGCAGTTCCAAGGGACAGTGAAAACCAGCTAGAGCTTTCAGTGCTGGCAGCTTTCCTGTGGGCGCAATCTCTGGACGTTTCCAATTTGGCAGCCGGGCTCTGCCAGAGAGAGATACAGATTGTTGCCCCATTACGAAGCAATGCTTTAGCAGAGTGCGAATGTCTGTGTGGCAGCGAATGCAGTTCCAAGGGACAGTGAAAACCAGCTAGAGCTTTCAGTGCTGGCAGCTTTCCTGTGGGCGCAATCTCTGGACGTTTCCAATTTGGCAGCCGGGCTCTGCCAGGGAGAGATACAGAGTGTTGCCCCATTAGGAAGCAATGCTTTAGCAGAGCGCGAATGTCTGTGTGGCAGCGAATGCAGTTCCAAGGGACAGTGAAAACCAGCTAGAGCTTTCAGTGCTGGCAGCTTTCCTGTGGGCGCAATCTCTGGACGTTTCCAATTTGGCAGCCGGGCTCTGCCAGAGAGAGATACAGAGTGTTGCCCCCTTACCAAGCAAAGCTTTAGCAGAGCGCGAATGTCTGTTTGGCAGCGAATGCAGTTCCAAGGGACAGTGAAAACCAGCTACAGCTTTCAGTGCTGGCAGCTTTCCTGTGGGCGCAATCTCTGGACGTTTCCAATTTGGCAGCCGGGCTCTGCCAGAGAGAGATACAGAGTGTTGCCCCCTTACCAAGCAATGCTTTAGCAGAGCGCGAATGTCTGTGTGGCAGCGAATGCAGTTCCAAGGGACAGTGAAAACCAGCTAGAGCTTTCAGTGCTGGCAGCTTTCCTGTGGGCGCAATCTCTGGACGTTTCCAATTTGGCAGCCGGGCTCTGCCAGAGAGAGATACAGAGTTTTGCCCCATTAGGAAGCAAAGCTTTAGCAGAGCGCGAATGTGTGTGTGGCAGCGAATGCAGTTCCAAGGGACAGTGAAAACCAGCTAGAGCTTTCAGTGCTGGCAGCTTTCCTGTGGGCGCAATCTCTGGACGTTTCCAATTTGGCAGCCGGGCTCTGCCAGAGAGAGATACAGAGTGTTGACCCATTAGGAAGCAATGCTTTAGCAGAGCGCGAATCTCTGTGTGGCAGCGAATGCAGTTCCAAGGGACAGTGAAAACCAGCTAGAGCTTTCAGTGCTAGCAGCTTTCCCGTGGGCGCAATCTCTGGACGTTTCCAATTCGGCAGCCGGGCTCTGCCAGAGAGAGATACAGAGTGTTGCCCCCTTACCAAGCAATGCTTTAGCAGAGCGCGAATGTCTGTGTGGCAGCGAATGCAGTTCCAAGGGACAGTGAAAACCAGCTACAGCTTTCAGTGCTGGCAGCTTTCCTGTGGGCGCAATCTCTGGACGTTTCCAATTTGGCAGCCGGGCTCTGCCAGAGAGAGATACAGAGTGTTGCCCCCTTACCAAGCAAAGCTTTAGCAGAGCGCGAATGTCTGTGTGGCAGCGAATGCAGTTCCAAGGGACAGTGAAAACCAGCTAGAGCTTTCAGTGCTGGCAGCTTTCCTGTGGGCGCAATCTCTGGACGTTTCCAATTTGGCAGCCGGGCTCTGCCAGAGAGAGATACAGAGTTTTGCCCCATTAGGAAGCAAAGCTTTAGCAGAGCGCGAATGTCTGTGTGGCAGCGAATGCAGTTCCAAGGGACAGTGAAAACCAGCTAGAGCTTTCAGTGCTGGCAGCTTTCCTGTGGGCGCAATCTCTGGACGTTTCCAATTCGGCAGCCGGGCTCTGCCAGAGACAGATACAGAGTGTTGCCCCATTAGGAAGCAAAGCTTTAGCAGAGCGCGAATGTGTGTGTGGCAGCGAATGCAGTTCCAAGGGACAGTGAAAACCAGCTAGAGCTTTCAGTGCTGGCAGCTTTCCTGTGGGCGCAATCTCTGGACGTTTCCAATTTGGCAGCCGGGCTCTGCCAGGGAGAGATACAGAGTGTTGCCCCATTACGAAGCAAAGCTTTAGCAGAGCGCGAATGTGTGTGTGGCAGCGAATGCAGTTCCAAGGGACAGTGAAAACCAGCTACAGCTTTCAGTGCTGGCAGCTTTCCTGTGGGCGCAATCTCTGGACGTTTCCAATTTGGCAGCCGGGCTCTGCCAGAGACAGATACAGAGTTTTGCCCCATTAGGAAGCAAAGCTTTAGCAGAGCGCGAATGTCTCTGTGGCAGCGAATGCAATTCCAAGGGACAGTGAATACCACCTAGAGCTTTCAGTGCTGGCAGCTTTCCTGTGGGCGCAATCTCTGGACGTTTCCAATTTGGCAGCCGGGCTCTGCCAGAGAGAGATACAGAGTGTTGACCCATTAGGAAGCAATGCTTTAGCAGAGCGCGAATCTCTGTGTGGCAGCGAATGCAGTTCCAAGGGACAGTGAAAACCAGCTAGAGCTTTCAGTGCTGGCAGCTTTTCTGTGGGCGCAATCTCTGGACGTTTCCAATTTGGCAGCCGGGCTCTGCCAGAGACAGATACAGAGTGTTGCCCCTTTAGGAAGCAAAGCTTTAGCAGAGTGCGAATATCTGTGTGGCAACGAATGCAGTTCCAAGGGACAATGAAAACCAGCTAGAGCTTTCAGTGCTGGCAGCTTTCCTGTGGGCGCAATCTCTGGACGTTTCCAATTTGGCAGCCGGGCTCTGCCAGAGAGAGATACAGAGTGTTGCCCCCTTACCAAGCAATGCTTTAGCAGAGCGCGAATGTCTGTGTGGCAGCGAATGCAGTTCCAAGGGACAGTGAAAACCAGCTAGAGCTTTCAGTGCTGGCAGCTTTCCTGTGGGCGCAATCTCTGGACGTTTCCAATTTGGCAGCTGGGCTCTGCCAGAGAGAGATACACAGTGTTGCCCTATTACGAAGCAATGCTTTTGTAGAGCGCGAATGTCTGTGTGGCAGCGAATGCAGTTCCAAGGGACAGTGAAAACCAGCTAGAGCTTTCAGTGCTGGCAGCTTTCCTGTGGGCGCAATCTCTGGACGTTTCCAATTTGGCAGCCGGGCTCTGCCAGAGAGAGATACAGAGTTTTGCCCCATTAGGAAGCAAAGCTTTAGCAGAGCGCGAATGTCTGTGTGGCAGCAAATGCAGTTCCAAGGGACAGTGAAAACCAGCTAGAGCTTTCAGTGCTGGCAGCTTTCCTGTGGGCGCAATCTGTGGACGTTTCCAATTCGGCAGCCGGGCTCTGCCAGAGAGAGATACAGAGTGTTGCCCCTTTAGGAAGCAATGATTTAGCAGAGCGCTAATATCTGTGTGGCAACGAATGCAGTTCCAAGGGACAATGAAAACCAGCTACAGCTTCCACTGCTGGCAGCTTTCCTGTGGGCGCAATCTCTGGACGTTTCCAATTTGGCAGCCGGGCTCTGCCAGAGACAGATACAGAGTGTTGCCCCATTAGGAAGCAAAGCTTTAGCAGAGCGCGAATGTGTGTGTGGCAGCGAATGCAGTTCCAAGGGACAGTGAAAACCAGCTAGAGCTTTCAGTGCTGGCAGCTTTCCTGTGGGCGCAATCTCTGGACGTTTCCAATTTGGCAGCCGGGCTCTGCCAGAGAGAGATACAGAGTGTTGCCCCCTTACCAAGCAATGCTTTAGCAGAGCACGAATGTCTGTGTGGCAGCGAATGCAGTTCCAAGGGACAGTGAAAACCAGCTACAGCTTTCAGTGCTGGCAGCTTTCCTGTGGGCGCAATCTCTGGACGTTTCCAATTTGGCAGCCGGGCTCTGCCAGACAGAGATATAGAGTGTTGCCCCCGTACCAAGCAAAGCTTTAGCAGAGCGCGAATGTCTGTGTGGCAGCGAATGCAGTTCCAAGGGACAGTAAAAACCAGCTACAGCTTTCAGTGCTGGCAGCTTTCCTGTGGGCGCAATCTCTGGACGTTTCCAATTTGGCAGCTGGGCTCTGCCAGAGAGAGATACAGAGTGTTGCCCTATTACGAAGCAATGCTTTTGTAGTGCGCGAATGTCTGTGTGGCAGCGAATGCAGTTCCAAGGGACAGTGAAAACCAGCTAGAGCTTTCAGTGCTGGCAGCTTTCCTGTGGGCGCAATCTCTGGACGTTTCCAATTTGGCAGCCGGGCTCTGCCAGAGAGAGATACAGAGTTTTGCCCCATTAGGAAGCAAAGCTTTAGCAGAGCGCGAATGTGTGTGTGGCAGCGAATGCAGTTCCAAGGGACAGTGAAAACCAGCTAGAGCTTTCAGTGCTGGCAGCTTTCCTGTGGGCGCAATCTCTGGACGTTTCCAATTCGGCAGCCGTGCTCTGCCAGAGACAGATACAGAGTGTTGCCCCATTAGGAAGCAAAGCTTTAGCAGAGCGCGAATGTGTGTGTGGCAGCGAATGCAGTTCCAAGGGACAGTGAAAACCAGCTAGAGCTTTCAGTGCTGGCAGCTTTCGTGTGGGCGCAATCGCTGGACGTTTCAAATTTGGCAGCCGGGCTCTGCTAGAGTCACAAAGCATTGTTGCATCATAACCAACCAAAGGTTTTGCAGAGCGCGAATGTCTGTTCGGCAGCAAATGCAGTTCCAAGGAACAGTGAAATCCAGGTAGAGCTTTCAGTCCTGGCAGCTTTCGTGTGGGCGGAATCGCTGGACGTTTCGAATTTGGCAGCTGGGTTCTGCTAGAGTCACAAAGGAATTGTTGCATCATAACCAACCAAAGCTTTTGCAGAGCGCGAATGTCTGTGCGGCAGCGAATGCAGTTCCAAGGAACAGTGAAATCCACGTACAGCTTTCAGTGCTGGCAGGTTTCGTGTGGGCACAATCGCTGGACGTTTCGAATTTGGCAGCAGGGCTCTGCTAGAGTCACAAAGGTATTGTTGCATCATAACGAACCAAAGGTTTTGCAGAGCGCGAATGTCTGTGCAGCAGCGAATGCAGTTCCAAGGAACAGTGAAAACCAGTTAGAGCTTTCGGTGCTGGCAGCTTTCGTGTGGGCGCAATCGCTGGACGTTTCGAATTTGGCAGCCGGGCTCTGCTAGAGTCACAAAGGCATTGTTGCATCATCACCAACCAAAGCTTTTGCAGAGCGCGAATGTCCGTGCGGCAGCGAAAACAGTTGCATGGGACAGTGAAAAACAGGTACAGCTTTCAGTGCTGGCAGCTTTCGTGTGGGCGCATTCGCTGGACGTTTCGAATTTGGCAACGGGGCTGTGCTAGAGTCACAAAGGCATTGTTGCATCATAACCAACCAAAGCTTTTGCAGAGCGCGAATGTCTGTGCGGCAGCGAATGCATTTCCAAGGGACAGTGAAAGCCAGGTACAGCTTTCAGTGCTGTAAGTTTTCATATGGGCGCAATCGCTGGACGTTTGAAATTTGGCAGCCGGGCTGTGCTAGAGTCACAAAGACATTGTTGCATCATAACCAACCAAAGCTTTTGCAGAGCGCAAATGTCTGTGCGTCAGCGAATGCAGTTCCAAGGGACAGTGAAAACCAGGTACAGCTTTCAGTGCTGGCAGCTTTCGTGTGGGCGCAATCGCTGGACGTTTCGAATTTGGCAGCCAGGTTCTGCTAGAGTCACAATGGTATTGTTGCATCATAATGAACCAAAGCTTTTGCAGAGCGCGAATGTCTGTGCGGCAGCGAATGCAGTTCCAAGGGACAGTGAAAACCAGTTAGAGCTTTCATTGCTGGCAGGTTTATTGTGGGCGCAATCGCTGGACGTTTCGAATTTGGCAGCGGGGCTGTGCTAGAGTCACAAAGGCATTGTTGCATCGTAACCAACCAAAGGTTTTGCAGAGCGCGAATATCTGTGCGGCAGCGAATGCAGTTCCAAGGGACAGTGAAAACCAGGTACAGCTTTCAGTGCTGGCAGCTTTCGTGTGGGCACAATCGCTGGACGTTTCGAATTTGGCAGCGGGGCTCTGCTAGAGTCAGAAAGGCATTGTTGCATCATAACCATCCAAAGCTTTTGAAGAGCGCGAATATCTGTGTGGCAGCGAATGCAGTTCCAAGGGACAGTGAAAACCAGGTACAGCTTTCAGTGCTGGCAGCTTTCGTGTGGGCACAATCGCTGGACGTTTCGAATTTGGCAGCGGGGCTCTGCTAGAGTCAGAAAGGCATTGTTGCATCATAACCATCCAAAGCTTTTGAAGAGCGCGAATATCTGTGTGGCAGCGAATGCAGTTCCAAGGGACAGTGAAAACCAGGTACAGCTTTCAGTGCTGGCAGCTTTCGTGTGGGCACAATCGCTGGACGTTTCGAATTTGGCAGCGGGGCTCTGCTAGAGTCACAAAGGCATTGTTGCATCATAACCATCCAAAGCTTTTGCAGAGCGCAAGTGTCTGTGTGGCAGCGAATGCAGTTCCAAGGGACTGTGAAAACCAGGTACAGCTTTCAGTGCTGGCAGCTTTCGTGTGGGCGCAATCGCTGGACGTTTCAAATTTGGCAGCCGGGCTCTGCTAGAGTCACAAAGCATTGTTGCATCATAACCAACCAAAGGTTTTGCAGAGCGCGAGTGTCTGTTCGGCAGCAAATGCAGTTCCAAGGAACAGTGAAATCCAGGTAGAGCTTTCAGTCCTGGCAGCTTTCGTGTGGGCGGAATCGCTGGACGTTTCGAATTTGGCAGCCGGGTTCTGCTAGAGTCACAAAGGAATTGTTGCATCATAACCAGCCAAAGCTTTTCCAGAGCGCGAATGTCTGTGCGGCAGCGAATGCAGTTCCAAGGGACAGTGAAAACCACGTACAGCTTTCAGTGCTGGCAGGTTTCGTGTGGGCACAATCGCTGGACATTTCGAATTTGGCAGCGGGGCTCTGCTAGAGTCACAATGGTATTGTTGCATCATAATGAACCAAAGCTTTTGCAGAGCGCGAATGTCTGTGCGGCAGCGAATGCAGTTCCAAGGGACAGTGAAAACCAGTTAGAGCTTTCATTGCTGGGAGGTTTCGTGTGGGCGCAATCGCTGGACGTTTCAAATTTGGCAGCGGGGCTGTGCTAGAGTCACAAAGGCATTGTTGCATCGTAACCAACCAAAGCTTTTGCAGAACGCGAATATCTGTGCGGCAGCGAATGCAGTTCCAAGGGACAGTGAAAACCAGGTACAGCTTTCAGTGCTGGCAGCTTTCGTGTGGGCACAATCGCTGGACGTTTCGAATTTGGCAGCGGGGATCTGCTAGAGTCACAAAGGCATTGTTGCATCATAACCATCCAAAGCTTTTGAAGAGCGCGAATATCTGTGTGGCAGCGAATGCAGTTCCAAGGGACAGTGAAAACCAGGTACAGCTTTCAGTGCTGGCAGCTTTCGTGTGGGCACAATCGCTGGACGTTTCAAATTTGGCAGCCGGGCTCTGCTAGAGTCACAAAGCATTGTTGCATCATAACCAACCAAAGCTTTTGCAGAGCGCGAATGTCTGTGCGGCAGCGAATGCAGTTCCAAGGGACAGTGAGAACCAGCTAGAGCTTTCAGTGCAGGCAGCTTTCGTGTGGGCGCAATCGCTGGACGTTTCGAATTTGGCAGCCAGGTTCTGCTAGAGTCACAAAGGCATTGTTGCATCATAACCAACCAAAGCTTTTGCAGAGCGCGAATGTCTGTGCGGCAGCGAATGCATTTCCAAGGGACAGTGAAAGCCAGGTACAGCTTTCAGTGCTGTAAGGTTTCATATGGGCGCAATCGCTGGACGTTTGAAATTTGGCAGCCGGGCTGTGCTAGACTCACAAAGGCATTGTTGCATCATAACCAACCAAAGCTTTTGCAGAGCGCAAATGTCTGTGCGTCAGCGAATGCAGTTGCAAGGGACAGTGAAAACCAGGTACAGCTTTCAGTGCTGGCAGCTTTCGTGTGGGCGCAATCGCTGGACGTTTCGAATTTGGCAGCCAGGTTCTGCTAGAGTCACAAAGGTATTGTTGCATCATAACGAACCAAAGCTTTTGCAGAGCGCGAATGTCTGTGCGGCAGCGAATGCAGTTCCAAGGGACAGTGAAAACCAGTTAGAGCTTTCAGTGCTGGCAGCTTTCATGTCGGCGCAATCACTGGACGTTTCGAATTTGGCAGCCAGGTTCTGCTAGAGTCACAAAGGCATTATTGCATCGTAACCAACCAAAGCTTTTGCAGAGCGCAAATGTCTGTGCGGCAGCTAATGCAGTTCCAAGGGACTGTGAAAACCAGGTACAGCTTTCAGTGCTGGCCGCTTTCGTTTGGGCGCAATCGATGGACGTTTCAAATTTGGCAGCCGGGCTCTGCTAGAGTCACAAAGCATTGTTGCATCATAAGCAACCAAAGGTTTTGCAGAGCGCGAATGTCTGTTCGGCAGCAAATGCAGTTCCAAAAAACAGTGAAAACCAGTTAGAGCTTTCAGTCCTGGCAGCTTTCGTGTGGGCGCAATCGCTGGACGTTTCGAATTTGGCAGCCGGGCTGTGCTAGAGTCACAAAGGCATTGTTTCATCATGACCAACCAAAGGTTTTGCAGAGCGCGAATGTCTGTGCGGCAGCGAATGCAGTTCCAAGGGACAGTGAAAGCCAGGTACAGCTTTCAGTGTTGGAAGGTTTCCTATGGGCGCAATCGCTGGACGTTTCGAATTTGGCAGCCGGGCTGTGCTAGAGTCACAAAGGCATTGTTGCATCATAACCAACCAAAGCTTTGGCAGAGCGCGAATGTCTGTGCGGCAGCGAATGCAGTTCCAAGGGACAGTGAAAACCAGGTACAGCTTTCAGTGCTGGCAGCTTTCGTGTGGGCGCAATCGCTGGACGTTTCGAATTTGGCAGCCAGGTTCTGCTAGAGTCACAAAGGTATTGTTGCATCATAACGAGCCAAAGCTTTGGCAGAGCGCGAATGTCTGTGCGGCAGCAAATGCATTTCTAAGGGACAGTGAAAACCAGCTACAGCTTTCAGTGCTGGCAGCTTTCATGTCGGCGCAATCGCTGGACGTTTCGAATTTGGCAGCCGGGCTGTGCTAGAGTCACAAAGGCATTGTTGCATCGTAACCAACCAAAGCTTTTGCAGAGCGCGAATGTCTGTGCGGCAGCGAATGCAGTTCCAAGGGACAGTGAAAACCAGGTACAGCTTTCAGTGCTGGCAGCTTTCGTGTGGGCACAATCGCTGGACGTTTCGAATTTGGCAGCGGGGCTCTGCTAGAGTCACAAAGGCATTGTTGCATTATAAGCATCCAAAGCTTTTGCAGAGCGCAAATGTCTGTTCGTCAGCGAATGCAGTTCCAAGGGTCTGTAAAAACCATGTACAGCTTTCAGTGCTGGCAGCTTTCGTGTGGGCGCAATCGCTGGACGTTTCAAATTTGGCAGCCGGGCTCTGCTAGAGTCACAAAGCATTGTTGCATCATAACCAACCAAAGGTTTTGCAGAGCGCGAATGTCTGTTCGGCAGCAAATGCAGTTCCAAGGAACAGTGAAATCCAGTTAGAGCTTTCAGTCCTGGCAGCTTTCGTGTGGGCAGAATCGCTGGACGTTTCGAATTTGGCAGCCGGGTTCTGCTAGAGTCACAAAGGAATTGTTGCATCATAACCAACCAAAGCTTTTCCAGAGCGCGAATGTCTGTGCGGCAGCGAATGCAGTTCCAAGGGACAGTGAAAACCAGGTAGAGCTTTCAGTGCTGGCAGCTTTCGTGTAGGCACAATCGCTGGAAGTTTCGAATTTGGCAGCGGGGCTCTTCTAGAGTCACAAAGGCATTGTTGCATCATGACCAACCAAAGCTTTTGCAGAGCGCGAATGTCTGTGCGGCAGCGAATGCAGTTCCAAGTTACAGTGAAAACCATGTACAGCTTTCAGTGCTGGCAGCTTTTCTATGGGCGCAATCGCTGGACATTTCGAATTTGGCAGCCGGGCTCTGCTAGAGTCACAAAGGCATTGTTGCATCATAACCAACCAAAGGTTTTGCCGAGCGCGAATGTCTGTTCGTCAGCGAATGCAGTTCCAAGGAACAGTGAAAACCAGTTAGAGCTTTCAGTGCTGGCAGGTTTCATATGGGCGCAATCCCTGGACGTTTCAAATCTGGCAGCCGGGCTCTGCTAGAGTCACAAAGGCATTGTTGCAACATGACCAACCAAAGGTTTTGCAGGGCGCGAATGTCTGTGCGGCAGCGAATGCATTTCCAAGGGACAGTGAAAACCAGGTACAGCTTTCAGTGCTGGCAGCTTTCGTGTGGGCGCAATCGCTGGACGTTTTGAATTTGGCAGCCAGGTTCTGCTAGAGTCACAAAGGTATTGTTGCATCATAACGAACCAAAGCTTTTGCACAGCGCGAATGTCTGTGCGGCAGCGAATGCATTTCCAAGGGACAGTGAAAGCCAGGTACAGCTTTCAGTGCTGGAAGGTTTCATATGGGCGCAATCGCTGGACGTTTGAAATTTGGCAGCCGGGCTGTCGTAGAGTCACAAAGGCATTGTTGCATCATGACCAACCAAAGCTTTTGCAGAGCGCAAATGTCTGTGCGGCAGCGAATGCAGTTCCAAGGGACAGGGAGAACCAGGTACAGCTTTCAGTGCTGGCAGCTTTCCTATGGGCGCATTCGCTGGACGTTTCAAATTTGGTAGCCGGGCTCTGCTAGAGTCACAAAGGCATTGTTCCATCATAACCAACCAAAGCTTTTGCAGAGCGCGAATGTCTGTTCGTCAGCGAATGCAGTTCCAAGGAACAGTGAAAACCAGTTATAGCCTTCAGTGCTGGCAGCTTTCGTGTGGGCGCAATTGCTGGACGTTTCGAATTTGGCAGCGGGGCTGTGCTACAGTCACAAAGGCATTGTTGCATCATAACCAACCAACGGTTTTGCAGAGCGCGAATGTCTGTGCGGCAGCGAATGCAGTTCCAAGCCACAGTTAAAACCAGGTACAGCTTTCAGTCCTGGCAGCTTTCGTGTGGGTGCAATCGCTGGACGTTTCTAATTTGGCAGCCGGGTTCTGCTACAGTCACAAAGGAATTGTTGCATCATATCCAACCAAAGATTTTGCAGAGCGCGAATGTCTGTGCGGCAGCGAATGCAGTTCCAAGGGACAGTGAGAACCACGTACAGCTTTCAGTGCTGGCAGCTTTCCTATGGCCGCATTCGCTGGACGTTTCAAATTTGGCAGCGGGGCTGTGCTAGAGTCACAAAGGCATTGTTGCATCATGACCAACCAAAGGTTTTGCAGAGCGCGAATGTCTGTGCGCCAGCGAATGAAGTTCCAAGGAACAGTGAAAATCAGGTAGAGCTTTCAGTCCTGGCAGCTTTCGTGTGGGTGCAATCTCTGGACGTTTCTAATTTGGCAGCCGGGTTCTGCTACACTCACAAAGGAATTGTTGCATCATAACCAACCAAAGGTTTTGCAGAGCGCGAATGTCTGTGCGGCAGCGAATGCAGTTCCAAGGGACAGTGAAAACCAGTTAGAGCTTTCAGTGCTGGCAGCTTTCGTATGGGCGCATTCGCTGGACGTTTCGAATTTGGCAGCCGGGCTCTGCTAGAGTCACAAAGGCATTGTTGCATCATAACCAACCAAAGCTTTTGCAGAGGGCGAATGTCTGTGCGGCAGCGAATGCAGTTCCAAGGGACAGTGAGAACCAGGTAGAGCTTTCAGTGCTGGCAGCTGTCCTATGGGCGCATTCGCTGGACGTTTCAAATTTGGTAGCCGGGCTCTGCTAGAGTCACAAAGGCATTGTTGCATCATAACCAACCAAAGCTTTTGCAGAGCGCGAATGTCTGTTCGTCAGCGAATGCAGTTCCAAGGAACAGTGAAAACCAGTTAGAGCTTTCAGTGCTGGCAGCTTTCGTGTGGGCACAATCGCTGGACGTTTCAAATTTGGCAACGGGGCTGTGCTAGAGTCACAAAGGCATTGTTGCACCATGACCAACCAAAGCTTTTCCAGAGCGCGAATGTCTGTTCGTCAGCGAATGCATTTCCAAGGGACAGTGAAAACCAGCTAGAGCTTTCAGTGCTGGCAGATTTCATATGGGCGCAATCCCTGGACGTTTCAAATCTGGCAGACGGGCTCTGCTAGAGTCACAAAGGCATTGTTGCACCATGACCAACCAAAGCTTTTCCAGAGCGCGAATGTCTGTTCGTCAGCGAATGCATTTCCAAGGGACAGTGAAAACCAGCTACAGCTTTCAGTGCTGGCAGCTTTCCTGTGGGCGCAATCTCTGGACATTTCCAATTTGGCAGCCGGGCTCTGCCAGAGAGAGATACAGAGTGTTGCCCCATTACGAAGCAATGCTTTAGCAGAGCGCGAATGTCTGTGTGGCAGCGAATGCAGTTCCAAGGGACAGTGAAAACCAGCTAGAGCTTTCAGTGCTGGCAGCTTTCCTGTGGGCGCAATCTCTGGACGTTTCCAATTTGGCAGCCGGGCTCTGCCAGAGAGAGATACAGAGTGTTGCCCCATTACGAAGCAATGCTTTTGTAGAGCGCGAATGTCTGTGTGGCAGCGAATGCAGTTCCAAGGGACAGTGAAAACCAGCTAGAGCTTTCAGTGCTGGCAGCTTTCCTGTGGGCGCAATCTCTGGACGTTTCCAATTCGGCAGCCGGGCTCTGCCAGAGAGAGATGCAGAGTGTTGCCCCATTAGGAAGCAATGCTTTAGCAGAGCGCGAATGTCTGTGTGGCAGCGAATGCAGTTCCAAGGGACAGTGAAAACCACCTAGAGCTTTCAGTGCTGGCTGCTTTCCCGTGGGCGCGATCTTTGGACGTTTCCAATTCGGCAGCCGGGCTCTGCCAGAGACAGATACAGAGTTTTGCCCCCTTACCAAGCAAAGCTTTAGCAGAGCGCGAATGTCTGTGTGGCAGCGAATGCAGTTCCAAGGGACAGTGAAAACCAGCTAGAGCTTTCAGTGCTGGCCGCTTTCCTGTGGGCGCAATCTCTGGACGTTTCCAATTTGGCAGCCGGGATCTGCCAGAGACAGATACAGAGTGTTGCCCCCTTACCAAGCAAAGCTTTAGCAGAGCGCGAATGTCTGTGTGGCAACGAATGCAGTTCCAAGGGACAGTGAAAACCAGCTACAGCTTTCAGTGCTGGCAGCTTTCTTGTGGGCGCAATCTCTCGACGTTTCCAATTTGGCAGCCGGGCTCTGCCAGAGAGAGATACAGAGTGTTGCCCCATTACGAAGCAATGCTTTAGCAGAGCGTGAATGTCTGTGTGGCAGCGAATGCAGTTCCAAGGGACAGTGAAAACCAGCTAGAGCTTTCAGTGCTGGCAGCTTTCCTGTGGGCGCAATCTCTGGACGTTTCCAATTTGGCAGCCGGGCTCTGCCAGAGAGAGATACAGAGTTTTGCCCCATTAGGAAGCAAAGCTTTAGCAGAGCGCGAATGTGTGTGTGGCAGCGAATGCAGTTCCAAGGGACAGTGAAAACCAGCTAGAGCTTTCAGTGCTGGCAGCTTTCCTGTGGGCGCAATCTCTGGACGTTTCCAATTCGGCAGCCGGGCTCTGCCAGAGAGAGATACAGAGTGTTGACCCATTAGGAAGCAATGCTTTAGCAGAGCGCGAATCTCTGTGTGGCAGCGAATGCAGTTCCAAGGGACAGTGAAAACCAGCTAGAGCTTTCAGTGCTAGCAGCTTTCCCGTGGGCGCAATCTCTGGACGTTTCCAATTCGGCAGCCGGGCTCTGTCAGAGAGAGATACAGAGTGTTGCCCCCTTACCAAGCAAAGCTTTAACCGAGGGCGAATGTCTGTGTGGCAGCGAATGCAGTTCCAAGGGACAGTGAAAACCAGCTACAGCTTTCACTGCTGGCAGCTTTCCTGTGGGCGCAATCTCTGGACGTTTCCAATTTGGCAGCCGGGCTCTGCCAGACAGAGATATAGAGTGTTGCCCCCTTACCAAGCAAAGCTTTAGCAGAGCGCGAATGTCTGTGTGGCAGCGAATGCAGTTCCAAGGAACAGTAAAAACCAGCTACAGCTTTCAGTGCTGGCAGCTTTCCTGTGGGCGCAATCTCTGGACGTTTCCAATTTGGCAGCCGGGCTCTGCCAGAGAGAGATACAGAGTGTTGCCCCATTAGGAAGCAATGCTTTAGCAGAGCGCGAATGTCTGTGTGGCAGCGAATGCAGTTCCAAGGGACAGTGAAAACCAGCTAGAGCTTTCAGTGCTGGCCGCTTTCCTGTGGGCGCAATCTCTGGACGTTTCCAATTTGGCAGCCGGGATCTGCCAGAGACAGATACAGAGTGTTGCCCCCTTACCAAGCAAAGCTTTAGCAGAGCGCGAATGTCTGTGTGGCAACGAATGCAGTTCCAAGGGACAGTGAAAACCAGCTAGAGCTTTCAGTGCTGGCAGCTTTCCTGTGGGCGCAATCTCTGGACGTTTCCAATTTGGCAGCCGGGCTCTGCCAGAGAGAGATACAGAGTTTTGCCCCATTAGGAAGCAAAGCTTTAGCAGAGCGCGAATGTGTGTGTGGCAGCGAATGCAGTTCCAAGGGACAGTGAAAACCAGCTAGAGCTTTCAGTGCTGGCAGCTTTCCTGTGGGCGCAATCTCTGGACGTTTCCAATTTGGCAGCCGGGCTCTGCCAGAGAGAGATACAGAGTGTTGACCCATTAGGAAGCAATGCTTTAGCAGAGCGCGAATCTCTGTGTGGCAGCGAATGCAGTTCCAAGGGACAGTGAAAACCAGCTAGAGCTTTCAGTGCTAGCAGCTTTCCCGTGGGCACAATCTCTGGACGTTTCCAATTCGGCAGCCGGGCTCTGCCAGAGAGAGATACAGAGTGTTGCCCCCTTACCAAGCAATGCTTTAGCAGAGCGCGAATGTCTGTGTGGCAGCGAATGCAGTTCCAAGGGACAGTGAAAACCAGCTACAGCTTTCAGTGCTGGCAGCTTTCCTGTGGGCGCAATCTCTGGACGTTTCCAATTTGGCAGCCGGGCTCTGCCAGAGAGAGATACAGAGTGTTGCCCCCTTACCAAGCAAAGCTTTAGCAGAGCGCGAATGTCTGTGTGGCAGCGAATGCAGTTCCAAGGGACAGTGAAAACCAGCTAGAGCTTTCAGTGCTGGCAGCTTTCCTGTGGGCGCAATCTCTGGACGTTTCCAATTTGGCAGCCGGGCTCTGCCAGAGAGAGATACAGAGTTTTGCCCCATTAGGAAGCAATGCTTTAGCAGAGCGCGAATGTCTGTGTGGCAGCGAATGCAGTTCCAAGGGACAGTGAAAACCAGCTAGAGCTTTCAGTGCTGGCAGCTTTCCTGTGGGCGCAATCTCTGGACGTTTCCAATTCGGCAGCCGGGCTCTGCCAGAGACAGATACAGAGTGTTGCCCCATTAGGAAGCAAAGCTTTAGCAGAGCGCGAATGTGTGTGTGGCAGCGAATGCAGTTCCAAGGGACAGTGAAAACCAGCTAGAGCTTTCAGTGCTGGCAGCTTTCCTGTGGGCGCAATCTCTGGACGTTTCCAATTTGGCAGCCGGGCTCTGCCAGGGAGAGATACAGAGTGTTGCCCCATTACGAAGCAAAGCTTTAGCAGAGCGCGAATGTGTGTGTGGCAGCGAATGCAGTTCCAAGGGACAGTGAAAACCAGCTACAGCTTTCAGTGCTGGCAGCTTTCCTGTGGGCGCAATCTCTGGACGTTTCCAATTTGGCAGCCGGGCTCTGCCAGAGACAGATACAGAGTTTTGCCCCATTAGGAAGCAAAGCTTTAGCAGAGCACGAATGTCTCTGTGGCAGCGAATGCAATTCCAAGGGACAGTGAAAACCACCTAGAGCTTTCAGTGCTGGCAGCTTTCCTGTGGGCGCAATCTCTGGACGTTTCCAATTTGGCAGCCGGGCTCTGCCAGAGAGAGATACAGAGTGTTGACCCATTAGGAAGCAATGCTTTAGCAGAGCGCGAATCTCTGTGTGGCAGCGAATGCAGTTCCAAGGGACAGTGAAAACCAGCTAGAGCTTTCAGTGCTGGCAGCTTTCCTGTGGGCGCAATCTCTGGACGTTTCCAATTTGGCAGCCGGGCTCTGCCAGAGACAGATACAGAGTGTTGCCCCTTTAGGAAGCAAAGCTTTAGCAGAGTGCGAATATCTGTGTGGCAACGAATGCAGTTCCAAGGGACAATGAAAACCAGCTAGAGCTTTCAGTGCTGGCAGCTTTCCTGTGGGCGCAATCTCTGGACGTTTCCAATTTGGCAGCCGGGCTCTGCCAGAGAGAGATACAGAGTGTTGCCCCCTTACCAAGCAATGCTTTAGCAGAGCGCGAATGTCTGTGTGGCAGCGAATGCAGTTCCAAGGGACAGTGAAAACCAGCTAGAGCTTTCAGTGCTGGCAGCTTTCCTGTGGGCGCAATCTCTGGACGTTTCCAATTTGGCAGCTGGGCTCTGCCAGAGAGAGATACACAGTGTTGCCCTATTACGAAGCAATGCTTTTGTAGAGCGCGAATGTCTGTGTGGCAGCGAATGCAGTTCCAAGGGACAGTGAAAACCAGCTAGAGCTTTCAGTGCTGGCAGCTTTCCTGTGGGCGCAATCTCTGGACGTTTCCAATTTGGCAGCCGGGCTCTGCCAGAGAGAGATACAGAGTTTTGCCCCATTAGGAAGCAAAGCTTTAGCAGAGCGCGAATGTCTGTGTGGCAGCGAATGCAGTTCCAAGGGACAGTGAAAACCAGCTAGAGCTTTCAGTGCTGGCAGCTTTCCTGTGGGCGCAATCTGTGGACGTTTCCAATTCGGCAGCCGGGCTCTGCCAGAGAGAGATACAGAGTGTTGCCCCTTTAGGAAGCAATGATTTAGCAGAGCGCTAATATCTGTGTGGCAACGAATGCAGTTCCAAGGGACAATGAAAACCAGCTACAGCTTCCACTGCTGGCAGCTTTCCTGTGGGCGCAATCTCTGGACGTTTCCAATTTGGCAGCCGGGCTCTGCCAGAGACAGATACAGAGTGTTGCCCCATTAGGAAGCAAAGCTTTAGCAGAGCGCGAATGTGTGTGTGGCAGCGAATGCAGTTCCAAGGGACAGTGAAAACCAGCTAGAGCTTTCAGTGCTGGCAGCTTTCCTGTGGGCGCAATCTCTGGACGTTTCCAATTTGGCAGCCGGGCTCTGCCAGAGAGAGATACAGAGTGTTGCCCCCTTACCAAGCAATGCTTTAGCAGAGCACGAATGTCTGTGTGGCAGCGAATGCAGTTCCAAGGGACAGTGAAAACCAGCTACAGCTTTCAGTGCTGGCAGCTTTCCTGTGGGCGCAATCTCTGGACGTTTCCAATTTGGCAGCCGGGCTCTGCCAGACAGAGATATAGAGTGTTGCCCCCGTACCAAGCAAAGCTTTAGCAGAGCGCGAATGTCTGTGTGGCAGCGAATGCAGTTCCAAGGGACAGTAAAAACCAGCTACAGCTTTCAGTGCTGGCAGCTTTCCTGTGGGCGCAATCTCTGGACGTTTCCAATTTGGCAGCTGGGCTCTGCCAGAGAGAGATACAGAGTGTTGCCCTGTTACGAAGCAATGCTTTTGTAGTGCGCGAATGTCTGTGTGGCAGCGAATGCAGTTCCAAGGGACAGTGAAAACCAGCTAGAGCTTTCAGTGCTGGCAGCTTTCCTGTGGGCGCAATCTCTGGACGTTTCCAATTCGGCAGCCGGGCTCTGCCAGAGAGAGATACAGAGTGTTGCCCCTTTAGGAAGCAATGATTTAGCAGAGCGCGAATATCTGTGTGGCAACGAATGCAGTTCCAAGGGACAATGAAAACCAGCTACAGCTTCCACTGCTGGCAGCTTTCCTGTGGGCGCAATCTCTGGACGTTTCCAATTTGGCAGCCGGGCTCTGCCAGAGACAGATACAGAGTGTTGCCCCATTAGGAAGCAAAGCTTTAGCAGAGCGCGAATGTCTGTGTGGCAGCGAATGCAGTTCCAAGGGACAGTGAAAACCAGCTACAGCTTTCAGTGCTGGCAGCTTTCCTGTGGGCGCAATCTCTGGACGTTTCCAATTTGGCAGCCGGGCTCTGCCAGAGAGAGATACAGAGTGTTGCCCCATTACGAAGCAAAGCTTTAGCAGAGCGCGAATGTCTGTGTGGCAGCGAATGCAGTTCCAAGGGACAGTGAAAACCAGCTAGAGCTTTCAGTGCTGGCAGCTTTCCTGTGGGCGCAATCTCTGGACGTTTCCAATTTGGCAGCCGGGCTCTGCCAGAGAGAGATACAGAGTGTTGCCCCATTAGGAAGCAATGCTTTAGCAGAGCGCGAATGTCTGTGTGGCAGCGAATGCAGTTCCAAGGGACAGTGAAAACCAGCTAGAGCTTTCAGTGCTGGCAGCTTTCCTGTGGGCGCAATCTCTGGACGTTTCCAATTTGGCAGCCGGGCTCTGCCAGAGACAGATACAGAGTGTTGCCCCCTTACCAAGCAAAGCTTTAGCAGAGCGCGAATGTCTGTTTGGCAGCGAATGCAGTTCCAAGGGACAGTGAAAACCAGCTAGAGCTTTCAGTGCTGGCAGCTTTCCTGTGGGCGCAATCTCTGGACGTTTCCAATTTGGCAGCCGGGCTCTGCCAGAGAGAGATACAGAGTGTTGCCCCCTTACCAAGCAATGCTTTAGCAGAGCGCGAATGTCTGTGTGGCAGCGAATGCAGTTCCAAGGGACAGTGAAAACCAGCTAGAGCTTTCAGTGCTGGCAGCTTTCCTGTGGGCGCAATCTCTGGACGTTTCCAATTTGGCAGCCGGGCTCTGCCAGAGACAGATACAGAGTGTTGCCCCATTAGGAAGCAAAGCTTTAGCAGAGCGCGAATGTCTGTGTGGCAGCGAATGCAGTTCCAAGGGACAGTGAAAACCAGCTACAGCTTTCAGTGCTGGCAGCTTTCCTGTGGGCGCAATCTCTGGACGTTTCCAATTTGGCAGCCGGGCTCTGCCAGAGACAGATACAGAGTGTTGCCCCCTTACCAAGCAATGCTTTAGCAGAGCGCGAATGTCTGTGTGGCAGCGAATGCAGTTCCAAGGGACAGTGAAAACCAGCTAGAGCTTTCAGTGCTGGCAGCTTTCCTGTGGGCGCAATCTCTGGACGTTTCCAATTTGGCAGCCGGGCTCTGCCAGAGAGAGATACAGATTGTTGCCCCATTACGAAGCAATGCTTTAGCAGAGTGCGAATGTCTGTGTGGCAGCGAATGCAGTTCCAAGGGACAGTGAAAACCAGCTAGAGCTTTCAGTGCTGGCAGCTTTCCTGTGGGCGCAATCTCTGGACGTTTCCAATTTGGCAGCCGGGCTCTGCCAGGGAGAGATACAGAGTGTTGCCCCATTAGGAAGCAATGCTTTAGCAGAGCGCGAATGTCTGTGTGGCAGCGAATGCAGTTCCAAGGGACAGTGAAAACCAGCTAGAGCTTTCAGTGCTGGCAGCTTTCCTGTGGGCGCAATCTCTGGACGTTTCCAATTTGGCAGCCGGGCTCTGCCAGAGAGAGATACAGAGTGTTGCCCCCTTACCAAGCAAAGCTTTAGCAGAGCGCGAATGTCTGTTTGGCAGCGAATGCAGTTCCAAGGGACAGTGAAAACCAGCTACAGCTTTCAGTGCTGGCAGCTTTCCTGTGGGCGCAATCTCTGGACGTTTCCAATTTGGCAGCCGGGCTCTGCCAGAGAGAGATACAGAGTGTTGCCCCCTTACCAAGCAATGCTTTAGCAGAGCGCGAATGTCTGTGTGGCAGCGAATGCAGTTCCAAGGGACAGTGAAAACCAGCTAGAGCTTTCAGTGCTGGCAGCTTTCCTGTGGGCGCAATCTCTGGACGTTTCCAATTTGGCAGCCGGGCTCTGCCAGAGAGAGATACAGAGTTTTGCCCCATTAGGAAGCAAAGCTTTAGCAGAGCGCGAATGTGTGTGTGGCAGCGAATGCAGTTCCAAGGGACAGTGAAAACCAGCTAGAGCTTTCAGTGCTGGCAGCTTTCCTGTGGGCGCAATCTCTGGACGTTTCCAATTTGGCAGCCGGGCTCTGCCAGAGAGAGATACAGAGTGTTGACCCATTAGGAAGCAATGCTTTAGCAGAGCGCGAATCTCTGTGTGGCAGCGAATGCAGTTCCAAGGGACAGTGAAAACCAGCTAGAGCTTTCAGTGCTAGCAGCTTTCCCGTGGGCGCAATCTCTGGACGTTTCCAATTCGGCAGCCGGGCTCTGCCAGAGAGAGATACAGAGTGTTGCCCCCTTACCAAGCAATGCTTTAGCAGAGCGCGAATGTCTGTGTGGCAGCGAATGCAGTTCCAAGGGACAGTGAAAACCAGCTACAGCTTTCAGTGCTGGCAGCTTTCCTGTGGGCGCAATCTCTGGACGTTTCCAATTTGGCAGCCGGGCTCTGCCAGAGAGAGATACAGAGTGTTGCCCCCTTACCAAGCAAAGCTTTAGCAGAGCGCGAATGTCTGTGTGGCAGCGAATGCAGTTCCAAGGGACAGTGAAAACCAGCTAGAGCTTTCAGTGCTGGCAGCTTTCCTGTGGGCGCAATCTCTGGACGTTTCCAATTTGGCAGCCGGGCTCTGCCAGAGAGAGATACAGAGTTTTGCCCCATTAGGAAGCAAAGCTTTAGCAGAGCGCGAATGTCTGTGTGGCAGCGAATGCAGTTCCAAGGGACAGTGAAAACCAGCTAGAGCTTTCAGTGCTGGCAGCTTTCCTGTGGGCGCAATCTCTGGACGTTTCCAATTCGGCAGCCGGGCTCTGCCAGAGACAGATACAGAGTGTTGCCCCATTAGGAAGCAAAGCTTTAGCAGAGCGCGAATGTGTGTGTGGCAGCGAATGCAGTTCCAAGGGACAGTGAAAACCAGCTAGAGCTTTCAGTGCTGGCAGCTTTCCTGTGGGCGCAATCTCTGGACGTTTCCAATTTGGCAGCCGGGCTCTGCCAGGGAGAGATACAGAGTGTTGCCCCATTACGAAGCAAAGCTTTAGCAGAGCGCGAATGTGTGTGTGGCAGCGAATGCAGTTCCAAGGGACAGTGAAAACCAGCTACAGCTTTCAGTGCTGGCAGCTTTCCTGTGGGCGCAATCTCTGGACGTTTCCAATTTGGCAGCCGGGCTCTGCCAGAGACAGATACAGAGTTTTGCCCCATTAGGAAGCAAAGCTTTAGCAGAGCGCGAATGTCTCTGTGGCAGCGAATGCAATTCCAAGGGACAGTGAATACCACCTAGAGCTTTCAGTGCTGGCAGCTTTCCTGTGGGCGCAATCTCTGGACGTTTCCAATTTGGCAGCCGGGCTCTGCCAGAGAGAGATACAGAGTGTTGACCCATTAGGAAGCAATGCTTTAGCAGAGCGCGAATCTCTGTGTGGCAGCGAATGCAGTTCCAAGGGACAGTGAAAACCAGCTAGAGCTTTCAGTGCTGGCAGCTTTCCTGTGGGCGCAATCTCTGGACGTTTCCAATTTGGCAGCCGGGCTCTGCCAGAGACAGATACAGAGTGTTGCCCCTTTAGGAAGCAAAGCTTTAGCAGAGTGCGAATATCTGTGTGGCAACGAATGCAGTTCCAAGGGACAATGAAAACCAGCTAGAGCTTTCAGTGCTGGCAGCTTTCCTGTGGGCGCAATCTCTGGACGTTTCCAATTTGGCAGCCGGGCTCTGCCAGAGAGAGATACAGAGTGTTGCCCCCTTACCAAGCAATGCTTTAGCAGAGCGCGAATGTCTGTGTGGCAGCGAATGCAGTTCCAAGGGACAGTGAAAACCAGCTAGAGCTTTCAGTGCTGGCAGCTTTCCTGTGGGCGCAATCTCTGGACGTTTCCAATTTGGCAGCTGGGCTCTGCCAGAGAGAGATACACAGTGTTGCCCTATTACGAAGCAATGCTTTTGTAGAGCGCGAATGTCTGTGTGGCAGCGAATGCAGTTCCAAGGGACAGTGAAAACCAGCTAGAGCTTTCAGTGCTGGCAGCTTTCCTGTGGGCGCAATCTCTGGACGTTTCCAATTTGGCAGCCGGGCTCTGCCAGAGAGAGATACAGAGTTTTGCCCCATTAGGAAGCAAAGCTTTAGCAGAGCGCGAATGTCTGTGTGGCAGCAAATGCAGTTCCAAGGGACAGTGAAAACCAGCTAGAGCTTTCAGTGCTGGCAGCTTTCCTGTGGGCGCAATCTGTGGACGTTTCCAATTCGGCAGCCGGGCTCTGCCAGAGAGAGATACAGAGTGTTGCCCCTTTAGGAAGCAATGATTTAGCAGAGCGCTAATATCTGTGTGGCAACGAATGCAGTTCCAAGGGACAATGAAAACCAGCTACAGCTTCCACTGCTGGCAGCTTTCCTGTGGGCGCAATCTCTGGACGTTTCCAATTTGGCAGCCGGGCTCTGCCAGAGACAGATACAGAGTGTTGCCCCATTAGGAAGCAAAGCTTTAGCAGAGCGCGAATGTGTGTGTGGCAGCGAATGCAGTTCCAAGGGACAGTGAAAACCAGCTAGAGCTTTCAGTGCTGGCAGCTTTCCTGTGGGCGCAATCTCTGGACGTTTCCAATTTGGCAGCCGGGCTCTGCCAGAGAGAGATACAGAGTGTTGCCCCCTTACCAAGCAATGCTTTAGCAGAGCACGAATGTCTGTGTGGCAGCGAATGCAGTTCCAAGGGACAGTGAAAACCAGCTACAGCTTTCAGTGCTGGCAGCTTTCCTGTGGGCGCAATCTCTGGACGTTTCCAATTTGGCAGCCGGGCTCTGCCAGACAGAGATATAGAGTGTTGCCCCCGTACCAAGCAAAGCTTTAGCAGAGCGCGAATGTCTGTGTGGCAGCGAATGCAGTTCCAAGGGACAGTAAAAACCAGCTACAGCTTTCAGTGCTGGAAGCTTTCCTGTGGGCGCAATCTCTGGACGTTTCCAATTTGGCAGCTGGGCTCTGCCAGAGAGAGATACAGAGTGTTGCCCTATTACGAAGCAATGCTTTTGTAGTGCGCGAATGTCTGTGTGGCAGCGAATGCAGTTCCAAGGGACAGTGAAAACCAGCTAGAGCTTTCAGTGCTGGCAGCTTTCCTGTGGGCGCAATCTCTGGACGTTTCCAATTTGGCAGCCGGGCTCTGCCAGAGAGAGATACAGAGTTTTGCCCCATTAGGAAGCAAAGCTTTAGCAGAGCGCGAATGTGTGTGTGGCAGCGAATGCAGTTCCAAGGGACAGTGAAAACCAGCTAGAGCTTTCAGTGCTGGCAGCTTTCCTGTGGGCGCAATCTCTGGACGTTTCCAATTCGGCAGCCGTGCTCTGCCAGAGACAGATACAGAGTGTTGCCCCATTAGGAAGCAAAGCTTTAGCAGAGCGCGAATGTGTGTGTGGCAGCGAATGCAGTTCCAAGGGACAGTGAAAACCAGCTACAGCTTTCAGTGCTGGCAGCTTTCCTGTGGGCGCAATCTCTGGACGTTTCCAATTTGGCAGCCGGGCTCTGCCAGAGAGAGATACAGAGTTTTGCCCCATTAGGAAGCAAAGCTTTAGCAGAGCGCGAATGTCTCTGTGGCAGCGAATGCAGTTCCAAGGGACAGTGAAAACCACCTAGAGCTTTCAGTGCTGGCAGCTTTCCTGTGGGCGCAATCTCTGGACGTTTCCAATTCGGCAGCCGGGCTCTGCCAGAGAGAGATACAGAGTGTTGACCCATTAGGAAGCAATGCTTTAGCAGAGCGCGAATCTCTGTGTGGCAG
Organism: Mycteria americana; assembly: GCF_035582795.1. Classification (NCBI taxonomy): domain Eukaryota; kingdom Metazoa; phylum Chordata; class Aves; order Ciconiiformes; family Ciconiidae; genus Mycteria; species Mycteria americana. The sequence continues at coordinate 1,302,683 of NW_027445629.1, read as the reverse complement.
CGAATGCAGTTCCAAGGGACAGTGAAAACCAGCTAGAGCTTTCAGTGCTGGCAGCTTTCCTGTGGGCGCAATCTCTGGACGTTTCCAATTTGGCAGCCGGGCTCTGCCAGAGACAGATACAGAGTGTTGCCCCTTTAGGAAGCAATGCTTTAGCAGAGTGCGAATATCTGTGTGGCAACGAATGCAGTTCCAAGGGACAATGAAAACCAGCTACAGCTTCCACTGCTGGCAGCTTTCCTGTGGGCGCAATCTCTGGACGTTTCCAATTTGGCAGCCGGGCTCTGCCAGAGAGAGATACAGAGTGTTGCCCCCTTACCAAGCAATGCTTTAGCAGAGCGCGAATGTCTGTGTGGCAGCGAATGCAGTTCCAAGGGACAGTGAAAACCAGCTAGAGCTTTCAGTGCTGGCAGCTTTCCTGTGGGCGCAATCTCTGGACGTTTCCAATTTGGCAGCCGGGCTCTGCCAGAGAGAGATACAGAGTGTTGCCCTATTACGAAGCAATGCTTTTGTAGAGCGCGAATGTCTGTGTGGCAGCGAATGCAGTTCCAAGGGACAGTGAAAACCAGCTAGAGCTTTCAGTGCTGGCAGCTTTCCTGTGGGCGCAATCTCTGGACGTTTCCAATTTGGCAGCCGGGCTCTGCCAGAGAGAGATACAGAGTTTTGCCCCATTAGGAAGCAAAGCTTTAGCAGAGCACGAATGTCTGTGTGGCAGCGAATGCAGTTCCAAGGGACAGTGAAAACCAGCTAGAGCTTTCAGTGCTGGCAGCTTTCCTGTGGGCGCAATCTCTGGACGTTTCCAATTCGGCAGCCGGGCTCTGCCAGAGAGAGATACAGAGTGTTGCCCCTTTAGGAAGCAATGATTTAGCAGAGCGCGAATATCTGTGTGGCAACGAATGCAGTTCCAAGGGACAATGAAAACCAGCTACAGCTTCCACTGCTGGCAGCTTTCCTGTGGGCGCAATCTCTGGACGTTTCCAATTTGGCAGCCGGGCTCTGCCAGAGACAGATACAGAGTGTTGCCCCATTAGGAAGCAAAGCTTTAGCAGAGCGCGAATGTCTGTGTGGCAGCGAATGCAGTTCCAAGGGACAGTGAAAACCAGCTACAGCTTTCAGTGCTGGCAGCTTTCCTGTGGGCGCAATCTCTGGACGTTTCCAATTTGGCAGCCGGGCTCTGCCAGAGAGAGATACAGAGTGTTGCCCCATTACGAAGCAAAGCTTTAGCAGAGCGCGAATGTCTGTGTGGCAGCGAATGCAGTTCCAAGGGACAGTGAAAACCAGCTAGAGCTTTCAGTGCTGGCAGCTTTCCTGTGGGCGCAATCTCTGGACGTTTCCAATTTGGCAGCCGGGCTCTGCCAGAGAGAGATACAGAGTGTTGCCCCATTAGGAAGCAATGCTTTAGCAGAGCGCGAATGTCTGTGTGGCAGCGAATGCAGTTCCAAGGGACAGTGAAAACCAGCTAGAGCTTTCAGTGCTGGCAGCTTTCCTGTGGGCGCAATCTCTGGACGTTTCCAATTTGGCAGCCGGGCTCTGCCAGAGACAGATACAGAGTGTTGCCCCCTTACCAAGCAAAGCTTTAGCAGAGCGCGAATGTCTGTTTGGCAGCGAATGCAGTTCCAAGGGACAGTGAAAACCAGCTAGAGCTTTCAGTGCTGGCAGCTTTCCTGTGGGCGCAATCTCTGGACGTTTCCAATTTGGCAGCCGGGCTCTGCCAGAGAGAGATACAGAGTGTTGCCCCCTTACCAAGCAATGCTTTAGCAGAGCGCGAATGTCTGTGTGGCAGCGAATGCAGTTCCAAGGGACAGTGAAAACCAGCTAGAGCTTTCAGTGCTGGCAGCTTTCCTGTGGGCGCAATCTCTGGACGTTTCCAATTTGGCAGCCGGGCTCTGCCAGAGACAGATACAGAGTGTTGCCCCATTAGGAAGCAAAGCTTTAGCAGAGCGCGAATGTCTGTGTGGCAGCGAATGCAGTTCCAAGGGACAGTGAAAACCAGCTACAGCTTTCAGTGCTGGCAGCTTTCCTGTGGGCGCAATCTCTGGACGTTTCCAATTTGGCAGCCGGGCTCTGCCAGAGACAGATACAGAGTGTTGCCCCCTTACCAAGCAATGCTTTAGCAGAGCGCGAATGTCTGTGTGGCAGCGAATGCAGTTCCAAGGGACAGTGAAAACCAGCTAGAGCTTTCAGTGCTGGCAGCTTTCCTGTGGGCGCAATCTCTGGACGTTTCCAATTTGGCAGCCGGGCTCTGCCAGAGAGAGATACAGATTGTTGCCCCATTACGAAGCAATGCTTTAGCAGAGTGCGAATGTCTGTGTGGCAGCGAATGCAGTTCCAAGGGACAGTGAAAACCAGCTAGAGCTTTCAGTGCTGGCAGCTTTCCTGTGGGCGCAATCTCTGGACGTTTCCAATTTGGCAGCCGGGCTCTGCCAGGGAGAGATACAGAGTGTTGCCCCATTAGGAAGCAATGCTTTAGCAGAGCGCGAATGTCTGTGTGGCAGCGAATGCAGTTCCAAGGGACAGTGAAAACCAGCTAGAGCTTTCAGTGCTGGCAGCTTTCCTGTGGGCGCAATCTCTGGACGTTTCCAATTTGGCAGCCGGGCTCTGCCAGAGAGAGATACAGAGTGTTGCCCCCTTACCAAGCAAAGCTTTAGCAGAGCGCGAATGTCTGTTTGGCAGCGAATGCAGTTCCAAGGGACAGTGAAAACCAGCTACAGCTTTCAGTGCTGGCAGCTTTCCTGTGGGCGCAATCTCTGGACGTTTCCAATTTGGCAGCCGGGCTCTGCCAGAGAGAGATACAGAGTGTTGCCCCCTTACCAAGCAATGCTTTAGCAGAGCGCGAATGTCTGTGTGGCAGCGAATGCAGTTCCAAGGGACAGTGAAAACCAGCTAGAGCTTTCAGTGCTGGCAGCTTTCCTGTGGGCGCAATCTCTGGACGTTTCCAATTTGGCAGCCGGGCTCTGCCAGAGACAGATACAGAGTGTTGCCCCATTACGAAGCAATGCTTTAGCAGAGCGCGAATGTCTGTGTGGCAGCGAATGCAGTTCCAAGGGACAGTGAAAACCAGCTACAGCTTTCAGTGCTGGCAGCTTTCCTGTGGGCGCAATCTGTGGACGTTTCCAATTCGGCAGCCGGGCTCTGCCAGAGAGAGATACAGAGTGTTGCCCCTTTAGGAAGCAATGATTTAGCAGAGCGCTAATATCTGTGTGGCAACGAATGCAGTTCCAAGGGACAATGAAAACCAGCTACAGCTTCCACTGCTGGCAGCTTTCCTGTGGGCGCAATCTCTGGACGTTTCCAATTTGGCAGCCGGGCTCTGCCAGAGACAGATACAGAGTGTTGCCCCATTAGGAAGCAAAGCTTTAGCAGAGCGCGAATGTGTGTGTGGCAGCGAATGCAGTTCCAAGGGACAGTGAAAACCAGCTAGAGCTTTCAGTGCTGGCAGCTTTCCTGTGGGCGCAATCTCTGGACGTTTCCAATTTGGCAGCCGGGCTCTGCCAGAGAGAGATACAGAGTGTTGCCCCCTTACCAAGCAATGCTTTAGCAGAGCACGAATGTCTGTGTGGCAGCGAATGCAGTTCCAAGGGACAGTGAAAACCAGCTACAGCTTTCAGTGCTGGCAGCTTTCCTGTGGGCGCAATCTCTGGACGTTTCCAATTTGGCAGCCGGGCTCTGCCAGACAGAGATATAGAGTGTTGCCCCCGTACCAAGCAAAGCTTTAGCAGAGCGCGAATGTCTGTGTGGCAGCGAATGCAGTTCCAAGGGACAGTAAAAACCAGCTACAGCTTTCAGTGCTGGAAGCTTTCCTGTGGGCGCAATCTCTGGACGTTTCCAATTTGGCAGCTGGGCTCTGCCAGAGAGAGATACAGAGTGTTGCCCTATTACGAAGCAATGCTTTTGTAGTGCGCGAATGTCTGTGTGGCAGCGAATGCAGTTCCAAGGGACAGTGAAAACCAGCTAGAGCTTTCAGTGCTGGCAGCTTTCCTGTGGGCGCAATCTCTGGACGTTTCCAATTTGGCAGCCGGGCTCTGCCAGAGAGAGATACAGAGTTTTGCCCCATTAGGAAGCAAAGCTTTAGCAGAGCGCGAATGTGTGTGTGGCAGCGAATGCAGTTCCAAGGGACAGTGAAAACCAGCTAGAGCTTTCAGTGCTGGCAGCTTTCCTGTGGGCGCAATCTCTGGACGTTTCCAATTCGGCAGCCGTGCTCTGCCAGAGACAGATACAGAGTGTTGCCCCATTAGGAAGCAAAGCTTTAGCAGAGCGCGAATGTGTGTGTGGCAGCGAATGCAGTTCCAAGGGACAGTGAAAACCAGCTACAGCTTTCAGTGCTGGCAGCTTTCCTGTGGGCGCAATCTCTGGACGTTTCCAATTTGGCAGCCGGGCTCTGCCAGAGAGAGATACAGAGTTTTGCCCCATTAGGAAGCAAAGCTTTAGCAGAGCGCGAATGTCTCTGTGGCAGCGAATGCAGTTCCAAGGGACAGTGAAAACCACCTAGAGCTTTCAGTGCTGGCAGCTTTCCTGTGGGCGCAATCTCTGGACGTTTCCAATTCGGCAGCCGGGCTCTGCCAGAGAGAGATACAGAGTGTTGACCCATTAGGAAGCAATGCTTTAGCAGAGCGCGAATCTCTGTGTGGCAGCGAATGCAGTTCCAAGGGACAGTGAAAACCAGCTAGAGCTTTCAGTGCTGGCAGCTTTCCTGTGGGCGCAATCTCTGGACGTTTCCAATTTGGCAGCCGGGCTCTGCCAGAGACAGATACAGAGTGTTGCCCCTTTAGGAAGCAATGCTTTAGCAGAGTGCGAATATCTGTGTGGCAACGAATGCAGTTCCAAGGGACAATGAAAACCAGCTACAGCTTCCACTGCTGGCAGCTTTCCTGTGGGCGCAATCTCTGGACGTTTCCAATTTGGCAGCCGGGCTCTGCCAGAGAGAGATACAGAGTGTTGCCCCCTTACCAAGCAATGCTTTAGCAGAGCGCGAATGTCTGTGTGGCAGCGAATGCAGTTCCAAGGGACAGTGAAAACCAGCTAGAGCTTTCAGTGCTGGCAGCTTTCCTGTGGGCGCAATCTCTGGACGTTTCCAATTTGGCAGCCGGGCTCTGCCAGAGAGAGATACAGAGTGTTGCCCTATTACGAAGCAATGCTTTTGTAGAGCGCGAATGTCTGTGTGGCAGCGAATGCAGTTCCAAGGGACAGTGAAAACCAGCTAGAGCTTTCAGTGCTGGCAGCTTTCCTGTGGGCGCAATCTCTGGACGTTTCCAATTTGGCAGCCGGGCTCTGCCAGAGAGAGATACAGAGTTTTGCCCCATTAGGAAGCAAAGCTTTAGCAGAGCACGAATGTCTGTGTGGCAGCGAATGCAGTTCCAAGGGACAGTGAAAACCAGCTAGAGCTTTCAGTGCTGGCAGCTTTCCTGTGGGCGCAATCTCTGGACGTTTCCAATTCGGCAGCCGGGCTCTGCCAGAGAGAGATACAGAGTGTTGCCCCTTTAGGAAGCAATGATTTAGCAGAGCGCGAATATCTGTGTGGCAACGAATGCAGTTCCAAGGGACAATGAAAACCAGCTACAGCTTCCACTGCTGGCAGCTTTCCTGTGGGCGCAATCTCTGGACGTTTCCAATTTGGCAGCCGGGCTCTGCCAGAGACAGATACAGAGTGTTGCCCCATTAGGAAGCAAAGCTTTAGCAGAGCGCGAATGTCTGTGTGGCAGCGAATGCAGTTCCAAGGGACAGTGAAAACCAGCTACAGCTTTCAGTGCTGGCAGCTTTCCTGTGGGCGCAATCTCTGGACGTTTCCAATTTGGCAGCCGGGCTCTGCCAGAGAGAGATACAGAGTGTTGCCCCATTACGAAGCAAAGCTTTAGCAGAGCGCGAATGTCTGTGTGGCAGCGAATGCAGTTCCAAGGGACAGTGAAAACCAGCTAGAGCTTTCAGTGCTGGCAGCTTTCCTGTGGGCGCAATCTCTGGACGTTTCCAATTTGGCAGCCGGGCTCTGCCAGAGAGAGATACAGAGTGTTGCCCCATTAGGAAGCAATGCTTTAGCAGAGCGCGAATGTCTGTGTGGCAGCGAATGCAGTTCCAAGGGACAGTGAAAACCAGCTAGAGCTTTCAGTGCTGGCAGCTTTCCTGTGGGCGCAATCTCTGGACGTTTCCAATTTGGCAGCCGGGCTCTGCCAGAGACAGATACAGAGTGTTGCCCCCTTACCAAGCAAAGCTTTAGCAGAGCGCGAATGTCTGTTTGGCAGCGAATGCAGTTCCAAGGGACAGTGAAAACCAGCTAGAGCTTTCAGTGCTGGCAGCTTTCCTGTGGGCGCAATCTCTGGACGTTTCCAATTTGGCAGCCGGGCTCTGCCAGAGAGAGATACAGAGTGTTGCCCCATTAGGAAGCAAAGCTTTAGCAGAGCGCGAATGTCTGTGTGGCAGCGAATGCAGTTCCAAGGGACAGTGAAAACCAGCTACAGCTTTCAGTGCTGGCAGCTTTCCTGTGGGCGCAATCTCTGGACGTTTCCAATTTGGCAGCCGGGCTCTGCCAGAGACAGATACAGAGTGTTGCCCCCTTACCAAGCAATGCTTTAGCAGAGCGCGAATGTCTGTGTGGCAGCGAATGCAGTTCCAAGGGACAGTGAAAACCAGCTAGAGCTTTCAGTGCTGGCAGCTTTCCTGTGGGCGCAATCTCTGGACGTTTCCAATTTGGCAGCCGGGCTCTGCCAGAGAGAGATACAGATTGTTGCCCCATTACGAAGCAATGCTTTAGCAGAGTGCGAATGTCTGTGTGGCAGCGAATGCAGTTCCAAGGGACAGTGAAAACCAGCTAGAGCTTTCAGTGCTGGCAGCTTTCCTGTGGGCGCAATCTCTGGACGTTTCCAATTTGGCAGCCGGGCTCTGCCAGGGAGAGATACAGAGTGTTGCCCCATTAGGAAGCAATGCTTTAGCAGAGCGCGAATGTCTGTGTGGCAGCGAATGCAGTTCCAAGGGACAGTGAAAACCAGCTAGAGCTTTCAGTGCTGGCAGCTTTCCTGTGGGCGCAATCTCTGGACGTTTCCAATTTGGCAGCCGGGCTCTGCCAGAGAGAGATACAGAGTGTTGCCCCCTTACCAAGCAAAGCTTTAGCAGAGCGCGAATGTCTGTTTGGCAGCGAATGCAGTTCCAAGGGACAGTGAAAACCAGCTACAGCTTTCAGTGCTGGCAGCTTTCCTGTGGGCGCAATCTCTGGACGTTTCCAATTTGGCAGCCGGGCTCTGCCAGAGAGAGATACAGAGTGTTGCCCCCTTACAAAGCAATGCTTTGGCAGAGCGCGAATGTCTGTGTGGCAGCGAATGCAGTTCCAAGGGACAGTGAAAACCAGCTAGAGCTTTCAGTGCTGGCAGCTTTCCTGTGGGCGCAATCTCTGGACGTTTCCAATTTGGCAGCCGGGCTCTGCCAGAGACAGATACAGAGTGTTGCCCCATTACGAAGCAATGCTTTAGCAGAGCGCGAATGTCTGTGTGGCAGCGAATGCAGTTCCAAGGGACAGTGAAAACCAGCTACAGCTTTCAGTGCTGGCAGCTTTCCTGTGGGCGCAATCTGTGGACGTTTCCAATTCGGCAGCCGGGCTCTGCCAGAGAGAGATACAGAGTGTTGCCCCTTTAGGAAGCAATGATTTAGCAGAGCGCTAATATCTGTGTGGCAACGAATGCAGTTCCAAGGGACAATGAAAACCAGCTACAGCTTCCACTGCTGGCAGCTTTCCTGTGGGCGCAATCTCTGGACGTTTCCAATTTGGCAGCCGGGCTCTGCCAGAGACAGATACAGAGTGTTGCCCCATTAGGAAGCAAAGCTTTAGCAGAGCGCGAATGTGTGTGTGGCAGCGAATGCAGTTCCAAGGGACAGTGAAAACCAGCTAGAGCTTTCAGTGCTGGCAGCTTTCCTGTGGGCGCAATCTCTGGACGTTTCCAATTTGGCAGCCGGGCTCTGCCAGAGAGAGATCCAGAGTGTTGCCCAATTACCAAGTTAAGCTTTAGCAGAGCGCGAATGTCTGTGTGGCAGCGAATGCAGTTCCAAGGGACAGTGAAAACCAGCTACAGCTTTCAGTGCTGGCAGCTTTCCTGTGGGCGCAATCTCTGGACGTTTCCAATTTGGCAGCCGGGCTCTGCCAGACAGAGATATAGAGTGTTGCCCCCGTACCAAGCAAAGCTTTAGCAGAGCGCGAATGTCTGTGTGGCAGCGAATGCAGTTCCAAGGGACAGTAAAAACCAGCTACAGCTTTCAGTGCTGGCAGCTTTCCTGTGGGCGCAATCTCTGGACGTTTCCAATTTGGCAGCTGGGCTCTGCCAGAGAGAGATACAGAGTGTTGCCCTATTACGAAGCAATGCTTTTGTAGTGCGCGAATGTCTGTGTGGCAGCGAATGCAGTTCCAAGGGACAGTGAAAACCAGCTAGAGCTTTCAGTGCTGGCAGCTTTCCTGTGGGCGCAATCTCTGGACGTTTCCAATTTGGCAGCCGGGCTCTGCCAGAGAGAGATACAGAGTTTTGCCCCATTAGGAAGCAAAGCTTTAGCAGAGCGCGAATGTGTGTGTGGCAGCGAATGCAGTTCCAAGGGACAGTGAAAACCAGCTAGAGCTTTCAGTGCTGGCAGCTTTCCTGTGGGCGCAATCTCTGGACGTTTCCAATTCGGCAGCCGTGCTCTGCCAGAGACAGATACAGAGTGTTGCCCCATTAGGAAGCAAAGCTTTAGCAGAGCGCGAATGTGTGTGTGGCAGCGAATGCAGTTCCAAGGGACAGTGAAAACCAGCTACAGCTTTCAGTGCTGGCAGCTTTCCTGTGGGCGCAATCTCTGGACGTTTCCAATTTGGCAGCCGGGCTCTGCCAGAGAGAGATACAGAGTTTTGCCCCATTAGGAAGCAAAGCTTTAGCAGAGCGCGAATGTCTCTGTGGCAGCGAATGCAGTTCCAAGGGACAGTGAAAACCACCTAGAGCTTTCAGTGCTGGCAGCTTTCCTGTGGGCGCAATCTCTGGACGTTTCCAATTCGGCAGCCGGGCTCTGCCAGAGAGAGATACAGAGTGTTGACCCATTAGGAAGCAATGCTTTAGCAGAGCGCGAATCTCTGTGTGGCAGCGAATGCAGTTCCAAGGGACAGTGAAAACCAGCTAGAGCTTTCAGTGCTGGCAGCTTTCCTGTGGGCGCAATCTCTGGACGTTTCCAATTTGGCAGCCGGGCTCTGCCAGAGACAGATACAGAGTGTTGCCCCTTTAGGAAGCAATGCTTTAGCAGAGTGCGAATATCTGTGTGGCAACGAATGCAGTTCCAAGGGACAATGAAAACCAGCTACAGCTTCCACTGCTGGCAGCTTTCCTGTGGGCGCAATCTCTGGACGTTTCCAATTTGGCAGCCGGGCTCTGCCAGAGAGAGATACAGAGTGTTGCCCCCTTACCAAGCAATGCTTTAGCAGAGCGCGAATGTCTGTGTGGCAGCGAATGCAGTTCCAAGGGACAGTGAAAACCAGCTAGAGCTTTCAGTGCTGGCAGCTTTCCTGTGGGCGCAATCTCTGGACGTTTCCAATTTGGCAGCCGGGCTCTGCCAGAGAGAGATACAGAGTGTTGCCCTATTACGAAGCAATGCTTTTGTAGAGCGCGAATGTCTGTGTGGCAGCGAATGCAGTTCCAAGGGACAGTGAAAACCAGCTAGAGCTTTCAGTGCTGGCAGCTTTCCTGTGGGCGCAATCTCTGGACGTTTCCAATTTGGCAGCCGGGCTCTGCCAGAGAGAGATACAGAGTTTTGCCCCATTAGGAAGCAAAGCTTTAGCAGAGCACGAATGTCTGTGTGGCAGCGAATGCAGTTCCAAGGGACAGTGAAAACCAGCTAGAGCTTTCAGTGCTGGCAGCTTTCCTGTGGGCGCAATCTCTGGACGTTTCCAATTCGGCAGCCGGGCTCTGCCAGAGAGAGATACAGAGTGTTGCCCCTTTAGGAAGCAATGATTTAGCAGAGCGCGAATATCTGTGTGGCAACGAATGCAGTTCCAAGGGACAATGAAAACCAGCTACAGCTTCCACTGCTGGCAGCTTTCCTGTGGGCGCAATCTCTGGACGTTTCCAATTTGGCAGCCGGGCTCTGCCAGAGACAGATACAGAGTGTTGCCCCATTAGGAAGCAAAGCTTTAGCAGAGCGCGAATGTCTGTGTGGCAGCGAATGCAGTTCCAAGGGACAGTGAAAACCAGCTACAGCTTTCAGTGCTGGCAGCTTTCCTGTGGGCGCAATCTCTGGACGTTTCCAATTTGGCAGCCGGGCTCTGCCAGAGAGAGATACAGAGTGTTGCCCCATTACGAAGCAAAGCTTTAGCAGAGCGCGAATGTCTGTGTGGCAGCGAATGCAGTTCCAAGGGACAGTGAAAACCAGCTAGAGCTTTCAGTGCTGGCAGCTTTCCTGTGGGCGCAATCTCTGGACGTTTCCAATTTGGCAGCCGGGCTCTGCCAGAGAGAGATACAGAGTGTTGCCCCATTAGGAAGCAATGCTTTAGCAGAGCGCGAATGTCTGTGTGGCAGCGAATGCAGTTCCAAGGGACAGTGAAAACCAGCTAGAGCTTTCAGTGCTGGCAGCTTTCCTGTGGGCGCAATCTCTGGACGTTTCCAATTTGGCAGCCGGGCTCTGCCAGAGACAGATACAGAGTGTTGCCCCCTTACCAAGCAAAGCTTTAGCAGAGCGCGAATGTCTGTTTGGCAGCGAATGCAGTTCCAAGGGACAGTGAAAACCAGCTAGAGCTTTCAGTGCTGGCAGCTTTCCTGTGGGCGCAATCTCTGGACGTTTCCAATTTGGCAGCCGGGCTCTGCCAGAGAGAGATACAGAGTGTTGCCCCCTTACCAAGCAATGCTTTAGCAGAGCGCGAATGTCTGTGTGGCAGCGAATGCAGTTCCAAGGGACAGTGAAAACCAGCTAGAGCTTTCAGTGCTGGCAGCTTTCCTGTGGGCGCAATCTCTGGACGTTTCCAATTTGGCAGCCGGGCTCTGCCAGAGACAGATACAGAGTGTTGCCCCATTAGGAAGCAAAGCTTTAGCAGAGCGCGAATGTCTGTGTGGCAGCGAATGCAGTTCCAAGGGACAGTGAAAACCAACTACAGCTTTCAGTGCTGGCAGCTTTCCTGTGGGCGCAATCTCTGGACGTTTCCAATTTGGCAGCCGGGCTCTGCCAGAGACAGATACAGAGTGTTGCCCCCTTACCAAGCAATGCTTTAGCAGAGCGCGAATGTCTGTGTGGCAGCGAATGCAGTTCCAAGGGACAGTGAAAACCAGCTAGAGCTTTCAGTGCTGGCAGCTTTCCTGTGGGCGCAATCTCTGGACGTTTCCAATTTGGCAGCCGGGCTCTGCCAGAGAGAGATACAGATTGTTGCCCCATTACGAAGCAATGCTTTAGCAGAGTGCGAATGTCTGTGTGGCAGCGAATGCAGTTCCAAGGGACAGTGAAAACCAGCTAGAGCTTTCAGTGCTGGCAGCTTTCCTGTGGGCGCAATCTCTGGACGTTTCCAATTTGGCAGCCGGGCTCTGCCAGGGAGAGATACAGAGTGTTGCCCCATTAGGAAGCAATGCTTTAGCAGAGCGCGAATGTCTGTGTGGCAGCGAATGCAGTTCCAAGGGACAGTGAAAACCAGCTAGAGCTTTCAGTGCTGGCAGCTTTCCTGTGGGCGCAATCTCTGGACGTTTCCAATTTGGCAGCCGGGCTCTGCCAGAGAGAGATACAGAGTGTTGCCCCCTTACCAAGCAAAGCTTTAGCAGAGCGCGAATGTCTGTTTGGCAGCGAATGCAGTTCCAAGGGACAGTGAAAACCAGCTACAGCTTTCAGTGCTGGCAGCTTTCCTGTGGGCGCAATCTCTGGACGTTTCCAATTTGGCAGCCGGGCTCTGCCAGAGAGAGATACAGAGTGTTGCCCCCTTACCAAGCAATGCTTTAGCAGAGCGCGAATGTCTGTGTGGCAGCGAATGCAGTTCCAAGGGACAGTGAAAACCAGCTAGAGCTTTCAGTGCTGGCAGCTTTCCTGTGGGCGCAATCTCTGGACGTTTCCAATTTGGCAGCCGGGCTCTGCCAGAGACAGATACAGAGTGTTGCCCCATTACGAAGCAATGCTTTAGCAGAGCGCGAATGTCTGTGTGGCAGCGAATGCAGTTCCAAGGGACAGTGAAAACCAGCTACAGCTTTCAGTGCTGGCAGCTTTCCTGTGGGCGCAATCTCTGGACGTTTCCAATTTGGCAGCCGGGCTCTGCCAGAGACAGATACAGAGTGTTGCCCCCTTACCAAGCAATGCTTTAGCAGAGCGCGAATGTCTGTGTGGCAGCGAATGCAGTTCCAAGGGACAGTGAAAACCAGCTACAGCTTTCAGTGCTGGCAGCTTTCCTGTGGGCGCAATCTCTGGACGTTTCCAATTTGGCAGCCGGGCTCTGCCAGAGACAGATACAGAGTGTTGCCCCCTTACCAAGCAATGCTTTAGCAGAGCGCGAATGTCTGTGTGGCAGCGAATGCAGTTCCAAGGGACAGTGAAAACCAGCTAGAGCTTTCAGTGCTGGCAGCTTTCCTGTGGGCGCAATCTCTGGACGTTTCCAATTTGGCAGCCGGGCTCTGCCAGAGAGAGATACAGATTGTTGCCCCATTACGAAGCAATGCTTTAGCAGAGTGCGAATGTCTGTGTGGCAGCGAATGCAGTTCCAAGGGACAGTGAAAACCAGCTAGAGCTTTCAGTGCTGGCAGCTTTCCTGTGGGTGCAATCTCTCGACGTTTCCAATTTGGCAGCCGGGCTCTGCCAGAGACAGATACAGAGTGTTGCCCCATTAGGAAGCAATGCTTTAGCAGAGCGCGAATGTCTGTGTGGCAGCGAATGCAGTTCCAAGGGACAGTGAAAACCAGCTAGAGCTTTCAGTGCTGGCAGCTTTCCTGTGGGCGCAATCTCTGGACGTTTCCAGTTTGGCAGCCGGGCTCTGCCAGAGAGAGATACAGTGTTGACCCATTAGGAAGCAATGCTTTAGCAGAGCGCGAATGTCTGTGTGGCAGCGAATGCAGTTCCAAGGGACAGTGAAAACCAGCTAGAGCTTCCACTGCTGGCAGCTTTCCTGTGGGCGCAATCTCTGGACGTTTCCAATTTGGCAGCCGGGCTCTGCCAGAGAGAGATACAGAGTGTTGCCCCATTACGAAGCAAAGCTTTAGCAGAGCACGAATGTCTGTTTGGCAGCGAATGCAGTTCCAAGGGACAGTGAAAACCAGCTAGAGCTTTCAGTGCTGGCAGCTTTCCTGTGGGCGCAATCTCTCGACGTTTCCATTTTGGCAGCCGGGCTCTGCCAGGGAGAGATACAGAGTGTTGCCCCATTACGAAGCAAAGCTTTAGCAGAGCGCGAATGTCTGTGTGGCAACGAATGCAGTTCCAAGGGACTGTGAAAACCAGCTACAGCTTTCAGTGCTGGCAGCTTTCCTGTGGGCGCAATCTCTGGACGTTTCCAATTTGGCAGCCGGGCTCTGCCAGAGACAGATACAGAGTGTTGCCCCATTACGAAGCAATGCTTTAGCAGAGCGCGAATGTCTGTGTGGCAGCGAATGCAGTTCCAAAGGACAGTGAAAACCAGCTACAGCTTTCAGTGCTGGCAGCTTTCCTGTGGGCGCAATCTCTGGACGTTTCCAATTTGGCAGCCGGGCTCTGCCAGAGACAGATACAGAGTGTTGCCCCCTTACCAAGCAAAGCTTTAGCAGAGCGCGAATGTCTGTGTGGCAGCGAATGCAGTTCCAAGGGACAGTGAAAACCAGCTACAGCTTTCAGTGCTGGCAGCTTTCCTGTGGGCGCAATCTCTGGACGTTTCCAATTTGGCAGCCGGGCTCTGCCAGAGAGAGATACAGAGTGTTGCCCCCTTACCAAGCAATGCTTAACAGAGTGCGAATGTCTGTGTGGCAGCGAATGCAGTTCCAAGGGACAGTGAAAACCAGCTAGAGCTTTCAGTGCTGGCAGCTTTCCTGTGGGTGCAATCTCTGGACGTTTCCGATTCGGCAGCCAGGCTCTGCCAGAGACAGATACAGAGTGTTGCCCCATTAGGAAGCAAAGCTTTAGCAGAGCGCGAATGTGTGTGTGGCAGCGAATGCAGTTCCAAGGGACAGTGAAAACCAGCTAGAGCTTTCAGCGCTGGCAGCTTTCCTGTGGGCGCAATCTCTGGACGTTTCCAATTTGGCAGCCGGGCTCTGCCAGGGAGAGATACAGAGTGTTGCCCCATTAGGAAGCAATGCTTTAGCAGAGCGCGAATGTGTGTGTGGCAGCGAATGCAGTTCCAAGGGACAGTGAAAACCAGCTAGAGCTTTCAGTGCTGGCAGCTTTCCTGTGGGCGCAATCTCTGGACGTTTCCAATTTGGCAGCCGGGCTCTGCCAGAGACAGATACAGAGTTTTGCCCCATTAGGAAGCAAAGCTTTAGCAGAGCGCGAATGTCTGTGTGGCAGCGAATGCAGTTCCAAGGGACAGTGAAAACCAGCTAGAGCTTTCAGTGCTGGCAGCTTTCCTGTGGGCGCAATCTCTGGACGTTTCCAATTCGGCAGCCGGGCTCTGCCAGAGAGAGATACAGAGTGTTGCCCCATTAGGAAGCAATGCTTTAGCAGAGCGCGAATCTCTGTGTGGCAGCGAATGCAGTTCCAAGGGACAGTGAAAACCAGCTAGAGCTTTCAGTGCTGGCAGCTTTCCTGTGGGCGCAATCTCTGGACGTTTCCAATTTGGCAGCCGGGCTCTGCCAGAGAGAGATACAGAGTGTTGCCCCATTACGAAGCAATGCTTTAGCAGAGCGCGAATGTCTGTGTGGCAGCGAATGCAGTTCCAAGGGACAGTGAAAACCAGCTACAGCTTTCAGTACTGGCAGCTTTCCTGTGGGCGCAATCTCTGGACGTTTCCAATTTGGCAGCCGGGCTCTGCCAGAGACAGATACAGAGTGTTGCCCCATTACGAAGCAAAGCTTTAGCAGAGCGCGAATGTCTGTGTGGCAGCGAATGCAGTTCCAAGGGACAGTGAAAACCAGCTACAGCTTTCCGTGCTGGCAGCTTTCCTGTGGGCGCAATCTCTGGACGTTTCCAATTTGGCAGCCGGGCTCTGCCAGAGACAGATACAGAGTGTTGCCCCCTTACCAAGCAATGCTTTAGCATAGCGCGAATGTCTGTGTGGCAGCGAATGCAGTTCCAAGGGACAGTGAAAACCAGCTACAGCTTTCAGTGCTGGCAGCTTTCCTGTGGGCGCAATCTCTGGACGTTTCCAATTTGGCAGCCGGGCTCTGCCAGAGAGAGATACAGATTGTTGCCCCATTACGAAGCAATGCTTTTGTAGAGCACGAATGTCTGTGTGGCAGCGAATGCAGTTCCAAGGGACAGTGAAAACCAGCTAGAGCTTTCAGTGCTGGCAGCTTTCCTGTGGGCGCAATCTCTCGACGTTTCCAATTTGGCAGCCGGGCTCTGCCAGAGACAGATACAGAGTGTTGCCCCATTAGGAAGCAATGCTTTAGCAGAGCGCGAATGTCTGTGTGGCAGCGAATGCAGTTCCAAGGGACAGTGAAAACCAGCTAGAGCTTTCAGTGCTGGCAGCTTTCCTGTGGGCGCAATCTCTGGACGTTTCCAGTTTGGCAGCCGGGCTCTGCCAGAGAGAGATACAGTGTTGAACCATTAGGAAGCAATGCTTTAGCAGAGCGCGAATGTCTGTGTGGCAGCGAATGCAGTTCCAAGGGACAGTGAAAACCAGCTAGAGCTTTCAGTGCTGGCAGCTTTCCTGTGGGCGCAATCTCTGGACGTTTCCAATTTAGCAGCCGGGCTCTGCCAGGGAGAGATACAGAGTGTTGCCCCTTTAGGAAGCAATGCTTTAGCAGAGCGCGAATGTCTGTGTGGCAACGAATGCAGTTCCAAGGGACAATGAAAACCAGCTACAGCTTCCACTGCTGGCAGCTTTCCTGTGGGCGCAATCTCTGGACGTTTCCAATTTGGCAGCCGGGCTCTGCCAGAGAGAGATACAGAGTGTTGCCCGATTACGAAGCAAAGCTTTAGCAGAGCACGAATGTCTGTGTGGCAGCGAATGCAGTTCCAAGGGACAGTGAAAACCAGCTAGAGCTTTCAGTGCTGGCAGCTTTCCTGTGGGCGCAATCTCTGGACGTTTCCAATTCGGCAGCCGGGCTCTGCCAGAGACAGATACAGAGTGTTGCCCCCTTACCAAGCAAAGCTTTAGCAGAGCGCGAATGTCTGTTTGGCAGCGAATGCAGTTCCAAGGGACAGTGAAAACCAGCTACAGCTTTCAGTGCTGGCAGCTTTCCTGTGGGCGCAATCTCTGGACGTTTCCAATTTGGCAGCCGGGCTCTGCCAGAGACAGATACAGAGTGTTGCCCCATTACGAAGCAATGCTTTTGTAGAGCGCGAATGTGTGTGTGGCAGCGAATGCAGTTCCAAGGGACAGTGAAAACCAGCTAGAGCTTTCAGTGCTGGCAGCTTTCCTGTGGGCGCAATCTCTGGACGTTTCCAATTTGGCAGCCGGGCTCTGCCAGAGAGAGATACAGAGTGTTGCCCCCTTACCAAGCAATGCTTTAGCAGAGCGCGAATGTCTGTGTGGCAGCGAATGCAGTTCCAAGGGACAGTGAAAACCAGCTAGAGCTTTCAGTGCTGGCAGCTTTCCTGTGGGCGCAATCTCTGGACGTTTCCAATTTGGCAGCCGGGCTCTGCCAGAGACAGATACAGAGTGTTGCCCCATTACGAAGCAATGCTTTAGCAGAGCGCGAATGTCTGTGTGGCAGCGAATGCAGTTCCAAGGGACAGTGAAAACCAGCTACAGCTTTCAGTGCTGGCAGCTTTCCTGTGGGCGCAATCTCTGGACGTTTCCAATTTGGCAGCCGGGCTCTGCCAGAGACAGATACAGAGTGTTGCCCCATTAGGAAGCAAAGCTTTAGCAGAGCGCGAATGTCTGTGTGGCAGCGAATGCAGTTCCAAGGGACAGTGAAAACCAGCTACAGCTTTCAGTGCTGGCAGCTTTCCTGTGGGCGCAATCTCTGGACGTTTCCAATTTGGCAGCCGGGCTCTGCCAGAGACAGATACAGAGTGTTGCCCCCTTACCAAGCAATGCTTTAGCAGAGCGCGAATGTCTGTGTGGCAGCGAATGCAGTTCCAAGGGACAGTGAAAACCAGCTAGAGCTTTCAGTGCTGGCAGCTTTCCTGTGGGCGCAATCTCTGGACGTTTCCAATTTGGCAGCCGGGCTCTGCCAGAGACAGATACAGAGTGTTGCCCCATTAGGAAGCAATGCTTTAGCAGAGCGCGAATGTCTGTGTGGCAGCGAATGCAGTTCCAAGGGACAGTGAAAACCAGCTAGAGCTTTCAGTGCTGGCAGCTTTCCTGTGGGCGCAATCTCTGGACGTTTCCAATTTGGCAGCCGGGCTCTGCCAGGGAGAGATACAGAGTGTTGCCCCTTTAGGAAGCAATGCTTTAGCAGAGCGCGAATGTCTGTGTGGCAACGAATGCAGTTCCAAGGGACAGTGAAAACCAGCTACAGCTTCCACTGCTGGCAGCTTTCCTGTGGGCGCAATCTCTGGACGTTTCCAATTTGGCAGCCGGGCTCTGCCAGAGAGAGATACAGAGTGTTGCCCCATTACGAAGCAAAGCTTTAGCAGAGCACGAATGTCTGTGTGGCAGCGAATGCAGTTCCAAGGGACAGTGAAAACCAGCTAGAGCTTTCAGTGCTGGCAGCTTTCCTGTGGGCGCAATCTCTGGACGTTTCCAATTTGGCAGCCGGGCTCTGCCAGGGAGAGATACAGAGTGTTGCCCCATTACGAAGCAAAGCTTTAGCAGAGCGCGAATGTCTGTGTGGCAACGAATGCAGTTCCAAGGGACAGTGAAAACCAGCTAGAGCTTTCAGTGCTGGCAGCTTTCCTGTGGGCGCAATCTCTGGACGTTTCCAATTTGGCAGCCGGGCTCTGCCAGAGACAGATACAGAGTGTTGCCCCATTACGAAGCAATGCTTTAGCAGAGCGCGAATGTCTGTGTGGCAGCGAATGCAGTTCCAAGGGACAGTGAAAACCAGCTACAGCTTTCAGTGCTGGCAGCTTTCCTGTGGGCGCAATCTCTGGACGTTTCCAATTTGGCAGCCGGGCTCTGCCAGAGACAGATACAGAGTGTTGCCCCCTTACCAAGCAAAGCTTTAGCAGAGTGCGAATGTCTGTGTGGCAGCGAATGCAGTTCCAAGGGACAGTGAAAACCAGCTAGAGCTTTCAGTGCTGGCAGCTTTCCTGTGGGTGCAATCTCTGGACGTTTCCAATTCGGCAGCCGGGCTCTGCCAGAGACAGATACAGAGTGTTGCCCCATTAGGAAGCAAAGCTTTAGCAGAGCGCGAATGTGTGTGTGGCAGCGAATGCAGTTCCAAGGGACAGTGAAAACCAGCTAGAGCTTTCAGTGCTGGCAGCTTTACTGTGGGCGCAATCTCTGGACGTTTCCAATTTGGCAGCCGGGCTCTGCCAGGGAGAGATACAGAGTGTTGCCCCATTACGAAGCAAAGCTTTAGCAGAGCGCGAATGTGTGTGTGGCAGCGAATGCAGTTCCAAGGGACAGTGAAAACCAGCTAGAGCTTTCAGTGCTGGCAGCTTTCCTGTGGGCGCAATCTCTGGACGTTTCCAACTTGGCAGCCGGGCTCTGCCAGAGACAGATACAGAGTTTTGCCCCATTAGGAAGCAAAGCTTTAGCAGAGCGCGAATGTCTGTGTGGCAGCGAATGCAGTTCCAAGGGACAGTGAAAACCAGCTAGAGCTTTCAGTGCTGGCAGCTTTCCTGTGGGCGCAATCTCTGGACGTTTCCAATTTGGCAGCCGGGCTCTGCCAGGGAGAGATAGAGAGTGTTGCCCCATTACGAAGCAAAGCTTTAGCAGAGCGCGAATGTGTGTGTGGCAGCGAATGCAGTTCCAAGGGACAGTGAAAACCAGCTAGAGCTTTCAGTGCTGGCAGCTTTCCTGTGGGCGCAATCTCTGGACGTTTCCAACTTGGCAGCCGGGCTCTGCCAGAGACAGATACAGAGTTTTGCCCCATTAGGAAGCAAAGCTTTAGCAGAGCGCGAATCTCTGTGTGGCAGCGAATGCAGTTCCAAGGGACAGTGAAAACCAGCTACAGCTTTCAGTGCTGGCAGCTTTCCTGTGGGCGCAATCTCTGGACGTTTCCAATTTGGCAGCCGGGCTCTGCCAGAGACAGATACAGAGTGTTGCCCCATTAGGAAGCAATGCTTTAGCAGAGCGCGAATGTCTGTGTGGCAGCGAATGCAGTTCCAAGGGACAGTGAAAACCAGCTAGAGCTTTCAGTGCTGGCAGCTTTCCTGTGGGCGCAATCTCTGGACGTTTCCAATTTGGCAGCCGGGCTCTGCCAGAGAGAGATACAGAGTGTTGACCCATTAGGAAGCAATGCTTTAGCAGAGCGCGAATCTCTGTGTGGCAGCGAATGCAGTTCCAAGGGACAGTGAAAACCAGCTAGAGCTTTCAGTGCTAGCAGCTTTCCCGTGGGCGCAATCTCTGGACGTTTCCAATTCGGCAGCCGGGCTCTGCCAGAGAGAGATACAGAGTGTTGCCCCCTTACCAAGCAATGCTTTAGCAGAGCGCGAATGTCTGTGTGGCAGCGAATGCAGTTCCAAGGGACAGTGAAAACCAGCTACAGCTTTCAGTGCTGGCAGCTTTCCTGTGGGCGCAATCTCTGGACGTTTCCAATTTGGCAGCCGGGCTCTGCCAGAGAGAGATACAGAGTGTTGCCCCCTTACCAAGCAAAGCTTTAGCAGAGCGCGAATGTCTGTGTGGCAGCGAATGCAGTTCCAAGGGACAGTGAAAACCAGCTAGAGCTTTCAGTGCTGGCAGCTTTCCTGTGGGCGCAATCTCTGGACGTTTCCAATTTGGCAGCCGGGCTCTGCCAGAGAGAGATACAGAGTTTTGCCCCATTAGGAAGCAAAGCTTTAGCAGAGCGCGAATGTCTGTGTGGCAGCGAATGCAGTTCCAAGGGACAGTGAAAACCAGCTACAGCTTTCAGTGCTGGCAGCTTTCCTGTGGGCGCAATCTCTGGACGTTTCCAATTCGGCAGCCGGGCTCTGCCAGAGACAGATACAGAGTGTTGCCCCATTAGGAAGCAAAGCTTTAGCAGAGCGCGAATGTGTGTGTGGCAGCGAATGCAGTTCCAAGGGACAGTGAAAACCAGCTAGAGCTTTCAGTGCTGGCAGCTTTCCTGTGGGCGCAATCTCTGGACGTTTCCAATTTGGCAGCCGGGCTCTGCCAGGGAGAGATACAGAGTGTTGCCCCATTACGAAGCAAAGCTTTAGCAGAGCGCGAATGTGTGTGTGGCAGCGAATGCAGTTCCAAGGGACAGTGAAAACCAGCTACAGCTTTCAGTGCTGGCAGCTTTCCTGTGGGCGCAATCTCTGGACGTTTCCAATTTGGCAGCCGGGCTCTGCCAGAGACAGATACAGAGTTTTGCCCCATTAGGAAGCAAAGCTTTAGCAGAGCGCGAATGTCTCTGTGGCAGCGAATGCAATTCCAAGGGACAGTGAATACCACCTAGAGCTTTCAGTGCTGGCAGCTTTCCTGTGGGCGCAATCTCTGGACGTTTCCAATTTGGCAGCCGGGCTCTGCCAGAGAGAGATACAGAGTGTTGACCCATTAGGAAGCAATGCTTTAGCAGAGCGCGAATCTCTGTGTGGCAGCGAATGCAGTTCCAAGGGACAGTGAAAACCAGCTAGAGCTTTCAGTGCTGGCAGCTTTCCTGTGGGCGCAATCTCTGGACGTTTCCAATTTGGCAGCCGGGCTCTGCCAGAGACAGATACAGAGTGTTGCCCCTTTAGGAAGCAAAGCTTTAGCAGAGTGCGAATATCTGTGTGGCAACGAATGCAGTTCCAAGGGACAATGAAAACCAGCTAGAGCTTTCAGTGCTGGCAGCTTTCCTGTGGGCGCAATCTCTGGACGTTTCCAATTTGGCAGCCGGGCTCTGCCAGAGAGAGATACAGAGTGTTGCCCCCTTACCAAGCAATGCTTTAGCAGAGCGCGAATGTCTGTGTGGCAGCGAATGCAGTTCCAAGGGACAGTGAAAACCAGCTAGAGCTTTCAGTGCTGGCAGCTTTCCTGTGGGCGCAATCTCTGGACGTTTCCAATTTGGCAGCTGGGCTCTGCCAGAGAGAGATACACAGTGTTGCCCTATTACGAAGCAATGCTTTTGTAGAGCGCGAATGTCTGTGTGGCAGCGAATGCAGTTCCAAGGGACAGTGAAAACCAGCTAGAGCTTTCAGTGCTGGCAGCTTTCCTGTGGGCGCAATCTCTGGACGTTTCCAATTTGGCAGCCGGGCTCTGCCAGAGAGAGATACACAGTTTTGCCCCATTAGGAAGCAAAGCTTTAGCAGAGCGCGAATGTCTGTGTGGCAGCAAATGCAGTTCCAAGGGACAGTGAAAACCAGCTAGAGCTTTCAGTGCTGGCAGCTTTCCTGTGGGCGCAATCTGTGGACGTTTCCAATTCGGCAGCCGGGCTCTGCCAGAGAGAGATACAGAGTGTTGCCCCTTTAGGAAGCAATGATTTAGCAGAGCGCTAATATCTGTGTGGCAACGAATGCAGTTCCAAGGGACAATGAAAACCAGCTACAGCTTCCACCGCTGGCAGCTTTCCTGTGGGCGCAATCTCTGGACGTTTCCAATTCGGCAGCCGGGCTCTGCCAGAGACAGATACAGAGTGTTGCCCCATTAGGAAGCAAAGCTTTAGCAGAGCGCGAATGTGTGTGTGGCAGCGAATGCAGTTCCAAGGGACAGTGAAAACCAGCTAGAGCTTTCAGTGCTGGCAGCTTTCCTGTGGGCGCAATCTCTGGACGTTTCCAATTTGGCAGCCGGGCTCTGCCAGAGAGAGATACAGAGTGTTGCCCCCTTACCAAGCAATGCTTTAGCAGAGCACGAATGTCTGTGTGGCAGCGAATGCAGTTCCAAGGGACAGTGAAAACCAGCTACAGCTTTCAGTGCTGGCAGCTTTCCTGTGGGCGCAATCTCTGGACGTTTCCAATTTGGCAGCCGGGCTCTGCCAGACAGAGATATAGAGTGTTGCCCCCGTACCAAGCAAAGCTTTAGCAGAGCGCGAATGTCTGTGTGGCAGCGAATGCAGTTCCAAGGGACAGTAAAAACCAGCTACAGCTTTCAGTGCTGGCAGCTTTCCTGTGGGCGCAATCTCTGGACGTTTCCAATTTGGCAGCTGGGCTCTGCCAGAGAGAGATACAGAGTGTTGCCCTATTACGAAGCAATGCTTTTGTAGTGCGCGAATGTCTGTGTGGCAGCGAATGCAGTTCCAAGGGACAGTGAAAACCAGCTAGAGCTTTCAGTGCTGGCAGCTTTCCTGTGGGCGCAATCTCTGGACGTTTCCAATTTGGCAGCCGGGCTCTGCCAGAGAGAGATACAGAGTTTTGCCCCATTAGGAAGCAAAGCTTTAGCAGAGCGCGAATGTGTGTGTGGCAGCGAATGCAGTTCCAAGGGACAGTGAAAACCAGCTAGAGCTTTCAGTGCTGGCAGCTTTCCTGTGGGCGCAATCTCTGGACGTTTCCAATTCGGCAGCCGTGCTCTGCCAGAGACAGATACAGAGTGTTGCCCCATTAGGAAGCAAAGCTTTAGCAGAGCGCGAATGTGTGTGTGGCAGCGAATGCAGTTCCAAGGGACAGTGAAAACCAGCTACAGCTTTCAGTGCTGGCAGCTTTCCTGTGGGCGCAATCTCTGGACGTTTCCAATTTGGCAGCCGGGCTCTGCCAGAGAGAGATACAGAGTTTTGCCCCATTAGGAAGCAAAGCTTTAGCAGAGCGCGAATGTCTCTGTGGCAGCGAATGCAGTTCCAAGGGACAGTGAAAACCACCTAGAGCTTTCAGTGCTGGCAGCTTTCCTGTGGGCGCAATCTCTGGACGTTTCCAATTCGGCAGCCGGGCTCTGCCAGAGAGAGATACAGAGTGTTGACCCATTAGGAAGCAATGCTTTAGCAGAGCGCGAATCTCTGTGTGGCAGCGAATGCAGTTCCAAGGGACAGTGAAAACCAGCTAGAGCTTTCAGTGCTGGCAGCTTTCCTGTGGGCGCAATCTCTGGACGTTTCCAATTTGGCAGCCGGGCTCTGCCAGAGACAGATACAGAGTGTTGCCCCTTTAGGAAGCAATGCTTTAGCAGAGTGCGAATATCTGTGTGGCAACGAATGCAGTTCCAAGGGACAATGAAAACCAGCTACAGCTTCCACTGCTGGCAGCTTTCCTGTGGGCGCAATCTCTGGACGTTTCCAATTTGGCAGCCGGGCTCTGCCAGAGAGAGATACAGAGTGTTGCCCCCTTACCAAGCAATGCTTTAGCAGAGCGCGAATGTCTGTGTGGCAGCGAATGCAGTTCCAAGGGACAGTGAAAACCAGCTAGAGCTTTCAGTGCTGGCAGCTTTCCTGTGGGCGCAATCTCTGGACGTTTCCAATTTGGCAGCCGGGCTCTGCCAGAGAGAGATACAGAGTGTTGCCCTATTACGAAGCAATGCTTTTGTAGAGCGCGAATGTCTGTGTGGCAGCGAATGCAGTTCCAAGGGACAGTGAAAACCAGCTAGAGCTTTCAGTGCTGGCAGCTTTCCTGTGGGCGCAATCTCTGGACGTTTCCAATTTGGCAGCCGGGCTCTGCCAGAGAGAGATACAGAGTTTTGCCCCATTAGGAAGCAAAGCTTTAGCAGAGCACGAATGTCTGTGTGGCAGCGAATGCAGTTCCAAGGGACAGTGAAAACCAGCTAGAGCTTTCAGTGCTGGCAGCTTTCCTGTGGGCGCAATCTCTGGACGTTTCCAATTCGGCAGCCGGGCTCTGCCAGAGAGAGATACAGAGTGTTGCCCCTTTAGGAAGCAATGATTTAGCAGAGCGCGAATATCTGTGTGGCAACGAATGCAGTTCCAAGGGACAATGAAAACCAGCTACAGCTTCCACTGCTGGCAGCTTTCCTGTGGGCGCAATCTCTGGACGTTTCCAATTTGGCAGCCGGGCTCTGCCAGAGACAGATACAGAGTGTTGCCCCATTAGGAAGCAAAGCTTTAGCAGAGCGCGAATGTCTGTGTGGCAGCGAATGCAGTTCCAAGGGACAGTGAAAACCAGCTACAGCTTTCAGTGCTGGCAGCTTTCCTGTGGGCGCAATCTCTGGACGTTTCCAATTTGGCAGCCGGGCTCTGCCAGAGAGAGATACAGAGTGTTGCCCCATTACGAAGCAAAGCTTTAGCAGAGCGCGAATGTCTGTGTGGCAGCGAATGCAGTTCCAAGGGACAGTGAAAACCAGCTAGAGCTTTCAGTGCTGGCAGCTTTCCTGTGGGCGCAATCTCTGGACGTTTCCAATTTGGCAGCCGGGCTCTGCCAGAGAGAGATACAGAGTGTTGCCCCATTAGGAAGCAATGCTTTAGCAGAGCGCGAATGTCTGTGTGGCAGCGAATGCAGTTCCAAGGGACAGTGAAAACCAGCTAGAGCTTTCAGTGCTGGCAGCTTTCCTGTGGGCGCAATCTCTGGACGTTTCCAATTTGGCAGCCGGGCTCTGCCAGAGACAGATACAGAGTGTTGCCCCCTTACCAAGCAAAGCTTTAGCAGAGCGCGAATGTCTGTTTGGCAGCGAATGCAGTTCCAAGGGACAGTGAAAACCAGCTAGAGCTTTCAGTGCTGGCAGCTTTCCTGTGGGCGCAATCTCTGGACGTTTCCAATTTGGCAGCCGGGCTCTGCCAGAGAGAGATACAGAGTGTTGCCCCCTTACCAAGCAATGCTTTAGCAGAGCGCGAATGTCTGTGTGGCAGCGAATGCAGTTCCAAGGGACAGTGAAAACCAGCTAGAGCTTTCAGTGCTGGCAGCTTTCCTGTGGGCGCAATCTCTGGACGTTTCCAATTTGGCAGCCGGGCTCTGCCAGAGACAGATACAGAGTGTTGCCCCATTAGGAAGCAAAGCTTTAGCAGAGCGCGAATGTCTGTGTGGCAGCGAATGCAGTTCCAAGGGACAGTGAAAACCAGCTACAGCTTTCAGTGCTGGCAGCTTTCCTGTGGGCGCAATCTCTGGACGTTTCCAATTTGGCAGCCGGGCTCTGCCAGAGACAGATACAGAGTGTTGCCCCCTTACCAAGCAATGCTTTAGCAGAGCGCGAATGTCTGTGTGGCAGCGAATGCAGTTCCAAGGGACAGTGAAAACCAGCTAGAGCTTTCAGTGCTGGCAGCTTTCCTGTGGGCGCAATCTCTGGACGTTTCCAATTTGGCAGCCGGGCTCTGCCAGAGAGAGATACAGATTGTTGCCCCATTACGAAGCAATGCTTTAGCAGAGTGCGAATGTCTGTGTGGCAGCGAATGCAGTTCCAAGGGACAGTGAAAACCAGCTAGAGCTTTCAGTGCTGGCAGCTTTCCTGTGGGCGCAATCTCTGGACGTTTCCAATTTGGCAGCCGGGCTCTGCCAGGGAGAGATACAGAGTGTTGCCCCATTAGGAAGCAATGCTTTAGCAGAGCGCGAATGTCTGTGTGGCAGCGAATGCAGTTCCAAGGGACAGTGAAAACCAGCTAGAGCTTTCAGTGCTGGCAGCTTTCCTGTGGGCGCAATCTCTGGACGTTTCCAATTTGGCAGCCGGGCTCTGCCAGAGAGAGATACAGAGTGTTGCCCCCTTACCAAGCAAAGCTTTAGCAGAGCGCGAATGTCTGTTTGGCAGCGAATGCAGTTCCAAGGGACAGTGAAAACCAGCTACAGCTTTCAGTGCTGGCAGCTTTCCTGTGGGCGCAATCTCTGGACGTTTCCAATTTGGCAGCCGGGCTCTGCCAGAGAGAGATACAGAGTGTTGCCCCCTTACCAAGCAATGCTTTAGCAGAGCGCGAATGTCTGTGTGGCAGCGAATGCAGTTCCAAGGGACAGTGAAAACCAGCTAGAGCTTTCAGTGCTGGCAGCTTTCCTGTGGGCGCAATCTCTGGACGTTTCCAATTTGGCAGCCGGGCTCTGCCAGAGACAGATACAGAGTGTTGCCCCATTACGAAGCAATGCTTTAGCAGAGCGCGAATGTCTGTGTGGCAGCGAATGCAGTTCCAAGGGACAGTGAAAACCAGCTACAGCTTTCAGTGCTGGCAGCTTTCCTGTGGGCGCAATCTGTGGACGTTTCCAATTCGGCAGCCGGGCTCTGCCAGAGAGAGATACAGAGTGTTGCCCCTTTAGGAAGCAATGATTTAGCAGAGCGCTAATATCTGTGTGGCAACGAATGCAGTTCCAAGGGACAATGAAAACCAGCTACAGCTTCCACTGCTGGCAGCTTTCCTGTGGGCGCAATCTCTGGACGTTTCCAATTTGGCAGCCGGGCTCTGCCAGAGACAGATACAGAGTGTTGCCCCATTAGGAAGCAAAGCTTTAGCAGAGCGCGAATGTGTGTGTGGCAGCGAATGCAGTTCCAAGGGACAGTGAAAACCAGCTAGAGCTTTCAGTGCTGGCAGCTTTCCTGTGGGCGCAATCTCTGGACGTTTCCAATTTGGCAGCCGGGCTCTGCCAGAGAGAGATACAGAGTGTTGCCACCTTACCAAGCAATGCTTTAGCAGAGCACGAATGTCTGTGTGGCAGCGAATGCAGTTCCAAGGGACAGTGAAAACCAGCTACAGCTTTCAGTGCTGGCAGCTTTCCTGTGGGCGCAATCTCTGGACGTTTCCAATTTGGCAGCCGGGCTCTGCCAGACAGAGATATAGAGTGTTGCCCCCGTACCAAGCAAAGCTTTAGCAGAGCGCGAATGTCTGTGTGGCAGCGAATGCAGTTCCAAGGGACAGTAAAAACCAGCTACAGCTTTCAGTGCTGGCAGCTTTCCTGTGGGCGCAATCTCTGGACGTTTCCAATTTGGCAGCTGGGCTCTGCCAGAGAGAGATACAGAGTGTTGCCCTATTACGAAGCAATGCTTTTGTAGTGCGCGAATGTCTGTGTGGCAGCGAATGCAGTTCCAAGGGACAGTGAAAACCAGCTAGAGCTTTCAGTGCTGGCAGCTTTCCTGTGGGCGCAATCTCTGGACGTTTCCAATTTGGCAGCCGGGCTCTGCCAGAGAGAGATACAGAGTTTTGCCCCATTAGGAAGCAAAGCTTTAGCAGAGCGCGAATGTGTGTGTGGCAGCGAATGCAGTTCCAAGGGACAGTGAAAACCAGCTAGAGCTTTCAGTGCTGGCAGCTTTCCTGTGGGCGCAATCTCTGGACGTTTCCAATTCGGCAGCCGTGCTCTGCCAGAGACAGATACAGAGTGTTGCCCCATTAGGAAGCAAAGCTTTAGCAGAGCGCGAATGTGTGTGTGGCAGCGAATGCAGTTCCAAGGGACAGTGAAAACCAGCTACAGCTTTCAGTGCTGGCAGCTTTCCTGTGGGCGCAATCTCTGGACGTTTCCAATTTGGCAGCCGGGCTCTGCCAGAGAGAGATACAGAGTTTTGCCCCATTAGGAAGCAAAGCTTTAGCAGAGCGCGAATGTCTCTGTGGCAGCGAATGCAGTTCCAAGGGACAGTGAAAACCACCTAGAGCTTTCAGTGCTGGCAGCTTTCCTGTGGGCGCAATCTCTGGACGTTTCCAATTCGGCAGCCGGGCTCTGCCAGAGAGAGATACAGAGTGTTGACCCATTAGGAAGCAATGCTTTAGCAGAGCGCGAATCTCTGTGTGGCAGCGAATGCAGTTCCAAGGGACAGTGAAAACCAGCTAGAGCTTTCAGTGCTGGCAGCTTTCCTGTGGGCGCAATCTCTGGACGTTTCCAATTTGGCAGCCGGGCTCTGCCAGAGACAGATACAGAGTGTTGCCCCTTTAGGAAGCAATGCTTTAGCAGAGTGCGAATATCTGTGTGGCAACGAATGCAGTTCCAAGGGACAATGAAAACCAGCTACAGCTTCCACTGCTGGCAGCTTTCCTGTGGGCGCAATCTCTGGACGTTTCCAATTTGGCAGCCGGGCTCTGCCAGAGAGAGATACAGAGTGTTGCCCCCTTACCAAGCAATGCTTTAGCAGAGCGCGAATGTCTGTGTGGCAGCGAATGCAGTTCCAAGGGACAGTGAAAACCAGCTAGAGCTTTCAGTGCTGGCAGCTTTCCTGTGGGCGCAATCTCTGGACGTTTCCAATTTGGCAGCCGGGCTCTGCCAGAGAGAGATACAGAGTGTTGCCCTATTACGAAGCAATGCTTTTGTAGAGCGCGAATGTCTGTGTGGCAGCGAATGCAGTTCCAAGGGACAGTGAAAACCAGCTAGAGCTTTCAGTGCTGGCAGCTTTCCTGTGGGCGCAATCTCTGGACGTTTCCAATTTGGCAGCCGGGCTCTGCCAGAGAGAGATACAGAGTTTTGCCCCATTAGGAAGCAAAGCTTTAGCAGAGCACGAATGTCTGTGTGGCAGCGAATGCAGTTCCAAGGGACAGTGAAAACCAGCTAGAGCTTTCAGTGCTGGCAGCTTTCCTGTGGGCGCAATCTCTGGACGTTTCCAATTCGGCAGCCGGGCTCTGCCAGAGAGAGATACAGAGTGTTGCCCCTTTAGGAAGCAATGATTTAGCAGAGCGCGAATATCTGTGTGGCAACGAATGCAGTTCCAAGGGACAATGAAAACCAGCTACAGCTTCCACTGCTGGCAGCTGTCCTGTGGGCGCAATCTCTGGACGTTTCCAATTTGGCAGCCGGGCTCTGCCAGAGACAGATACAGAGTGTTGCCCCATTAGGAAGCAAAGCTTTAGCAGAGCGCGAATGTCTGTGTGGCAGCGAATGCAGTTCCAAGGGACAGTGAAAACCAGCTACAGCTTTCAGTGCTGGCAGCTTTCCTGTGGGCGCAATCTCTGGACGTTTCCAATTTGGCAGCCGGGCTCTGCCAGAGAGAGATACAGAGTGTTGCCCCATTACGAAGCAAAGCTTTAGCAGAGCGCGAATGTCTGTGTGGCAGCGAATGCAGTTCCAAGGGACAGTGAAAACCAGCTAGAGCTTTCAGTGCTGGCAGCTTTCCTGTGGGCGCAATCTCTGGACGTTTCCAATTTGGCAGCCGGGCTCTGCCAGAGAGAGATACAGAGTGTTGCCCCATTAGGAAGCAATGCTTTAGCAGAGCGCGAATGTCTGTGTGGCAGCGAATGCAGTTCCAAGGGACAGTGAAAACCAGCTAGAGCTTTCAGTGCTGGCAGCTTTCCTGTGGGCGCAATCTCTGGACGTTTCCAATTTGGCAGCCGGGCTCTGCCAGAGACAGATACAGAGTGTTGCCCCCTTACCAAGCAAAGCTTTAGCAGAGCGCGAATGTCTGTTTGGCAGCGAATGCAGTTCCAAGGGACAGTGAAAACCAGCTAGAGCTTTCAGTGCTGGCAGCTTTCCTGTGGGCGCAATCTCTGGACGTTTCCAATTTGGCAGCCGGGCTCTGCCAGAGAGAGATACAGAGTGTTGCCCCCTTACCAAGCAATGCTTTAGCAGAGCGCGAATGTCTGTGTGGCAGCGAATGCAGTTCCAAGGGACAGTGAAAACCAGCTAGAGCTTTCAGTGCTGGCAGCTTTCCTGTGGGCGCAATCTCTGGACGTTTCCAATTTGGCAGCCGGGCTCTGCCAGAGACAGATACAGAGTGTTGCCCCATTAGGAAGCAAAGCTTTAGCAGAGCGCGAATGTCTGTGTGGCAGCGAATGCAGTTCCAAGGGACAGTGAAAACCAGCTACAGCTTTCAGTACTGGCAGCTTTCCTGTGGGCGCAATCTCTGGACGTTTCCAATTTGGCAGCCGGGCTCTGCCAGAGACAGATACAGAGTGTTGCCCCCTTACCAAGCAATGCTTTAGCAGAGCGCGAATGTCTGTGTGGCAGCGAATGCAGTTCCAAGGGACAGTGAAAACCAGCTAGAGCTTTCAGTGCTGGCAGCTTTCCTGTGGGCGCAATCTCTGGACGTTTCCAATTTGGCAGCCGGGCTCTGCCAGAGAGAGATACAGATTGTTGCCCCATTACGAAGCAATGCTTTAGCAGAGTGCGAATGTCTGTGTGGCAGCGAATGCAGTTCCAAGGGACAGTGAAAACCAGCTAGAGCTTTCAGTGCTGGCAGCTTTCCTGTGGGCGCAATCTCTGGACGTTTCCAATTTGGCAGCCGGGCTCTGCCAGGGAGAGATACAGAGTGTTGCCCCATTAGGAAGCAATGCTTTAGCAGAGCGCGAATGTCTGTGTGGCAGCGAATGCAGTTCCAAGGGACAGTGAAAACCAGCTAGAGCTTTCAGTGCTGGCAGCTTTCCTGTGGGCGCAATCTCTGGACGTTTCCAATTTGGCAGCCGGGCTCTGCCAGAGAGAGATACAGAGTGTTGCCCCCTTACCAAGCAAAGCTTTAGCAGAGCGCGAATGTCTGTTTGGCAGCGAATGCAGTTCCAAGGGACAGTGAAAACCAGCTACAGCTTTCAGTGCTGGCAGCTTTCCTGTGGGCGCAATCTCTGGACGTTTCCAATTTGGCAGCCGGGCTCTGCCAGAGAGAGATACAGAGTGTTGCCCCCTTACCAAGCAATGCTTTAGCAGAGCGCGAATGTCTGTGTGGCAGCGAATGCAGTTCCAAGGGACAGTGAAAACCAGCTAGAGCTTTCAGTGCTGGCAGCTTTCCTGTGGGCGCAATCTCTGGACGTTTCCAATTTGGCAGCCGGGCTCTGCCAGAGACAGATACAGAGTGTTGCCCCATTACGAAGCAATGCTTTAGCAGAGCGCGAATGTCTGTGTGGCAGCGAATGCAGTTCCAAGGGACAGTGAAAACCAGCTACAGCTTTCAGTGCTGGCAGCTTTCCTGTGGGCGCAATCTCTGGACGTTTCCAATTTGGCAGCCGGGCTCTGCCAGAGACAGATACAGAGTGTTGCCCCCTTACCAAGCAATGCTTTAGCAGAGCGCGAATGTCTGTGTGGCAGCGAATGCAGTTCCAAGGGACAGTGAAAACCAGCTACAGCTTTCAGTGCTGGCAGCTTTCCTGTGGGCGCAATCTCTGGACGTTTCCAATTTGGCAGCCGGGCTCTGCCAGAGACAGATACAGAGTGTTGCCCCCTTACCAAGCAATGCTTTAGCAGAGCGCGAATGTCTGTGTGGCAGCGAATGCAGTTCCAAGGGACAGTGAAAACCAGCTAGAGCTTTCAGTGCTGGCAGCTTTCCTGTGGGCGCAATCTCTGGACGTTTCCAATTTGGCAGCCGGGCTCTGCCAGAGAGAGATACAGATTGTTGCCCCATTACGAAGCAATGCTTTAGC
Organism: Mycteria americana; assembly: GCF_035582795.1. NCBI lineage: Eukaryota > Metazoa > Chordata > Aves > Ciconiiformes > Ciconiidae > Mycteria > Mycteria americana. The sequence goes on along the minus strand of NW_027445629.1, from coordinate 1,271,562 downwards.
AGAGTGCGAATGTCTGTGTGGCAGCGAATGCAGTTCCAAGGGACAGTGAAAACCAGCTAGAGCTTTCAGTGCTGGCAGCTTTCCTGTGGGCGCAATCTCTCGACGTTTCCAATTTGGCAGCCGGGCTCTGCCAGAGACAGATACAGAGTGTTGCCCCATTAGGAAGCAATGCTTTAGCAGAGCGCGAATGTCTGTGTGGCAGCGAATGCAGTTCCAAGGGACAGTGAAAACCAGCTAGAGCTTTCAGTGCTGGCAGCTTTCCTGTGGGCGCAATCTCTGGACGTTTCCAGTTTGGCAGCCGGGCTCTGCCAGAGAGAGATACAGTGTTGACCCATTAGGAAGCAATGCTTTAGCAGAGCGCGAATGTCTGTGTGGCAGCGAATGCAGTTCCAAGGGACAGTGAAAACCAGCTAGAGCTTCCACTGCTGGCAGCTTTCCTGTGGGCGCAATCTCTGGACGTTTCCAATTTGGCAGCCGGGCTCTGCCAGAGAGAGATACAGAGTGTTGCCCCATTACGAAGCAAAGCTTTAGCAGAGCACGAATGTCTGTTTGGCAGCGAATGCAGTTCCAAGGGACAGTGAAAACCAGCTAGAGCTTTCAGTGCTGGCAGCTTTCCTGTGGGCGCAATCTCTCGACGTTTCCATTTTGGCAGCCGGGCTCTGCCAGGGAGAGATACAGAGTGTTGCCCCATTACGAAGCAAAGCTTTAGCAGAGCGCGAATGTCTGTGTGGCAACGAATGCAGTTCCAAGGGACAGTGAAAACCAGCTACAGCTTTCAGTGCTGGCAGCTTTCCTGTGGGCGCAATCTCTGGACGTTTCCAATTTGGCAGCCGGGCTCTGCCAGAGACAGATACAGAGTGTTGCCCCATTACGAAGCAATGCTTTAGCAGAGCGCGAATGTCTGTGTGGCAGCGAATGCAGTTCCAAAGGACAGTGAAAACCAGCTACAGCTTTCAGTGCTGGCAGCTTTCCTGTGGGCGCAATCTCTGGACGTTTCCAATTTGGCAGCCGGGCTCTGCCAGAGACAGATACAGAGTGTTGCCCCCTTACCAAGCAAAGCTTTAGCAGAGCGCGAATGTCTGTGTGGCAGCGAATGCAGTTCCAAGGGACAGTGAAAACCAGCTACAGCTTTCAGTGCTGGCAGCTTTCCTGTGGGCGCAATCTCTGGACGTTTCCAATTTGGCAGCCGGGCTCTGCCAGAGAGAGATACAGAGTGTTGCCCCCTTACCAAGCAATGCTTAACAGAGTGCGAATGTCTGTGTGGCAGCGAATGCAGTTCCAAGGGACAGTGAAAACCAGCTAGAGCTTTCAGTGCTGGCAGCTTTCCTGTGGGTGCAATCTCTGGACGTTTCCGATTCGGCAGCCAGGCTCTGCCAGAGACAGATACAGAGTGTTGCCCCATTAGGAAGCAAAGCTTTAGCAGAGCGCGAATGTGTGTGTGGCAGCGAATGCAGTTCCAAGGGACAGTGAAAACCAGCTAGAGCTTTCAGTGCTGGCAGCTTTCCTGTGGGCGCAATCTCTGGACGTTTCCAATTTGGCAGCCGGGCTCTGCCAGGGAGAGATACAGAGTGTTGCCCCATTAGGAAGCAATGCTTTAGCAGAGCGCGAATGTGTGTGTGGCAGCGAATGCAGTTCCAAGGGACAGTGAAAACCAGCTAGAGCTTTCAGTGCTGGCAGCTTTCCTGTGGGCGCAATCTCTGGACGTTTCCAATTTGGCAGCCGGGCTCTGCCAGAGACAGATACAGAGTTTTGCCCCATTAGGAAGCAAAGCTTTAGCAGAGCGCGAATGTCTGTGTGGCAGCGAATGCAGTTCCAAGGGACAGTGAAAACCAGCTAGAGCTTTCAGTGCTGGCAGCTTTCCTGTGGGCGCAATCTCTGGACGTTTCCAATTCGGCAGCCGGGCTCTGCCAGAGAGAGATACAGAGTGTTGCCCCATTAGGAAGCAATGCTTTAGCAGAGCGCGAATCTCTGTGTGGCAGCGAATGCAGTTCCAAGGGACAGTGAAAACCAGCTAGAGCTTTCAGTGCTGGCAGCTTTCCTGTGGGCGCAATCTCTGGACGTTTCCAATTTGGCAGCCGGGCTCTGCCAGAGAGAGATACAGAGTGTTGCCCCATTACGAAGCAATGCTTTAGCAGAGCGCGAATGTCTGTGTGGCAGCGAATGCAGTTCCAAGGGACAGTGAAAACCAGCTACAGCTTTCAGTACTGGCAGCTTTCCTGTGGGCGCAATCTCTGGACGTTTCCAATTTGGCAGCCGGGCTCTGCCAGAGACAGATACAGAGTGTTGCCCCATTACGAAGCAAAGCTTTAGCAGAGCGCGAATGTCTGTGTGGCAGCGAATGCAGTTCCAAGGGACAGTGAAAACCAGCTACAGCTTTCCGTGCTGGCAGCTTTCCTGTGGGCGCAATCTCTGGACGTTTCCAATTTGGCAGCCGGGCTCTGCCAGAGACAGATACAGAGTGTTGCCCCCTTACCAAGCAATGCTTTAGCATAGCGCGAATGTCTGTGTGGCAGCGAATGCAGTTCCAAGGGACAGTGAAAACCAGCTACAGCTTTCAGTGCTGGCAGCTTTCCTGTGGGCGCAATCTCTGGACGTTTCCAATTTGGCAGCCGGGCTCTGCCAGAGAGAGATACAGATTGTTGCCCCATTACGAAGCAATGCTTTTGTAGAGCACGAATGTCTGTGTGGCAGCGAATGCAGTTCCAAGGGACAGTGAAAACCAGCTAGAGCTTTCAGTGCTGGCAGCTTTCCTGTGGGCGCAATCTCTCGACGTTTCCAGTTTGGCAGCCGGGCTCTGCCAGAGAGAGATACAGTGTTGAACCATTAGGAAGCAATGCTTTAGCAGAGCGCGAATGTCTGTGTGGCAGCGAATGCAGTTCCAAGGGACAGTGAAAACCAGCTAGAGCTTTCAGTGCTGGCAGCTTTCCTGTGGGCGCAATCTCTGGACGTTTCCAATTTAGCAGCCGGGCTCTGCCAGGGAGAGATACAGAGTGTTGCCCCTTTAGGAAGCAATGCTTTAGCAGAGCGCGAATGTCTGTGTGGCAACGAATGCAGTTCCAAGGGACAATGAAAACCAGCTACAGCTTCCACTGCTGGCAGCTTTCCTGTGGGCGCAATCTCTGGACGTTTCCAATTTGGCAGCCGGGCTCTGCCAGAGAGAGATACAGAGTGTTGCCCGATTACGAAGCAAAGCTTTAGCAGAGCACGAATGTCTGTGTGGCAGCGAATGCAGTTCCAAGGGACAGTGAAAACCAGCTAGAGCTTTCAGTGCTGGCAGCTTTCCTGTGGGCGCAATCTCTGGACGTTTGCAATTCGGCAGCCGGGCTCTGCCAGAGACAGATACAGAGTGTTGCCCCCTTACCAAGCAAAGCTTTAGCAGAGCGCGAATGTCTGTTTGGCAGCGAATGCAGTTCCAAGGGACAGTGAAAACCAGCTACAGCTTTCAGTGCTGGCAGCTTTCCTGTGGGCGCAATCTCTGGACGTTTCCAATTTGGCAGCCGGGCTCTGCCAGAGACAGATACAGAGTGTTGCCCCATTACGAAGCAATGCTTTTGTAGAGCGCGAATGTGTGTGTGGCAGCGAATGCAGTTCCAAGGGACAGTGAAAACCAGCTAGAGCTTTCAGTGCTGGCAGCTTTCCTGTGGGCGCAATCTCTGGACGTTTCCAATTTGGCAGCCGGGCTCTGCCAGAGAGAGATACAGAGTGTTGCCCCCTTACCAAGCAATGCTTTAGCAGAGCGCGAATGTCTGTGTGGCAGCGAATGCAGTTCCAAGGGACAGTGAAAACCAGCTAGAGCTTTCAGTGCTGGCAGCTTTCCTGTGGGCGCAATCTCTGGACGTTTCCAATTTGGCAGCCGGGCTCTGCCAGAGACAGATACAGAGTGTTGCCCCATTACGAAGCAATGCTTTAGCAGAGCGCGAATGTCTGTGTGGCAGCGAATGCAGTTCCAAGGGACAGTGAAAACCAGCTACAGCTTTCAGTGCTGGCAGCTTTCCTGTGGGCGCAATCTCTGGACGTTTCCAATTTGGCAGCCGGGCTCTGCCAGAGACAGATACAGAGTGTTGCCCCCTTACCAAGCAAAGCTTTAGCAGAGCGCGAATGTCTGTGTGGCAGCGAATGCAGTTCCAAGGGACAGTGAAAACCAGCTACAGCTTTCAGTGCTGGCAGCTTTCCTGTGGGCGCAATCTCTGGACGTTTCCAATTTGGCAGCCGGGCTCTGCCAGAGAGAGATACAGAGTGTTGCCCCCTTACCAAGCAATGCTTAACAGAGTGCGAATGTCTGTGTGGCAGCGAATGCAGTTCCAAGGGACAGTGAAAACCAGCTAGAGCTTTCAGTGCTGGCAGCTTTCCTGTGGGTGCAATCTCTGGACGTTTCCGATTCGGCAGCCAGGCTCTGCCAGAGACAGATACAGAGTGTTGCCCCATTAGGAAGCAAAGCTTTAGCAGAGCGCGAATGTGTGTGTGGCAGCGAATGCAGTTCCAAGGGACAGTGAAAACCAGCTAGAGCTTTCAGTGCTGGCAGCTTTCCTGTGGGCGCAATCTCTGGACGTTTCCAATTTGGCAGCCGGGCTCTGCCAGGGAGAGATACAGAGTGTTGCCCCATTAGGAAGCAATGCTTTAGCAGAGCGCGAATGTGTGTGTGGCAGCGAATGCAGTTCCAAGGGACAGTGAAAACCAGCTAGAGCTTTCAGTGCTGGCAGCTTTCCTGTGGGCGCAATCTCTGGACGTTTCCAATTTGGCAGCCGGGCTCTGCCAGAGACAGATACAGAGTTTTGCCCCATTAGGAAGCAAAGCTTTAGCAGAGCGCGAATGTCTGTGTGGCAGCGAATGCAGTTCCAAGGGACAGTGAAAACCAGCTAGAGCTTTCAGTGCTGGCAGCTTTCCTGTGGGCGCAATCTCTGGACGTTTCCAATTCGGCAGCCGGGCTCTGCCAGAGAGAGATACAGAGTGTTGCCCCATTAGGAAGCAATGCTTTAGCAGAGCGCGAATCTCTGTGTGGCAGCGAATGCAGTTCCAAGGGACAGTGAAAACCAGCTAGAGCTTTCAGTGCTGGCAGCTTTCCTGTGGGCGCAATCTCTGGACGTTTCCAATTTGGCAGCCGGGCTCTGCCAGAGAGAGATACAGAGTGTTGCCCCATTACGAAGCAATGCTTTAGCAGAGCGCGAATGTCTGTGTGGCAGCGAATGCAGTTCCAAGGGACAGTGAAAACCAGCTACAGCTTTCAGTACTGGCAGCTTTCCTGTGGGCGCAATCTCTGGACGTTTCCAATTTGGCAGCCGGGCTCTGCCAGAGACAGATACAGAGTGTTGCCCCATTACGAAGCAAAGCTTTAGCAGAGCGCGAATGTCTGTGTGGCAGCGAATGCAGTTCCAAGGGACAGTGAAAACCAGCTACAGCTTTCCGTGCTGGCAGCTTTCCTGTGGGCGCAATCTCTGGACGTTTCCAATTTGGCAGCCGGGCTCTGCCAGAGACAGATACAGAGTGTTGCCCCCTTACCAAGCAATGCTTTAGCATAGCGCGAATGTCTGTGTGGCAGCGAATGCAGTTCCAAGGGACAGTGAAAACCAGCTACAGCTTTCAGTGCTGGCAGCTTTCCTGTGGGCGCAATCTCTGGACGTTTCCAATTTGGCAGCCGGGCTCTGCCAGAGAGAGATACAGATTGTTGCCCCATTACGAAGCAATGCTTTTGTAGAGCACGAATGTCTGTGTGGCAGCGAATGCAGTTCCAAGGGACAGTGAAAACCAGCTAGAGCTTTCAGTGCTGGCAGCTTTCCTGTGGGCGCAATCTCTCGACGTTTCCAGTTTGGCAGCCGGGCTCTGCCAGAGAGAGATACAGTGTTGAACCATTAGGAAGCAATGCTTTAGCAGAGCGCGAATGTCTGTGTGGCAGCGAATGCAGTTCCAAGGGACAGTGAAAACCAGCTAGAGCTTTCAGTGCTGGCAGCTTTCCTGTGGGCGCAATCTCTGGACGTTTCCAATTTAGCAGCCGGGCTCTGCCAGGGAGAGATACAGAGTGTTGCCCCTTTAGGAAGCAATGCTTTAGCAGAGCGCGAATGTCTGTGTGGCAACGAATGCAGTTCCAAGGGACAATGAAAACCAGCTACAGCTTCCACTGCTGGCAGCTTTCCTGTGGGCGCAATCTCTGGACGTTTCCAATTTGGCAGCCGGGCTCTGCCAGAGAGAGATACAGAGTGTTGCCCGATTACGAAGCAAAGCTTTAGCAGAGCACGAATGTCTGTGTGGCAGCGAATGCAGTTCCAAGGGACAGTGAAAACCAGCTAGAGCTTTCAGTGCTGGCAGCTTTCCTGTGGGCGCAATCTCTGGACGTTTGCAATTCGGCAGCCGGGCTCTGCCAGAGACAGATACAGAGTGTTGCCCCCTTACCAAGCAAAGCTTTAGCAGAGCGCGAATGTCTGTTTGGCAGCGAATGCAGTTCCAAGGGACAGTGAAAACCAGCTACAGCTTTCAGTGCTGGCAGCTTTCCTGTGGGCGCAATCTCTGGACGTTTCCAATTTGGCAGCCGGGCTCTGCCAGAGACAGATACAGAGTGTTGCCCCATTACGAAGCAATGCTTTTGTAGAGCGCGAATGTGTGTGTGGCAGCGAATGCAGTTCCAAGGGACAGTGAAAACCAGCTAGAGCTTTCAGTGCTGGCAGCTTTCCTGTGGGCGCAATCTCTGGACGTTTCCAATTTGGCAGCCGGGCTCTGCCAGAGAGAGATACAGAGTGTTGCCCCCTTACCAAGCAATGCTTTAGCAGAGCGCGAATGTCTGTGTGGCAGCGAATGCAGTTCCAAGGGACAGTGAAAACCAGCTAGAGCTTTCAGTGCTGGCAGCTTTCCTGTGGGCGCAATCTCTGGACGTTTCCAATTTGGCAGCCGGGCTCTGCCAGAGACAGATACAGAGTGTTGCCCCATTACGAAGCAATGCTTTAGCAGAGCGCGAATGTCTGTGTGGCAGCGAATGCAGTTCCAAGGGACAGTGAAAACCAGCTACAGCTTTCAGTGCTGGCAGCTTTCCTGTGGGCGCAATCTCTGGACGTTTCCAATTTGGCAGCCGGGCTCTGCCAGAGACAGATACAGAGTGTTGCCCCATTAGGAAGCAAAGCTTTAGCAGAGCGCGAATGTCTGTGTGGCAGCGAATGCAGTTCCAAGGGACAGTGAAAACCAGCTACAGCTTTCAGTGCTGGCAGCTTTCCTGTGGGCGCAATCTCTGGACGTTTCCAATTTGGCAGCCGGGCTCTGCCAGAGACAGATACAGAGTGTTGCCCCCTTACCAAGCAATGCTTTAGCAGAGCGCGAATGTCTGTGTGGCAGCGAATGCAGTTCCAAGGGACAGTGAAAACCAGCTAGAGCTTTCAGTGCTGGCAGCTTTCCTGTGGGCGCAATCTCTGGACGTTTCCAATTTGGCAGCCGGGCTCTGCCAGAGACAGATACAGAGTGTTGCCCCATTAGGAAGCAATGCTTTAGCAGAGCGCGAATGTCTGTGTGGCAGCGAATGCAGTTCCAAGGGACAGTGAAAACCAGCTAGAGCTTTCAGTGCTGGCAGCTTTCCTGTGGGCGCAATCTCTGGACGTTTCCAATTTGGCAGCCGGGCTCTGCCAGGGAGAGATACAGAGTGTTGCCCCTTTAGGAAGCAATGCTTTAGCAGAGCGCGAATGTCTGTGTGGCAACGAATGCAGTTCCAAGGGACAGTGAAAACCAGCTACAGCTTCCACTGCTGGCAGCTTTCCTGTGGGCGCAATCTCTGGACGTTTCCAATTTGGCAGCCGGGCTCTGCCAGAGAGAGATACAGAGTGTTGCCCCATTACGAAGCAAAGCTTTAGCAGAGCACGAATGTCTGTGTGGCAGCGAATGCAGTTCCAAGGGACAGTGAAAACCAGCTAGAGCTTTCAGTGCTGGCAGCTTTCCTGTGGGCGCAATCTCTGGACGTTTCCAATTTGGCAGCCGGGCTCTGCCAGGGAGAGATACAGAGTGTTGCCCCATTACGAAGCAAAGCTTTAGCAGAGCGCGAATGTCTGTGTGGCAACGAATGCAGTTCCAAGGGACAGTGAAAACCAGCTAGAGCTTTCAGTGCTGGCAGCTTTCCTGTGGGCGCAATCTCTGGACGTTTCCAATTTGGCAGCCGGGCTCTGCCAGAGACAGATACAGAGTGTTGCCCCATTACGAAGCAATGCTTTAGCAGAGCGCGAATGTCTGTGTGGCAGCGAATGCAGTTCCAAGGGACAGTGAAAACCAGCTACAGCTTTCAGTGCTGGCAGCTTTCCTGTGGGCGCAATCTCTGGACGTTTCCAATTTGGCAGCCGGGCTCTGCCAGAGACAGATACAGAGTGTTGCCCCCTTACCAAGCAAAGCTTTAGCAGAGTGCGAATGTCTGTGTGGCAGCGAATGCAGTTCCAAGGGACAGTGAAAACCAGCTAGAGCTTTCAGTGCTGGCAGCTTTCCTGTGGGTGCAATCTCTGGACGTTTCCAATTCGGCAGCCGGGCTCTGCCAGAGACAGATACAGAGTGTTGCCCCATTAGGAAGCAAAGCTTTAGCAGAGCGCGAATGTGTGTGTGGCAGCGAATGCAGTTCCAAGGGACAGTGAAAACCAGCTAGAGCTTTCAGTGCTGGCAGCTTTACTGTGGGCGCAATCTCTGGACGTTTCCAATTTGGCAGCCGGGCTCTGCCAGGGAGAGATACAGAGTGTTGCCCCATTACGAAGCAAAGCTTTAGCAGAGCGCGAATGTGTGTGTGGCAGCGAATGCAGTTCCAAGGGACAGTGAAAACCAGCTAGAGCTTTCAGTGCTGGCAGCTTTCCTGTGGGCGCAATCTCTGGACGTTTCCAACTTGGCAGCCGGGCTCTGCCAGAGACAGATACAGAGTTTTGCCCCATTAGGAAGCAAAGCTTTAGCAGAGCGCGAATGTCTGTGTGGCAGCGAATGCAGTTCCAAGGGACAGTGAAAACCAGCTAGAGCTTTCAGTGCTGGCAGCTTTCCTGTGGGCGCAATCTCTGGACGTTTCCAATTTGGCAGCCGGGCTCTGCCAGGGAGAGATAGAGAGTGTTGCCCCATTACGAAGCAAAGCTTTAGCAGAGCGCGAATGTGTGTGTGGCAGCGAATGCAGTTCCAAGGGACAGTGAAAACCAGCTAGAGCTTTCAGTGCTGGCAGCTTTCCTGTGGGCGCAATCTCTGGACGTTTCCAACTTGGCAGCCGGGCTCTGCCAGAGACAGATACAGAGTTTTGCCCCATTAGGAAGCAAAGCTTTAGCAGAGCGCGAATCTCTGTGTGGCAGCGAATGCAGTTCCAAGGGACAGTGAAAACCAGCTACAGCTTTCAGTGCTGGCAGCTTTCCTGTGGGCGCAATCTCTGGACGTTTCCAATTTGGCAGCCGGGCTCTGCCAGAGACAGATACAGAGTGTTGCCCCATTAGGAAGCAATGCTTTAGCAGAGCGCGAATGTCTGTGTGGCAGCAAATGCAGTTCCAAGGGACAGTGAAAACCAGCTAGAGCTTTCAGTGCTGGCAGCTTTCCTGTGGGCGCAATCTCTGGACGTTTCCAATTTGGCAGCCGGGCTCTGCCAGGGAGAGATACAGAGTGTTGCCCCTTTAGGAAGCAATGCTTTAGCAGAGCGCGAATGTCTGTGTGGCAACGAATGCAGTTCCAAGGGACAGTGAAAACCAGCTACAGCTTCCACTGCTGGCAGCTTTCCTGTGGGCGCAATCTCTGGACGTTTCCAATTTGGCAGCCGGGCTCTGCCAGAGAGAGATACAGAGTGTTGCCCCATTACGAAGCAAAGCTTTAGCAGAGCACGAATGTCTGTGTGGCAGCGAATGCAGTTCCAAGGGACAGTGAAAACCAGCTAGAGCTTTCAGTGCTGGCAGCTTTCCTGTGGGCGCAATCTCTGGACGTTTCCAATTTGGCAGCCGGGCTCTGCCAGGGAGAGATACAGAGTGTTGCCCCATTACGAAGCAAAGCTTTAGCAGAGCGCGAATGTCTGTGTGGCAACGAATGCAGTTCCAAGGGACAGTGAAAACCAGCTAGAGCTTTCAGTGCTGGCAGCTTTCCTGTGGGCGCAATCTCTGGACGTTTCCAATTTGGCAGCCGGGCTCTGCCAGAGACAGATACAGAGTGTTGCCCCATTACGAAGCAATGCTTTAGCAGAGCGCGAATGTCTGTGTGGCAGCGAATGCAGTTCCAAGGGACAGTGAAAACCAGCTACAGCTTTCAGTGCTGGCAGCTTTCCTGTGGGCGCAATCTCTGGACGTTTCCAATTTGGCAGCCGGGCTCTGCCAGAGACAGATACAGAGTGTTGCCCCCTTACCAAGCAAAGCTTTAGCAGAGTGCGAATGTCTGTGTGGCAGCGAATGCAGTTCCAAGGGACAGTGAAAACCAGCTAGAGCTTTCAGTGCTGGCAGCTTTCCTGTGGGCGCAATCTCTGGACGTTTCCAATTTGGCAGCCGGGCTCTGCCAGAGAGAGATACAGAGTGTTGCCCTATTACGAAGCAATGCTTTTGTAGAGCGCGAATGTCTGTGTGGCAGCGAATGCAGTTCCAAGGGACAGTGAAAACCAGCTAGAGCTTTCAGTGCTGGCAGCTTTCCTGTGGGCGCAATCTCTGGACGTTTCCAATTTGGCAGCCGGGCTCTGCCAGAGAGAGATACAGAGTTTTGCCCCATTAGGAAGCAAAGCTTTAGCAGAGCACGAATGTCTGTGTGGCAGCGAATGCAGTTCCAAGGGACAGTGAAAACCAGCTAGAGCTTTCAGTGCTGGCAGCTTTCCTGTGGGCGCAATCTCTGGACGTTTCCAATTCGGCAGCCGGGCTCTGCCAGAGAGAGATACAGAGTGTTGCCCCTTTAGGAAGCAATGATTTAGCAGAGCGCGAATATCTGTGTGGCAACGAATGCAGTTCCAAGGGACAATGAAAACCAGCTACAGCTTCCACTGCTGGCAGCTTTCCTGTGGGCGCAATCTCTGGACGTTTCCAATTTGGCAGCCGGGCTCTGCCAGAGACATATACAGAGTGTTGCCCCATTAGGAAGCAAAGCTTTAGCAGAGCGCGAATGTCTGTGTGGCAGCGAATGCAGTTCCAAGGGACAGTGAAAACCAGCTACAGCTTTCAGTGCTGGCAGCTTTCCTGTGGGCGCAATCTCTGGACGTTTCCAATTTGGCAGCCGGGCTCTGCCAGAGAGAGATACAGAGTGTTGCCCCATTACGAAGTAAAGCTTTAGCAGAGCGCGAATGTCTGTGTGGCAGCGAATGCAGTTCCAAGGGACAGTGAAAACCAGCTAGAGCTTTCAGTGCTGGCAGCTTTCCTGTGGGCGCAATCTCTGGACGTTTCCAATTTGGCAGCCGGGCTCTGCCAGAGAGAGATACAGAGTGTTGCCCCATTAGGAAGCAATGCTTTAGTAGAGCGCGAATGTCTGTGTGGCAGCGAATGCAGTTCCAAGGGACAGTGAAAACCAGCTAGAGCTTTCAGTGCTGGCAGCTTTCCTGTGGGCGCAATCTCTGGACGTTTCCAATTTGGCAGCCGGGCTCTGCCAGAGACAGATACAGAGTGTTGCCCCCTTACCAAGCAAAGCTTTAGCAGAGCGCGAATGTCTGTTTGGCAGCGAATGCAGTTCCAAGGGACAGTGAAAACCAGCTAGAGCTTTCAGTGCTGGCAGCTTTCCTGTGGGCGCAATCTCTGGACGTTTCCAATTTGGCAGCCGGGCTCTGCCAGAGAGAGATACAGAGTGTTGCCCCCTTACCAAGCAATGCTTTAGCAGAGCGCGAATGTCTGTGTGGCAGCGAATGCAGTTCCAAGGGACAGTGAAAACCAGCTAGAGCTTTCAGTGCTGGCAGCTTTCCTGTGGGCGCAATCTCTGGACGTTTCCAATTTGGCAGCCGGGCTCTGCCAGAGACAGATACAGAGTGTTGCCCCATTAGGAAGCAAAGCTTTAGCAGAGCGCGAATGTCTGTGTGGCAGCGAATGCAGTTCCAAGGGACAGTGAAAACCAGCTACAGCTTTCAGTGCTGGCAGCTTTCCTGTGGGCGCAATCTCTGGACGTTTCCAATTTGGCAGCCGGGCTCTGCCAGAGACAGATACAGAGTGTTGCCCCCTTACCAAGCAATGCTTTAGCAGAGCGCGAATGTCTGTGTGGCAGCGAATGCAGTTCCAAGGGACAGTGAAAACCAGCTAGAGCTTTCAGTGCTGGCAGCTTTCCTGTGGGCGCAATCTCTGGACGTTTCCAATTTGGCAGCCGGGCTCTGCCAGAGAGAGATACAGATTGTTGCCCCATTACGAAGCAATGCTTTAGCAGAGTGCGAATGTCTGTGTGGCAGCGAATGCAGTTCCAAGGGACAGTGAAAACCAGCTAGAGCTTTCAGTGCTGGCAGCTTTCCTGTGGGCGCAATCTCTCGACGTTTCCAATTTGGCAGCCGGGCTCTGCCAGAGACAGATACAGAGTGTTGCCCCCTTACCAAGCAATGCTTTAGCAGAGCGCGAATGTCTGTGTGGCAGCGAATGCAGTTCCAAGGGACAGTGAAAACCAGCTAGAGCTTTCAGTGCTGGCAGCTTTCCTGTGGGCGCAATCTCTGGACGTTTCCAATTTGGCAGCCGGGCTCTGCCAGAGAGAGATACAGATTGTTGCCCCATTACGAAGCAATGCTTTAGCAGAGTGCGAATGTCTGTGTGGCAGCGAATGCAGTTCCAAGGGACAGTGAAAACCAGCTAGAGCTTTCAGTGCTGGCAGCTTTCCTGTGGGCGCAATCTCTCGACGTTTCCAATTTGGCAGCCGGGCTCTGCCAGAGACAGATACAGAGTGTTGCCCCATTACGAAGCAATGCTTTAGCAGAGTGCGAATGTCTGTGTGGCAGCGAATGCAGTTCCAAGGGACAGTGAAAACCAGCTAGAGCTTTCAGTGCTGGCAGCTTTCCTGTGGGCGCAATCTCTGGACGTTTCCAATTTGGCAGCCGGGCTCTGCCAGGGAGAGATACAGAGTGTTGCCCCATTAGGAAGCAATGCTTTAGCAGAGCGCGAATGTCTGTGTGGCAGCGAATGCAGTTCCAAGGGACAGTGAAAACCAGCTAGAGCTTTCAGTGCTGGCAGCTTTCCTGTGGGCGCAATCTCTGGACGTTTCCAATTTGGCAGCCGGGCTCTGCCAGAGAGAGATACAGAGTGTTGCCCCCTTACCAAGCAAAGCTTTAGCAGAGCGCGAATGTCTGTTTGGCAGCGAATGCAGTTCCAAGGGACAGTGAAAACCAGCTACAGCTTTCAGTGCTGGCAGCTTTCCTGTGGGCGCAATCTCTGGACGTTTCCAATTTGGCAGCCGGGCTCTGCCAGAGAGAGATACAGAGTGTTGCCCCCTTACCAAGCAATGCTTTAGCAGAGCGCGAATGTCTGTGTGGCAGCGAATGCAGTTCCAAGGGACAGTGAAAACCAGCTAGAGCTTTCAGTGCTGGCAGCTTTCCTGTGGGCGCAATCTCTGGACGTTTCCAATTTGGCAGCCGGGCTCTGCCAGAGACAGATACAGAGTGTTGCCCCATTACGAAGCAATGCTTTAGCAGAGCGCGAATGTCTGTGTGGCAGCGAATGCAGTTCCAAGGGACAGTGAAAACCAGCTACAGCTTTCAGTGCTGGCAGCTTTCCTGTGGGCGCAATCTCTGGACGTTTCCAATTTGGCAGCCGGGCTCTGCCAGAGACAGATACAGAGTGTTGCCCCCTTACCAAGCAATGCTTTAGCAGAGCGCGAATGTCTGTGTGGCAGCGAATGCAGTTCCAAGGGACAGTGAAAACCAGCTACAGCTTTCAGTGCTGGCAGCTTTCCTGTGGGCGCAATCTCTGGACGTTTCCAATTTGGCAGCCGGGCTCTGCCAGAGACAGATACAGAGTGTTGCCCCCTTACCAAGCAATGCTTTAGCAGAGCGCGAATGTCTGTGTGGCAGCGAATGCAGTTCCAAGGGACAGTGAAAACCAGCTAGAGCTTTCAGTGCTGGCAGCTTTCCTGTGGGCGCAATCTCTGGACGTTTCCAATTTGGCAGCCGGGCTCTGCCAGAGAGAGATACAGATTGTTGCCCCATTACGAAGCAATGCTTTAGCAGAGTGCGAATGTCTGTGTGGCAGCGAATGCAGTTCCAAGGGACAGTGAAAACCAGCTAGAGCTTTCAGTGCTGGCAGCTTTCCTGTGGGCGCAATCTCTCGACGTTTCCAATTTGGCAGCCGGGCTCTGCCAGAGACAGATACAGAGTGTTGCCCCATTAGGAAGCAATGCTTTAGCAGAGCGCGAATGTCTGTGTGGCAGCGAATGCAGTTCCAAGGGACAGTGAAAACCAGCTAGAGCTTTCAGTGCTGGCAGCTTTCCTGTGGGCGCAATCTCTGGACGTTTCCAGTTTGGCAGCCGGGCTCTGCCAGAGAGAGATACAGTGTTGACCCATTAGGAAGCAATGCTTTAGCAGAGCGCGAATGTCTGTGTGGCAGCGAATGCAGTTCCAAGGGACAGTGAAAACCAGCTAGAGCTTCCACTGCTGGCAGCTTTCCTGTGGGCGCAATCTCTGGACGTTTCCAATTTGGCAGCCGGGCTCTGCCAGAGAGAGATACAGAGTGTTGCCCCATTACGAAGCAAAGCTTTAGCAGAGCACGAATGTCTGTTTGGCAGCGAATGCAGTTCCAAGGGACAGTGAAAACCAGCTAGAGCTTTCAGTGCTGGCAGCTTTCCTGTGGGCGCAATCTCTCGACGTTTCCATTTTGGCAGCCGGGCTCTGCCAGGGAGAGATACAGAGTGTTGCCCCATTACGAAGCAAAGCTTTAGCAGAGCGCGAATGTCTGTGTGGCAACGAATGCAGTTCCAAGGGACAGTGAAAACCAGCTACAGCTTTCAGTGCTGGCAGCTTTCCTGTGGGCGCAATCTCTGGACGTTTCCAATTTGGCAGCCGGGCTCTGCCAGAGACAGATACAGAGTGTTGCCCCATTACGAAGCAATGCTTTAGCAGAGCGCGAATGTCTGTGTGGCAGCGAATGCAGTTCCAAAGGACAGTGAAAACCAGCTACAGCTTTCAGTGCTGGCAGCTTTCCTGTGGGCGCAATCTCTGGACGTTTCCAATTTGGCAGCCGGGCTCTGCCAGAGACAGATACAGAGTGTTGCCCCCTTACCAAGCAAAGCTTTAGCAGAGCGCGAATGTCTGTGTGGCAGCGAATGCAGTTCCAAGGGACAGTGAAAACCAGCTACAGCTTTCAGTGCTGGCAGCTTTCCTGTGGGCGCAATCTCTGGACGTTTCCAATTTGGCAGCCGGGCTCTGCCAGAGAGAGATACAGAGTGTTGCCCCCTTACCAAGCAATGCTTAACAGAGTGCGAATGTCTGTGTGGCAGCGAATGCAGTTCCAAGGGACAGTGAAAACCAGCTAGAGCTTTCAGTGCTGGCAGCTTTCCTGTGGGTGCAATCTCTGGACGTTTCCGATTCGGCAGCCAGGCTCTGCCAGAGACAGATACAGAGTGTTGCCCCATTAGGAAGCAAAGCTTTAGCAGAGCGCGAATGTGTGTGTGGCAGCGAATGCAGTTCCAAGGGACAGTGAAAACCAGCTAGAGCTTTCAGTGCTGGCAGCTTTCCTGTGGGCGCAATCTCTGGACGTTTCCAATTTGGCAGCCGGGCTCTGCCAGGGAGAGATACAGAGTGTTGCCCCATTAGGAAGCAATGCTTTAGCAGAGCGCGAATGTGTGTGTGGCAGCGAATGCAGTTCCAAGGGACAGTGAAAACCAGCTAGAGCTTTCAGTGCTGGCAGCTTTCCTGTGGGCGCAATCTCTGGACGTTTCCAATTTGGCAGCCGGGCTCTGCCAGAGACAGATACAGAGTTTTGCCCCATTAGGAAGCAAAGCTTTAGCAGAGCGCGAATGTCTGTGTGGCAGCGAATGCAGTTCCAAGGGACAGTGAAAACCAGCTAGAGCTTTCAGTGCTGGCAGCTTTCCTGTGGGCGCAATCTCTGGACGTTTCCAATTCGGCAGCCGGGCTCTGCCAGAGAGAGATACAGAGTGTTGCCCCATTAGGAAGCAATGCTTTAGCAGAGCGCGAATCTCTGTGTGGCAGCGAATGCAGTTCCAAGGGACAGTGAAAACCAGCTAGAGCTTTCAGTGCTGGCAGCTTTCCTGTGGGCGCAATCTCTGGACGTTTCCAATTTGGCAGCCGGGCTCTGCCAGAGAGAGATACAGAGTGTTGCCCCATTACGAAGCAATGCTTTAGCAGAGCGCGAATGTCTGTGTGGCAGCGAATGCAGTTCCAAGGGACAGTGAAAACCAGCTACAGCTTTCAGTACTGGCAGCTTTCCTGTGGGCGCAATCTCTGGACGTTTCCAATTTGGCAGCCGGGCTCTGCCAGAGACAGATACAGAGTGTTGCCCCATTACGAAGCAAAGCTTTAGCAGAGCGCGAATGTCTGTGTGGCAGCGAATGCAGTTCCAAGGGACAGTGAAAACCAGCTACAGCTTTCCGTGCTGGCAGCTTTCCTGTGGGCGCAATCTCTGGACGTTTCCAATTTGGCAGCCGGGCTCTGCCAGAGACAGATACAGAGTGTTGCCCCCTTACCAAGCAATGCTTTAGCATAGCGCGAATGTCTGTGTGGCAGCGAATGCAGTTCCAAGGGACAGTGAAAACCAGCTACAGCTTTCAGTGCTGGCAGCTTTCCTGTGGGCGCAATCTCTGGACGTTTCCAATTTGGCAGCCGGGCTCTGCCAGAGAGAGATACAGATTGTTGCCCCATTACGAAGCAATGCTTTTGTAGAGCACGAATGTCTGTGTGGCAGCGAATGCAGTTCCAAGGGACAGTGAAAACCAGCTAGAGCTTTCAGTGCTGGCAGCTTTCCTGTGGGCGCAATCTCTCGACGTTTCCAGTTTGGCAGCCGGGCTCTGCCAGAGAGAGATACAGTGTTGAACCATTAGGAAGCAATGCTTTAGCAGAGCGCGAATGTCTGTGTGGCAGCGAATGCAGTTCCAAGGGACAGTGAAAACCAGCTAGAGCTTTCAGTGCTGGCAGCTTTCCTGTGGGCGCAATCTCTGGACGTTTCCAATTTAGCAGCCGGGCTCTGCCAGGGAGAGATACAGAGTGTTGCCCCTTTAGGAAGCAATGCTTTAGCAGAGCGCGAATGTCTGTGTGGCAACGAATGCAGTTCCAAGGGACAATGAAAACCAGCTACAGCTTCCACTGCTGGCAGCTTTCCTGTGGGCGCAATCTCTGGACGTTTCCAATTTGGCAGCCGGGCTCTGCCAGAGAGAGATACAGAGTGTTGCCCGATTACGAAGCAAAGCTTTAGCAGAGCACGAATGTCTGTGTGGCAGCGAATGCAGTTCCAAGGGACAGTGAAAACCAGCTAGAGCTTTCAGTGCTGGCAGCTTTCCTGTGGGCGCAATCTCTGGACGTTTGCAATTCGGCAGCCGGGCTCTGCCAGAGACAGATACAGAGTGTTGCCCCCTTACCAAGCAAAGCTTTAGCAGAGCGCGAATGTCTGTTTGGCAGCGAATGCAGTTCCAAGGGACAGTGAAAACCAGCTACAGCTTTCAGTGCTGGCAGCTTTCCTGTGGGCGCAATCTCTGGACGTTTCCAATTTGGCAGCCGGGCTCTGCCAGAGACAGATACAGAGTGTTGCCCCATTACGAAGCAATGCTTTTGTAGAGCGCGAATGTGTGTGTGGCAGCGAATGCAGTTCCAAGGGACAGTGAAAACCAGCTAGAGCTTTCAGTGCTGGCAGCTTTCCTGTGGGCGCAATCTCTGGACGTTTCCAATTTGGCAGCCGGGCTCTGCCAGAGAGAGATACAGAGTGTTGCCCCCTTACCAAGCAATGCTTTAGCAGAGCGCGAATGTCTGTGTGGCAGCGAATGCAGTTCCAAGGGACAGTGAAAACCAGCTAGAGCTTTCAGTGCTGGCAGCTTTCCTGTGGGCGCAATCTCTGGACGTTTCCAATTTGGCAGCCGGGCTCTGCCAGAGACAGATACAGAGTGTTGCCCCATTACGAAGCAATGCTTTAGCAGAGCGCGAATGTCTGTGTGGCAGCGAATGCAGTTCCAAGGGACAGTGAAAACCAGCTACAGCTTTCAGTGCTGGCAGCTTTCCTGTGGGCGCAATCTCTGGACGTTTCCAATTTGGCAGCCGGGCTCTGCCAGAGACAGATACAGAGTGTTGCCCCCTTACCAAGCAAAGCTTTAGCAGAGCGCGAATGTCTGTGTGGCAGCGAATGCAGTTCCAAGGGACAGTGAAAACCAGCTACAGCTTTCAGTGCTGGCAGCTTTCCTGTGGGCGCAATCTCTGGACGTTTCCAATTTGGCAGCCGGGCTCTGCCAGAGAGAGATACAGAGTGTTGCCCCCTTACCAAGCAATGCTTAACAGAGTGCGAATGTCTGTGTGGCAGCGAATGCAGTTCCAAGGGACAGTGAAAACCAGCTAGAGCTTTCAGTGCTGGCAGCTTTCCTGTGGGTGCAATCTCTGGACGTTTCCGATTCGGCAGCCAGGCTCTGCCAGAGACAGATACAGAGTGTTGCCCCATTAGGAAGCAAAGCTTTAGCAGAGCGCGAATGTGTGTGTGGCAGCGAATGCAGTTCCAAGGGACAGTGAAAACCAGCTAGAGCTTTCAGTGCTGGCAGCTTTCCTGTGGGCGCAATCTCTGGACGTTTCCAATTTGGCAGCCGGGCTCTGCCAGGGAGAGATACAGAGTGTTGCCCCATTAGGAAGCAATGCTTTAGCAGAGCGCGAATGTGTGTGTGGCAGCGAATGCAGTTCCAAGGGACAGTGAAAACCAGCTAGAGCTTTCAGTGCTGGCAGCTTTCCTGTGGGCGCAATCTCTGGACGTTTCCAATTTGGCAGCCGGGCTCTGCCAGAGACAGATACAGAGTTTTGCCCCATTAGGAAGCAAAGCTTTAGCAGAGCGCGAATGTCTGTGTGGCAGCGAATGCAGTTCCAAGGGACAGTGAAAACCAGCTAGAGCTTTCAGTGCTGGCAGCTTTCCTGTGGGCGCAATCTCTGGACGTTTCCAATTCGGCAGCCGGGCTCTGCCAGAGAGAGATACAGAGTGTTGCCCCATTAGGAAGCAATGCTTTAGCAGAGCGCGAATCTCTGTGTGGCAGCGAATGCAGTTCCAAGGGACAGTGAAAACCAGCTAGAGCTTTCAGTGCTGGCAGCTTTCCTGTGGGCGCAATCTCTGGACGTTTCCAATTTGGCAGCCGGGCTCTGCCAGAGAGAGATACAGAGTGTTGCCCCATTACGAAGCAATGCTTTAGCAGAGCGCGAATGTCTGTGTGGCAGCGAATGCAGTTCCAAGGGACAGTGAAAACCAGCTACAGCTTTCAGTACTGGCAGCTTTCCTGTGGGCGCAATCTCTGGACGTTTCCAATTTGGCAGCCGGGCTCTGCCAGAGACAGATACAGAGTGTTGCCCCATTACGAAGCAAAGCTTTAGCAGAGCGCGAATGTCTGTGTGGCAGAGAATGCAGTTCCAAGGGACAGTGAAAACCAGCTACAGCTTTCCGTGCTGGCAGCTTTCCTGTGGGCGCAATCTCTGGACGTTTCCAATTTGGCAGCCGGGCTCTGCCAGAGACAGATACAGAGTGTTGCCCCCTTACCAAGCAATGCTTTAGCATAGCGCGAATGTCTGTGTGGCAGCGAATGCAGTTCCAAGGGACAGTGAAAACCAGCTACAGCTTTCAGTGCTGGCAGCTTTCCTGTGGGCGCAATCTCTGGACGTTTCCAATTTGGCAGCCGGGCTCTGCCAGAGAGAGATACAGATTGTTGCCCCATTACGAAGCAATGCTTTTGTAGAGCACGAATGTCTGTGTGGCAGCGAATGCAGTTCCAAGGGACAGTGAAAACCAGCTAGAGCTTTCAGTGCTGGCAGCTTTCCTGTGGGCGCAATCTCTCGACGTTTCCAGTTTGGCAGCCGGGCTCTGCCAGAGAGAGATACAGTGTTGAACCATTAGGAAGCAATGCTTTAGCAGAGCGCGAATGTCTGTGTGGCAGCGAATGCAGTTCCAAGGGACAGTGAAAACCAGCTAGAGCTTTCAGTGCTGGCAGCTTTCCTGTGGGCGCAATCTCTGGACGTTTCCAATTTAGCAGCCGGGCTCTGCCAGGGAGAGATACAGAGTGTTGCCCCTTTAGGAAGCAATGCTTTAGCAGAGCGCGAATGTCTGTGTGGCAACGAATGCAGTTCCAAGGGACAATGAAAACCAGCTACAGCTTCCACTGCTGGCAGCTTTCCTGTGGGCGCAATCTCTGGACGTTTCCAATTTGGCAGCCGGGCTCTGCCAGAGAGAGATACAGAGTGTTGCCCGATTACGAAGCAAAGCTTTAGCAGAGCACGAATGTCTGTGTGGCAGCGAATGCAGTTCCAAGGGACAGTGAAAACCAGCTAGAGCTTTCAGTGCTGGCAGCTTTCCTGTGGGCGCAATCTCTGGACGTTTGCAATTCGGCAGCCGGGCTCTGCCAGAGACAGATACAGAGTGTTGCCCCCTTACCAAGCAAAGCTTTAGCAGAGCGCGAATGTCTGTTTGGCAGCGAATGCAGTTCCAAGGGACAGTGAAAACCAGCTACAGCTTTCAGTGCTGGCAGCTTTCCTGTGGGCGCAATCTCTGGACGTTTCCAATTTGGCAGCCGGGCTCTGCCAGAGACAGATACAGAGTGTTGCCCCATTACGAAGCAATGCTTTTGTAGAGCGCGAATGTGTGTGTGGCAGCGAATGCAGTTCCAAGGGACAGTGAAAACCAGCTAGAGCTTTCAGTGCTGGCAGCTTTCCTGTGGGCGCAATCTCTGGACGTTTCCAATTTGGCAGCCGGGCTCTGCCAGAGAGAGATACAGAGTGTTGCCCCCTTACCAAGCAATGCTTTAGCAGAGCGCGAATGTCTGTGTGGCAGCGAATGCAGTTCCAAGGGACAGTGAAAACCAGCTAGAGCTTTCAGTGCTGGCAGCTTTCCTGTGGGCGCAATCTCTGGACGTTTCCAATTTGGCAGCCGGGCTCTGCCAGAGACAGATACAGAGTGTTGCCCCATTACGAAGCAATGCTTTAGCAGAGCGCGAATGTCTGTGTGGCAGCGAATGCAGTTCCAAGGGACAGTGAAAACCAGCTACAGCTTTCAGTGCTGGCAGCTTTCCTGTGGGCGCAATCTCTGGACGTTTCCAATTTGGCAGCCGGGCTCTGCCAGAGACAGATACAGAGTGTTGCCCCATTAGGAAGCAAAGCTTTAGCAGAGCGCGAATGTCTGTGTGGCAGCGAATGCAGTTCCAAGGGACAGTGAAAACCAGCTACAGCTTTCAGTGCTGGCAGCTTTCCTGTGGGCGCAATCTCTGGACGTTTCCAATTTGGCAGCCGGGCTCTGCCAGAGACAGATACAGAGTGTTGCCCCCTTACCAAGCAATGCTTTAGCAGAGCGCGAATGTCTGTGTGGCAGCGAATGCAGTTCCAAGGGACAGTGAAAACCAGCTAGAGCTTTCAGTGCTGGCAGCTTTCCTGTGGGCGCAATCTCTGGACGTTTCCAATTTGGCAGCCGGGCTCTGCCAGAGACAGATACAGAGTGTTGCCCCATTAGGAAGCAATGCTTTAGCAGAGCGCGAATGTCTGTGTGGCAGCGAATGCAGTTCCAAGGGACAGTGAAAACCAGCTAGAGCTTTCAGTGCTGGCAGCTTTCCTGTGGGCGCAATCTCTGGACGTTTCCAATTTGGCAGCCGGGCTCTGCCAGGGAGAGATACAGAGTGTTGCCCCTTTAGGAAGCAATGCTTTAGCAGAGCGCGAATGTCTGTGTGGCAACGAATGCAGTTCCAAGGGACAGTGAAAACCAGCTACAGCTTCCACTGCTGGCAGCTTTCCTGTGGGCGCAATCTCTGGACGTTTCCAATTTGGCAGCCGGGCTCTGCCAGAGAGAGATACAGAGTGTTGCCCCATTACGAAGCAAAGCTTTAGCAGAGCACGAATGTCTGTGTGGCAGCGAATGCAGTTCCAAGGGACAGTGAAAACCAGCTAGAGCTTTCAGTGCTGGCAGCTTTCCTGTGGGCGCAATCTCTGGACGTTTCCAATTTGGCAGCCGGGCTCTGCCAGGGAGAGATACAGAGTGTTGCCCCATTACGAAGCAAAGCTTTAGCAGAGCGCGAATGTCTGTGTGGCAACGAATGCAGTTCCAAGGGACAGTGAAAACCAGCTAGAGCTTTCAGTGCTGGCAGCTTTCCTGTGGGCGCAATCTCTGGACGTTTCCAATTTGGCAGCCGGGCTCTGCCAGAGACAGATACAGAGTGTTGCCCCATTACGAAGCAATGCTTTAGCAGAGCGCGAATGTCTGTGTGGCAGCGAATGCAGTTCCAAGGGACAGTGAAAACCAGCTACAGCTTTCAGTGCTGGCAGCTTTCCTGTGGGCGCAATCTCTGGACGTTTCCAATTTGGCAGCCGGGCTCTGCCAGAGACAGATACAGAGTGTTGCCCCCTTACCAAGCAAAGCTTTAGCAGAGTGCGAATGTCTGTGTGGCAGCGAATGCAGTTCCAAGGGACAGTGAAAACCAGCTAGAGCTTTCAGTGCTGGCAGCTTTCCTGTGGGTGCAATCTCTGGACGTTTCCAATTCGGCAGCCGGGCTCTGCCAGAGACAGATACAGAGTGTTGCCCCATTAGGAAGCAAAGCTTTAGCAGAGCGCGAATGTGTGTGTGGCAGCGAATGCAGTTCCAAGGGACAGTGAAAACCAGCTAGAGCTTTCAGTGCTGGCAGCTTTACTGTGGGCGCAATCTCTGGACGTTTCCAATTTGGCAGCCGGGCTCTGCCAGGGAGAGATACAGAGTGTTGCCCCATTACGAAGCAAAGCTTTAGCAGAGCGCGAATGTGTGTGTGGCAGCGAATGCAGTTCCAAGGGACAGTGAAAACCAGCTAGAGCTTTCAGTGCTGGCAGCTTTCCTGTGGGCGCAATCTCTGGACGTTTCCAACTTGGCAGCCGGGCTCTGCCAGAGACAGATACAGAGTTTTGCCCCATTAGGAAGCAAAGCTTTAGCAGAGCGCGAATGTCTGTGTGGCAGCGAATGCAGTTCCAAGGGACAGTGAAAACCAGCTAGAGCTTTCAGTGCTGGCAGCTTTCCTGTGGGCGCAATCTCTGGACGTTTCCAATTTGGCAGCCGGGCTCTGCCAGGGAGAGATAGAGAGTGTTGCCCCATTACGAAGCAAAGCTTTAGCAGAGCGCGAATGTGTGTGTGGCAGCGAATGCAGTTCCAAGGGACAGTGAAAACCAGCTAGAGCTTTCAGTGCTGGCAGCTTTCCTGTGGGCGCAATCTCTGGACGTTTCCAACTTGGCAGCCGGGCTCTGCCAGAGACAGATACAGAGTTTTGCCCCATTAGGAAGCAAAGCTTTAGCAGAGCGCGAATCTCTGTGTGGCAGCGAATGCAGTTCCAAGGGACAGTGAAAACCAGCTACAGCTTTCAGTGCTGGCAGCTTTCCTGTGGGCGCAATCTCTGGACGTTTCCAATTTGGCAGCCGGGCTCTGCCAGAGACAGATACAGAGTGTTGCCCCATTAGGAAGCAATGCTTTAGCAGAGCGCGAATGTCTGTGTGGCAGCAAATGCAGTTCCAAGGGACAGTGAAAACCAGCTAGAGCTTTCAGTGCTGGCAGCTTTCCTGTGGGCGCAATCTCTGGACGTTTCCAATTTGGCAGCCGGGCTCTGCCAGGGAGAGATACAGAGTGTTGCCCCTTTAGGAAGCAATGCTTTAGCAGAGCGCGAATGTCTGTGTGGCAACGAATGCAGTTCCAAGGGACAGTGAAAACCAGCTACAGCTTCCACTGCTGGCAGCTTTCCTGTGGGCGCAATCTCTGGACGTTTCCAATTTGGCAGCCGGGCTCTGCCAGAGAGAGATACAGAGTGTTGCCCCATTACGAAGCAAAGCTTTAGCAGAGCACGAATGTCTGTGTGGCAGCGAATGCAGTTCCAAGGGACAGTGAAAACCAGCTAGAGCTTTCAGTGC
The DNA here is from genome assembly GCF_035582795.1 of Mycteria americana. Classification (NCBI taxonomy): domain Eukaryota; kingdom Metazoa; phylum Chordata; class Aves; order Ciconiiformes; family Ciconiidae; genus Mycteria; species Mycteria americana. The sequence goes on along the minus strand of NW_027445629.1, from coordinate 1,247,654 downwards.
TGGCAGCTTTCCTGTGGGCGCAATCTCTGGACGTTTCCAATTTGGCAGCCGGGCTCTGCCAGGGAGAGATACAGAGTGTTGCCCCATTACGAAGCAAAGCTTTAGCAGAGCGCGAATGTCTGTGTGGCAACGAATGCAGTTCCAAGGGACAGTGAAAACCAGCTAGAGCTTTCAGTGCTGGCAGCTTTCCTGTGGGCGCAATCTCTGGACGTTTCCAATTTGGCAGCCGGGCTCTGCCAGAGACAGATACAGAGTGTTGCCCCATTACGAAGCAATGCTTTAGCAGAGCGCGAATGTCTGTGTGGCAGCGAATGCAGTTCCAAGGGACAGTGAAAACCAGCTACAGCTTTCAGTGCTGGCAGCTTTCCTGTGGGCGCAATCTCTGGACGTTTCCAATTTGGCAGCCGGGCTCTGCCAGAGACAGATACAGAGTGTTGCCCCCTTACCAAGCAAAGCTTTAGCAGAGTGCGAATGTCTGTGTGGCAGCGAATGCAGTTCCAAGGGACAGTGAAAACCAGCTAGAGCTTTCAGTGCTGGCAGCTTTCCTGTGGGCGCAATCTCTGGACGTTTCCAATTTGGCAGCCGGGCTCTGCCAGAGAGAGATACAGAGTGTTGCCCTATTACGAAGCAATGCTTTTGTAGAGCGCGAATGTCTGTGTGGCAGCGAATGCAGTTCCAAGGGACAGTGAAAACCAGCTAGAGCTTTCAGTGCTGGCAGCTTTCCTGTGGGCGCAATCTCTGGACGTTTCCAATTTGGCAGCCGGGCTCTGCCAGAGAGAGATACAGAGTTTTGCCCCATTAGGAAGCAAAGCTTTAGCAGAGCACGAATGTCTGTGTGGCAGCGAATGCAGTTCCAAGGGACAGTGAAAACCAGCTAGAGCTTTCAGTGCTGGCAGCTTTCCTGTGGGCGCAATCTCTGGACGTTTCCAATTCGGCAGCCGGGCTCTGCCAGAGAGAGATACAGAGTGTTGCCCCTTTAGGAAGCAATGATTTAGCAGAGCGCGAATATCTGTGTGGCAACGAATGCAGTTCCAAGGGACAATGAAAACCAGCTACAGCTTCCACTGCTGGCAGCTTTCCTGTGGGCGCAATCTCTGGACGTTTCCAATTTGGCAGCCGGGCTCTGCCAGAGACATATACAGAGTGTTGCCCCATTAGGAAGCAAAGCTTTAGCAGAGCGCGAATGTCTGTGTGGCAGCGAATGCAGTTCCAAGGGACAGTGAAAACCAGCTACAGCTTTCAGTGCTGGCAGCTTTCCTGTGGGCGCAATCTCTGGACGTTTCCAATTTGGCAGCCGGGCTCTGCCAGAGAGAGATACAGAGTGTTGCCCCATTACGAAGTAAAGCTTTAGCAGAGCGCGAATGTCTGTGTGGCAGCGAATGCAGTTCCAAGGGACAGTGAAAACCAGCTAGAGCTTTCAGTGCTGGCAGCTTTCCTGTGGGCGCAATCTCTGGACGTTTCCAATTTGGCAGCCGGGCTCTGCCAGAGAGAGATACAGAGTGTTGCCCCATTAGGAAGCAATGCTTTAGTAGAGCGCGAATGTCTGTGTGGCAGCGAATGCAGTTCCAAGGGACAGTGAAAACCAGCTAGAGCTTTCAGTGCTGGCAGCTTTCCTGTGGGCGCAATCTCTGGACGTTTCCAATTTGGCAGCCGGGCTCTGCCAGAGACAGATACAGAGTGTTGCCCCCTTACCAAGCAAAGCTTTAGCAGAGCGCGAATGTCTGTTTGGCAGCGAATGCAGTTCCAAGGGACAGTGAAAACCAGCTAGAGCTTTCAGTGCTGGCAGCTTTCCTGTGGGCGCAATCTCTGGACGTTTCCAATTTGGCAGCCGGGCTCTGCCAGAGAGAGATACAGAGTGTTGCCCCCTTACCAAGCAATGCTTTAGCAGAGCGCGAATGTCTGTGTGGCAGCGAATGCAGTTCCAAGGGACAGTGAAAACCAGCTAGAGCTTTCAGTGCTGGCAGCTTTCCTGTGGGCGCAATCTCTGGACGTTTCCAATTTGGCAGCCGGGCTCTGCCAGAGACAGATACAGAGTGTTGCCCCATTAGGAAGCAAAGCTTTAGCAGAGCGCGAATGTCTGTGTGGCAGCGAATGCAGTTCCAAGGGACAGTGAAAACCAGCTACAGCTTTCAGTGCTGGCAGCTTTCCTGTGGGCGCAATCTCTGGACGTTTCCAATTTGGCAGCCGGGCTCTGCCAGAGACAGATACAGAGTGTTGCCCCCTTACCAAGCAATGCTTTAGCAGAGCGCGAATGTCTGTGTGGCAGCGAATGCAGTTCCAAGGGACAGTGAAAACCAGCTAGAGCTTTCAGTGCTGGCAGCTTTCCTGTGGGCGCAATCTCTGGACGTTTCCAATTTGGCAGCCGGGCTCTGCCAGAGAGAGATACAGATTGTTGCCCCATTACGAAGCAATGCTTTAGCAGAGTGCGAATGTCTGTGTGGCAGCGAATGCAGTTCCAAGGGACAGTGAAAACCAGCTAGAGCTTTCAGTGCTGGCAGCTTTCCTGTGGGCGCAATCTCTCGACGTTTCCAATTTGGCAGCCGGGCTCTGCCAGAGACAGATACAGAGTGTTGCCCCATTAGGAAGCAATGCTTTAGCAGAGCGCGAATGTCTGTGTGGCAGCGAATGCAGTTCCAAGGGACAGTGAAAACCAGCTAGAGCTTTCAGTGCTGGCAGCTTTCCTGTGGGCGCAATCTCTGGACGTTTCCAATTTGGCAGCCGGGCTCTGCCAGAGAGAGATACAGAGTGTTGCCCCCTTACCAAACAAAGCTTTAGCAGAGCGCGAATGTCTGTTTGGCAGCGAATGCAGTTCCAAGGGACAGTGAAAACCAGCTACAGCTTTCAGTGCTGGCAGCTTTCCTGTGGGCGCAATCTCTGGACGTTTCCAATTTGGCAGCCGGGCTCTGCCAGAGAGAGATACAGAGTGTTGCCCCCTTACCAAGCAATGCTTTAGCAGAGCGCGAATGTCTGTGTGGCAGCGAATGCAGTTCCAAGGGACAGTGAAAACCAGCTAGAGCTTTCAGTGCTGGCAGCTTTCCTGTGGGCGCAATCTCTGGACGTTTCCAATTTGGCAGCCGGGCTCTGCCAGAGACAGATACAGAGTGTTGCCCCATTACGAAGCAATGCTTTAGCAGAGCGCGAATGTCTGTGTGGCAGCGAATGCAGTTCCAAGGGACAGTGAAAACCAGCTACAGCTTTCAGTGCTGGCAGCTTTCCTGTGGGCGCAATCTCTGGACGTTTCCAATTTGGCAGCCGGGCTCTGCCAGAGACAGATACAGAGTGTTGCCCCATTACGAAGCAAAGCTTTAGCAGAGCGCGAATGTCTGTGTGGCAGCGAATGCAGTTCCAAGGGACAGTGAAAACCAGCTAGAGCTTTCAGTGCTGGCAGCTTTCCTGTGGGCGCAATCTCTGGACGTTTCCAATTTGGCAGCCGGGCTCTGCCAGAGACAGATACAGAGTGTTGCCCCCTTACCAAGCAATGCTTTAGCAGAGCGCGAATGTCTGTGTGGCAGCGAATGCAGTTCCAAGGGACAGTGAAAACCAGCTAGAGCTTCCACTGCTGGCAGCTTTCCTGTGGGCGCAATCTCTGGACGTTTCCAATTTGGCAGCCGGGCTCTGCCAGAGAGAGATACAGAGTGTTGCCCCATTACGAAGCAAAGCTTTAGCAGAGCACGAATGTCTGTGTGGCAGCGAATGCAGTTCCAAGGGACAGTGAAAACCAGCTAGAGCTTTCAGTGCTGGCAGCTTTCCTGTGGGCGCAATCTCTGGACGTTTCCATTTTGGCAGCCGGGCTCTGCCAGGGAGAGATACAGAGTGTTGCCCCATTACGAAGCAAAGCTTTAGCAGAGCGCGAATGTCTGTGTGGCAACGAATGCAGTTCCAAGGGACAGTGAAAACCAGCTACAGCTTTCAGTGCTGGCAGCTTTCCTGTGGGCGCAATCTCTGGACGTTTCCAATTTGGCAGCCGGGCTCTGCCAGAGACAGATACAGAGTGTTGCCCCATTACGAAGCAATGCTTTAGCAGAGCGCGAATGTCTGTGTGGCAGCGAATGCAGTTCCAAAGGACAGTGAAAACCAGCTACAGCTTTCAGTGCTGGCAGCTTTCCTGTGGGCGCAATCTCTGGACGTTTCCAATTTGGCAGCCGGGCTCTGCCAGAGACAGATACAGAGTGTTGCCCCCTTACCAAGCAAAGCTTTAGCAGAGCGCGAATGTCTGTGTGGCAGCGAATGCAGTTCCAAGGGACAGTGAAAACCAGCTACAGCTTTCAGTGCTGGCAGCTTTCCTGTGGGCGCAATCTCTGGACGTTTCCAATTTGGCAGCCGGGCTCTGCCAGAGAGAGATACAGAGTGTTGCCCCCTTACCAAGCAATGCTTAACAGAGTGCGAATGTCTGTGTGGCAGCGAATGCAGTTCCAAGGGACAGTGAAAACCAGCTAGAGCTTTCAGTGCTGGCAGCTTTCCTGTGGGTGCAATCTCTGGACGTTTCCGATTCGGCAGCCAGGCTCTGCCAGAGACAGATACAGAGTGTTGCCCCATTAGGAAGCAAAGCTTTAGCAGAGCGCGAATGTGTGTGTGGCAGCGAATGCAGTTCCAAGGGACAGTGAAAACCAGCTAGAGCTTTCAGTGCTGGCAGCTTTCCTGTGGGCGCAATCTCTGGACGTTTCCAATTTGGCAGCCGGGCTCTGCCAGGGAGAGATACAGAGTGTTGCCCCATTAGGAAGCAATGCTTTAGCAGAGCGCGAATGTGTGTGTGGCAGCGAATGCAGTTCCAAGGGACAGTGAAAACCAGCTACAGCTTTCAGTGCTGGCAGCTTTCCTGTGGGCGCAATCTCTGGACGTTTCCAATTTGGCAGCCGGGCTCTGCCAGAGACAGATACAGAGTTTTGCCCCATTAGGAAGCAAAGCTTTAGCAGAGCGCGAATGTCTGTGTGGCAGCGAATGCAGTTCCAAGGGACAGTGAAAACCAGCTAGAGCTTTCAGTGCTGGCAGCTTTCCTGTGGGCGCAATCTCTGGACGTTTCCAATTCGGCAGCCGGGCTCTGCCAGAGAGAGATACAGAGTGTTGCCCCATTAGGAAGCAATGCTTTAGCAGAGCGCGAATCTCTGTGTGGCAGCGAATGCAGTTCCAAGGGACAGTGAAAACCAGCTAGAGCTTTCAGTGCTGGCAGCTTTCCTGTGGGCGCAATCTCTGGACGTTTCCAATTTGGCAGCCGGGCTCTGCCAGAGAGAGATACAGAGTGTTGCCCCATTACGAAGCAATGCTTTAGCAGAGCGCGAATGTCTGTGTGGCAGCGAATGCAGTTCCAAGGGACAGTGAAAACCAGCTACAGCTTTCAGTACTGGCAGCTTTCCTGTGGGCGCAATCTCTGGACGTTTCCAATTTGGCAGCCGGGCTCTGCCAGAGACAGATACAGAGTGTTGCCCCATTACGAAGCAAAGCTTTAGCAGAGCGCGAATGTCTGTGTGGCAGCGAATGCAGTTCCAAGGGACAGTGAAAACCAGCTACAGCTTTCCGTGCTGGCAGCTTTCCTGTGGGCGCAATCTCTGGACGTTTCCAATTTGGCAGCCGGGCTCTGCCAGAGACAGATACAGAGTGTTGCCCCCTTACCAAGCAATGCTTTAGCAGAGCGCGAATGTCTGTGTCGCAGCGAATGCAGTTCCAAGGGACAGTGAAAACCAGCTACAGCTTTCAGTGCTGGCAGCTTTCCTGTGGGCGCAATCTCTGGACGTTTCCAATTTGGCAGCCGGGCTCTGCCAGAGAGAGATACAGATTGTTGCCCCATTACGAAGCAATGCTTTTGTAGAGCACGAATGTCTGTGTGGCAGCGAATGCAGTTCCAAGGGACAGTGAAAACCAGCTAGAGCTTTCAGTGCTGGCAGCTTTCCTGTGGGCGCAATCTCTGGACGTTTCCAATTTGGCAGCCGGGCTCTGCCAGAGAGAGATACAGAGTGTTGCCCCCTTACCAAGCAAAGCTTTAGCAGAGCGCGAATGTCTGTTTGGCAGCGAATGCAGTTCCAAGGGACAGTGAAAACCAGCTACAGCTTTCAGTGCTGGCAGCTTTCCTGTGGGCGCAATCTCTGGACGTTTCCAATTTGGCAGCCGGGCTCTGCCAGAGAGAGATACAGAGTGTTGCCCCCTTACCAAGCAATGCTTTAGCAGAGCGCGAATGTCTGTGTGGCAGCGAATGCAGTTCCAAGGGACAGTGAAAACCAGCTAGAGCTTTCAGTGCTGGCAGCTTTCCTGTGGGCGCAATCTCTGGACGTTTCCAATTTGGCAGCCGGGCTCTGCCAGAGACAGATACAGAGTGTTGCCCCATTACGAAGCAATGCTTTAGCAGAGCGCGAATGTCTGTGTGGCAGCGAATGCAGTTCCAAGGGACAGTGAAAACCAGCTACAGCTTTCAGTGCTGGCAGCTTTCCTGTGGGCGCAATCTCTGGACGTTTCCAATTTGGCAGCCGGGCTCTGCCAGAGACAGATACAGAGTGTTGCCCCCTTACCAAGCAATGCTTTAGCAGAGCGCGAATGTCTGTGTGGCAGCGAATGCAGTTCCAAGGGACAGTGAAAACCAGCTACAGCTTTCAGTGCTGGCAGCTTTCCTGTGGGCGCAATCTCTGGACGTTTCCAATTTGGCAGCCGGGCTCTGCCAGAGACAGATACAGAGTGTTGCCCCCTTACCAAGCAATGCTTTAGCAGAGCGCGAATGTCTGTGTGGCAGCGAATGCAGTTCCAAGGGACAGTGAAAACCAGCTAGAGCTTTCAGTGCTGGCAGCTTTCCTGTGGGCGCAATCTCTGGACGTTTCCAATTTGGCAGCCGGGCTCTGCCAGAGAGAGATACAGATTGTTGCCCCATTACGAAGCAATGCTTTAGCAGAGTGCGAATGTCTGTGTGGCAGCGAATGCAGTTCCAAGGGACAGTGAAAACCAGCTAGAGCTTTCAGTGCTGGCAGCTTTCCTGTGGGCGCAATCTCTCGACGTTTCCAATTTGGCAGCCGGGCTCTGCCAGAGACAGATACAGAGTGTTGCCCCATTAGGAAGCAATGCTTTAGCAGAGCGCGAATGTCTGTGTGGCAGCGAATGCAGTTCCAAGGGACAGTGAAAACCAGCTAGAGCTTTCAGTGCTGGCAGCTTTCCTGTGGGCGCAATCTCTGGACGTTTCCAGTTTGGCAGCCGGGCTCTGCCAGAGAGAGATACAGTGTTGACCCATTAGGAAGCAATGCTTTAGCAGAGCGCGAATGTCTGTGTGGCAGCGAATGCAGTTCCAAGGGACAGTGAAAACCAGCTAGAGCTTCCACTGCTGGCAGCTTTCCTGTGGGCGCAATCTCTGGACGTTTCCAATTTGGCAGCCGGGCTCTGCCAGAGAGAGATACAGAGTGTTGCCCCATTACGAAGCAAAGCTTTAGCAGAGCACGAATGTCTGTTTGGCAGCGAATGCAGTTCCAAGGGACAGTGAAAACCAGCTAGAGCTTTCAGTGCTGGCAGCTTTCCTGTGGGCGCAATCTCTCGACGTTTCCATTTTGGCAGCCGGGCTCTGCCAGGGAGAGATACAGAGTGTTGCCCCATTACGAAGCAAAGCTTTAGCAGAGCGCGAATGTCTGTGTGGCAACGAATGCAGTTCCAAGGGACAGTGAAAACCAGCTACAGCTTTCAGTGCTGGCAGCTTTCCTGTGGGCGCAATCTCTGGACGTTTCCAATTTGGCAGCCGGGCTCTGCCAGAGACAGATACAGAGTGTTGCCCCATTACGAAGCAATGCTTTAGCAGAGCGCGAATGTCTGTGTGGCAGCGAATGCAGTTCCAAAGGACAGTGAAAACCAGCTACAGCTTTCAGTGCTGGCAGCTTTCCTGTGGGCGCAATCTCTGGACGTTTCCAATTTGGCAGCCGGGCTCTGCCAGAGACAGATACAGAGTGTTGCCCCCTTACCAAGCAAAGCTTTAGCAGAGCGCGAATGTCTGTGTGGCAGCGAATGCAGTTCCAAGGGACAGTGAAAACCAGCTACAGCTTTCAGTGCTGGCAGCTTTCCTGTGGGCGCAATCTCTGGACGTTTCCAATTTGGCAGCCGGGCTCTGCCAGAGAGAGATACAGAGTGTTGCCCCCTTACCAAGCAATGCTTAACAGAGTGCGAATGTCTGTGTGGCAGCGAATGCAGTTCCAAGGGACAGTGAAAACCAGCTAGAGCTTTCAGTGCTGGCAGCTTTCCTGTGGGTGCAATCTCTGGACGTTTCCGATTCGGCAGCCAGGCTCTGCCAGAGACAGATACAGAGTGTTGCCCCATTAGGAAGCAAAGCTTTAGCAGAGCGCGAATGTGTGTGTGGCAGCGAATGCAGTTCCAAGGGACAGTGAAAACCAGCTAGAGCTTTCAGTGCTGGCAGCTTTCCTGTGGGCGCAATCTCTGGACGTTTCCAATTTGGCAGCCGGGCTCTGCCAGGGAGAGATACAGAGTGTTGCCCCATTAGGAAGCAATGCTTTAGCAGAGCGCGAATGTGTGTGTGGCAGCGAATGCAGTTCCAAGGGACAGTGAAAACCAGCTAGAGCTTTCAGTGCTGGCAGCTTTCCTGTGGGCGCAATCTCTGGACGTTTCCAATTTGGCAGCCGGGCTCTGCCAGAGACAGATACAGAGTTTTGCCCCATTAGGAAGCAAAGCTTTAGCAGAGCGCGAATGTCTGTGTGGCAGCGAATGCAGTTCCAAGGGACAGTGAAAACCAGCTAGAGCTTTCAGTGCTGGCAGCTTTCCTGTGGGCGCAATCTCTGGACGTTTCCAATTCGGCAGCCGGGCTCTGCCAGAGAGAGATACAGAGTGTTGCCCCATTAGGAAGCAATGCTTTAGCAGAGCGCGAATCTCTGTGTGGCAGCGAATGCAGTTCCAAGGGACAGTGAAAACCAGCTAGAGCTTTCAGTGCTGGCAGCTTTCCTGTGGGCGCAATCTCTGGACGTTTCCAATTTGGCAGCCGGGCTCTGCCAGAGAGAGATACAGAGTGTTGCCCCATTACGAAGCAATGCTTTAGCAGAGCGCGAATGTCTGTGTGGCAGCGAATGCAGTTCCAAGGGACAGTGAAAACCAGCTACAGCTTTCAGTACTGGCAGCTTTCCTGTGGGCGCAATCTCTGGACGTTTCCAATTTGGCAGCCGGGCTCTGCCAGAGACAGATACAGAGTGTTGCCCCATTACGAAGCAAAGCTTTAGCAGAGCGCGAATGTCTGTGTGGCAGCGAATGCAGTTCCAAGGGACAGTGAAAACCAGCTACAGCTTTCCGTGCTGGCAGCTTTCCTGTGGGCGCAATCTCTGGACGTTTCCAATTTGGCAGCCGGGCTCTGCCAGAGACAGATACAGAGTGTTGCCCCCTTACCAAGCAATGCTTTAGCATAGCGCGAATGTCTGTGTGGCAGCGAATGCAGTTCCAAGGGACAGTGAAAACCAGCTACAGCTTTCAGTGCTGGCAGCTTTCCTGTGGGCGCAATCTCTGGACGTTTCCAATTTGGCAGCCGGGCTCTGCCAGAGAGAGATACAGATTGTTGCCCCATTACGAAGCAATGCTTTTGTAGAGCACGAATGTCTGTGTGGCAGCGAATGCAGTTCCAAGGGACAGTGAAAACCAGCTAGAGCTTTCAGTGCTGGCAGCTTTCCTGTGGGCGCAATCTCTCGACGTTTCCAGTTTGGCAGCCGGGCTCTGCCAGAGAGAGATACAGTGTTGAACCATTAGGAAGCAATGCTTTAGCAGAGCGCGAATGTCTGTGTGGCAGCGAATGCAGTTCCAAGGGACAGTGAAAACCAGCTAGAGCTTTCAGTGCTGGCAGCTTTCCTGTGGGCGCAATCTCTGGACGTTTCCAATTTAGCAGCCGGGCTCTGCCAGGGAGAGATACAGAGTGTTGCCCCTTTAGGAAGCAATGCTTTAGCAGAGCGCGAATGTCTGTGTGGCAACGAATGCAGTTCCAAGGGACAATGAAAACCAGCTACAGCTTCCACTGCTGGCAGCTTTCCTGTGGGCGCAATCTCTGGACGTTTCCAATTTGGCAGCCGGGCTCTGCCAGAGAGAGATACAGAGTGTTGCCCGATTACGAAGCAAAGCTTTAGCAGAGCACGAATGTCTGTGTGGCAGCGAATGCAGTTCCAAGGGACAGTGAAAACCAGCTAGAGCTTTCAGTGCTGGCAGCTTTCCTGTGGGCGCAATCTCTGGACGTTTGCAATTCGGCAGCCGGGCTCTGCCAGAGACAGATACAGAGTGTTGCCCCCTTACCAAGCAAAGCTTTAGCAGAGCGCGAATGTCTGTTTGGCAGCGAATGCAGTTCCAAGGGACAGTGAAAACCAGCTACAGCTTTCAGTGCTGGCAGCTTTCCTGTGGGCGCAATCTCTGGACGTTTCCAATTTGGCAGCCGGGCTCTGCCAGAGACAGATACAGAGTGTTGCCCCATTACGAAGCAATGCTTTTGTAGAGCGCGAATGTGTGTGTGGCAGCGAATGCAGTTCCAAGGGACAGTGAAAACCAGCTAGAGCTTTCAGTGCTGGCAGCTTTCCTGTGGGCGCAATCTCTGGACGTTTCCAATTTGGCAGCCGGGCTCTGCCAGAGAGAGATACAGAGTGTTGCCCCCTTACCAAGCAATGCTTTAGCAGAGCGCGAATGTCTGTGTGGCAGCGAATGCAGTTCCAAGGGACAGTGAAAACCAGCTAGAGCTTTCAGTGCTGGCAGCTTTCCTGTGGGCGCAATCTCTGGACGTTTCCAATTTGGCAGCCGGGCTCTGCCAGAGACAGATACAGAGTGTTGCCCCATTACGAAGCAATGCTTTAGCAGAGCGCGAATGTCTGTGTGGCAGCGAATGCAGTTCCAAGGGACAGTGAAAACCAGCTACAGCTTTCAGTGCTGGCAGCTTTCCTGTGGGCGCAATCTCTGGACGTTTCCAATTTGGCAGCCGGGCTCTGCCAGAGACAGATACAGAGTGTTGCCCCCTTACCAAGCAAAGCTTTAGCAGAGCGCGAATGTCTGTGTGGCAGCGAATGCAGTTCCAAGGGACAGTGAAAACCAGCTACAGCTTTCAGTGCTGGCAGCTTTCCTGTGGGCGCAATCTCTGGACGTTTCCAATTTGGCAGCCGGGCTCTGCCAGAGAGAGATACAGAGTGTTGCCCCCTTACCAAGCAATGCTTAACAGAGTGCGAATGTCTGTGTGGCAGCGAATGCAGTTCCAAGGGACAGTGAAAACCAGCTAGAGCTTTCAGTGCTGGCAGCTTTCCTGTGGGTGCAATCTCTGGACGTTTCCGATTCGGCAGCCAGGCTCTGCCAGAGACAGATACAGAGTGTTGCCCCATTAGGAAGCAAAGCTTTAGCAGAGCGCGAATGTGTGTGTGGCAGCGAATGCAGTTCCAAGGGACAGTGAAAACCAGCTAGAGCTTTCAGTGCTGGCAGCTTTCCTGTGGGCGCAATCTCTGGACGTTTCCAATTTGGCAGCCGGGCTCTGCCAGGGAGAGATACAGAGTGTTGCCCCATTAGGAAGCAATGCTTTAGCAGAGCGCGAATGTGTGTGTGGCAGCGAATGCAGTTCCAAGGGACAGTGAAAACCAGCTAGAGCTTTCAGTGCTGGCAGCTTTCCTGTGGGCGCAATCTCTGGACGTTTCCAATTTGGCAGCCGGGCTCTGCCAGAGACAGATACAGAGTTTTGCCCCATTAGGAAGCAAAGCTTTAGCAGAGCGCGAATGTCTGTGTGGCAGCGAATGCAGTTCCAAGGGACAGTGAAAACCAGCTAGAGCTTTCAGTGCTGGCAGCTTTCCTGTGGGCGCAATCTCTGGACGTTTCCAATTCGGCAGCCGGGCTCTGCCAGAGAGAGATACAGAGTGTTGCCCCATTAGGAAGCAATGCTTTAGCAGAGCGCGAATCTCTGTGTGGCAGCGAATGCAGTTCCAAGGGACAGTGAAAACCAGCTAGAGCTTTCAGTGCTGGCAGCTTTCCTGTGGGCGCAATCTCTGGACGTTTCCAATTTGGCAGCCGGGCTCTGCCAGAGACAGATACAGAGTGTTGCCCCCTTACCAAGCAAAGCTTTAGCAGAGCGCGAATGTCTGTGTGGCAGCGAATGCAGTTCCAAGGGACAGTGAAAACCAGCTACAGCTTTCAGTGCTGGCAGCTTTCCTGTGGGCGCAATCTCTGGACGTTTCCAATTTGGCAGCCGGGCTCTGCCAGAGAGAGATACAGAGTGTTGCCCCCTTACCAAGCAATGCTTAACAGAGTGCGAATGTCTGTGTGGCAGCGAATGCAGTTCCAAGGGACAGTGAAAACCAGCTAGAGCTTTCAGTGCTGGCAGCTTTCCTGTGGGTGCAATCTCTGGACGTTTCCGATTCGGCAGCCAGGCTCTGCCAGAGACAGATACAGAGTGTTGCCCCATTAGGAAGCAAAGCTTTAGCAGAGCGCGAATGTGTGTGTGGCAGCGAATGCAGTTCCAAGGGACAGTGAAAACCAGCTAGAGCTTTCAGTGCTGGCAGCTTTCCTGTGGGCGCAATCTCTGGACGTTTCCAATTTGGCAGCCGGGCTCTGCCAGGGAGAGATACAGAGTGTTGCCCCATTAGGAAGCAATGCTTTAGCAGAGCGCGAATGTGTGTGTGGCAGCGAATGCAGTTCCAAGGGACAGTGAAAACCAGCTAGAGCTTTCAGTGCTGGCAGCTTTCCTGTGGGCGCAATCTCTGGACGTTTCCAATTTGGCAGCCGGGCTCTGCCAGAGACAGATACAGAGTTTTGCCCCATTAGGAAGCAAAGCTTTAGCAGAGCGCGAATGTCTGTGTGGCAGCGAATGCAGTTCCAAGGGACAGTGAAAACCAGCTAGAGCTTTCAGTGCTGGCAGCTTTCCTGTGGGCGCAATCTCTGGACGTTTCCAATTCGGCAGCCGGGCTCTGCCAGAGAGAGATACAGAGTGTTGCCCCATTAGGAAGCAATGCTTTAGCAGAGCGCGAATCTCTGTGTGGCAGCGAATGCAGTTCCAAGGGACAGTGAAAACCAGCTAGAGCTTTCAGTGCTGGCAGCTTTCCTGTGGGCGCAATCTCTGGACGTTTCCAATTTGGCAGCCGGGCTCTGCCAGAGAGAGATACAGAGTGTTGCCCCATTACGAAGCAATGCTTTAGCAGAGCGCGAATGTCTGTGTGGCAGCGAATGCAGTTCCAAGGGACAGTGAAAACCAGCTACAGCTTTCAGTACTGGCAGCTTTCCTGTGGGCGCAATCTCTGGACGTTTCCAATTTGGCAGCCGGGCTCTGCCAGAGACAGATACAGAGTGTTGCCCCATTACGAAGCAAAGCTTTAGCAGAGCGCGAATGTCTGTGTGGCAGCGAATGCAGTTCCAAGGGACAGTGAAAACCAGCTACAGCTTTCCGTGCTGGCAGCTTTCCTGTGGGCGCAATCTCTGGACGTTTCCAATTTGGCAGCCGGGCTCTGCCAGAGACAGATACAGAGTGTTGCCCCCTTACCAAGCAATGCTTTAGCATAGCGCGAATGTCTGTGTGGCAGCGAATGCAGTTCCAAGGGACAGTGAAAACCAGCTACAGCTTTCAGTGCTGGCAGCTTTCCTGTGGGCGCAATCTCTGGACGTTTCCAATTTGGCAGCCGGGCTCTGCCAGAGAGAGATACAGATTGTTGCCCCATTACGAAGCAATGCTTTTGTAGAGCACGAATGTCTGTGTGGCAGCGAATGCAGTTCCAAGGGACAGTGAAAACCAGCTAGAGCTTTCAGTGCTGGCAGCTTTCCTGTGGGCGCAATCTCTCGACGTTTCCAGTTTGGCAGCCGGGCTCTGCCAGAGAGAGATACAGTGTTGAACCATTAGGAAGCAATGCTTTAGCAGAGCGCGAATGTCTGTGTGGCAGCGAATGCAGTTCCAAGGGACAGTGAAAACCAGCTAGAGCTTTCAGTGCTGGCAGCTTTCCTGTGGGCGCAATCTCTGGACGTTTCCAATTTAGCAGCCGGGCTCTGCCAGGGAGAGATACAGAGTGTTGCCCCTTTAGGAAGCAATGCTTTAGCAGAGCGCGAATGTCTGTGTGGCAACGAATGCAGTTCCAAGGGACAATGAAAACCAGCTACAGCTTCCACTGCTGGCAGCTTTCCTGTGGGCGCAATCTCTGGACGTTTCCAATTTGGCAGCCGGGCTCTGCCAGAGAGAGATACAGAGTGTTGCCCGATTACGAAGCAAAGCTTTAGCAGAGCACGAATGTCTGTGTGGCAGCGAATGCAGTTCCAAGGGACAGTGAAAACCAGCTAGAGCTTTCAGTGCTGGCAGCTTTCCTGTGGGCGCAATCTCTGGACGTTTGCAATTCGGCAGCCGGGCTCTGCCAGAGACAGATACAGAGTGTTGCCCCATTACGAAGTAAAGCTTTAGCAGAGCGCGAATGTCTGTTTGGCAGCGAATGCAGTTCCAAGGGACAGTGAAAACCAGCTACAGCTTTCAGTGCTGGCAGCTTTCCTGTGGGCGCAATCTCTGGACGTTTCCAATTTGGCAGCCGGGCTCTGCCAGAGACAGATACAGAGTGTTGCCCCATTACGAAGCAATGCTTTTGTAGAGCGCGAATGTGTGTGTGGCAGCGAATGCAGTTCCAAGGGACAGTGAAAACCAGCTAGAGCTTTCAGTGCTGGCAGCTTTCCTGTGGGCGCAATCTCTGGACGTTTCCAATTTGGCAGCCGGGCTCTGCCAGAGAGAGATACAGAGTGTTGCCCCCTTACCAAGCAATGCTTTAGCAGAGCGCGAATGTCTGTGTGGCAGCGAATGCAGTTCCAAGGGACAGTGAAAACCAGCTAGAGCTTTCAGTGCTGGCAGCTTTCCTGTGGGCGCAATCTCTGGACGTTTCCAATTTGGCAGCCGGGCTCTGCCAGAGACAGATACAGAGTGTTGCCCCATTACGAAGCAATGCTTTAGCAGAGCGCGAATGTCTGTGTGGCAGCGAATGCAGTTCCAAGGGACAGTGAAAACCAGCTACAGCTTTCAGTGCTGGCAGCTTTCCTGTGGGCGCAATCTCTGGACGTTTCCAATTTGGCAGCCGGGCTCTGCCAGAGACAGATACAGAGTGTTGCCCCCTTACCAAGCAAAGCTTTAGCAGAGCGCGAATGTCTGTGTGGCAGCGAATGCAGTTCCAAGGGACAGTGAAAACCAGCTACAGCTTTCAGTGCTGGCAGCTTTCCTGTGGGCGCAATCTCTGGACGTTTCCAATTTGGCAGCCGGGCTCTGCCAGAGAGAGATACAGAGTGTTGCCCCCTTACCAAGCAATGCTTAACAGAGTGCGAATGTCTGTGTGGCAGCGAATGCAGTTCCAAGGGACAGTGAAAACCAGCTAGAGCTTTCAGTGCTGGCAGCTTTCCTGTGGGTGCAATCTCTGGACGTTTCCGATTCGGCAGCCAGGCTCTGCCAGAGACAGATACAGAGTGTTGCCCCATTAGGAAGCAAAGCTTTAGCAGAGCGCGAATGTGTGTGTGGCAGCGAATGCAGTTCCAAGGGACAGTGAAAACCAGCTAGAGCTTTCAGTGCTGGCAGCTTTCCTGTGGGCGCAATCTCTGGACGTTTCCAATTTGGCAGCCGGGCTCTGCCAGGGAGAGATACAGAGTGTTGCCCCATTAGGAAGCAATGCTTTAGCAGAGCGCGAATGTGTGTGTGGCAGCGAATGCAGTTCCAAGGGACAGTGAAAACCAGCTAGAGCTTTCAGTGCTGGCAGCTTTCCTGTGGGCGCAATCTCTGGACGTTTCCAATTTGGCAGCCGGGCTCTGCCAGAGACAGATACAGAGTTTTGCCCCATTAGGAAGCAAAGCTTTAGCAGAGCGCGAATGTCTGTGTGGCAGCGAATGCAGTTCCAAGGGACAGTGAAAACCAGCTAGAGCTTTCAGTGCTGGCAGCTTTCCTGTGGGCGCAATCTCTGGACGTTTCCAATTCGGCAGCCGGGCTCTGCCAGAGAGAGATACAGAGTGTTGCCCCATTAGGAAGCAATGCTTTAGCAGAGCGCGAATCTCTGTGTGGCAGCGAATGCAGTTCCAAGGGACAGTGAAAACCAGCTAGAGCTTTCAGTGCTGGCAGCTTTCCTGTGGGCGCAATCTCTGGACGTTTCCAATTTGGCAGCCGGGCTCTGCCAGAGAGAGATACAGAGTGTTGCCCCATTACGAAGCAATGCTTTAGCAGAGCGCGAATGTCTGTGTGGCAGCGAATGCAGTTCCAAGGGACAGTGAAAACCAGCTACAGCTTTCAGTACTGGCAGCTTTCCTGTGGGCGCAATCTCTGGACGTTTCCAATTTGGCAGCCGGGCTCTGCCAGAGACAGATACAGAGTGTTGCCCCATTACGAAGCAAAGCTTTAGCAGAGCGCGAATGTCTGTGTGGCAGAGAATGCAGTTCCAAGGGACAGTGAAAACCAGCTACAGCTTTCCGTGCTGGCAGCTTTCCTGTGGGCGCAATCTCTGGACGTTTCCAATTTGGCAGCCGGGCTCTGCCAGAGACAGATACAGAGTGTTGCCCCCTTACCAAGCAATGCTTTAGCATAGCGCGAATGTCTGTGTGGCAGCGAATGCAGTTCCAAGGGACAGTGAAAACCAGCTACAGCTTTCAGTGCTGGCAGCTTTCCTGTGGGCGCAATCTCTGGACGTTTCCAATTTGGCAGCCGGGCTCTGCCAGAGAGAGATACAGATTGTTGCCCCATTACGAAGCAATGCTTTTGTAGAGCACGAATGTCTGTGTGGCAGCGAATGCAGTTCCAAGGGACAGTGAAAACCAGCTAGAGCTTTCAGTGCTGGCAGCTTTCCTGTGGGCGCAATCTCTCGACGTTTCCAGTTTGGCAGCCGGGCTCTGCCAGAGAGAGATACAGTGTTGAACCATTAGGAAGCAATGCTTTAGCAGAGCGCGAATGTCTGTGTGGCAGCGAATGCAGTTCCAAGGGACAGTGAAAACCAGCTAGAGCTTTCAGTGCTGGCAGCTTTCCTGTGGGCGCAATCTCTGGACGTTTCCAATTTAGCAGCCGGGCTCTGCCAGGGAGAGATACAGAGTGTTGCCCCTTTAGGAAGCAATGCTTTAGCAGAGCGCGAATGTCTGTGTGGCAACGAATGCAGTTCCAAGGGACAATGAAAACCAGCTACAGCTTCCACTGCTGGCAGCTTTCCTGTGGGCGCAATCTCTGGACGTTTCCAATTTGGCAGCCGGGCTCTGCCAGAGAGAGATACAGAGTGTTGCCCGATTACGAAGCAAAGCTTTAGCAGAGCACGAATGTCTGTGTGGCAGCGAATGCAGTTCCAAGGGACAGTGAAAACCAGCTAGAGCTTTCAGTGCTGGCAGCTTTCCTGTGGGCGCAATCTCTGGACGTTTGCAATTCGGCAGCCGGGCTCTGCCAGAGACAGATACAGAGTGTTGCCC
The DNA here is from genome assembly GCF_035582795.1 of Mycteria americana. Taxonomy (NCBI): domain Eukaryota; kingdom Metazoa; phylum Chordata; class Aves; order Ciconiiformes; family Ciconiidae; genus Mycteria; species Mycteria americana. The sequence continues at coordinate 1,230,317 of NW_027445629.1, read as the reverse complement.
CCTTACCAAGCAAAGCTTTAGCAGAGCGCGAATGTCTGTTTGGCAGCGAATGCAGTTCCAAGGGACAGTGAAAACCAGCTACAGCTTTCAGTGCTGGCAGCTTTCCTGTGGGCGCAATCTCTGGACGTTTCCAATTTGGCAGCCGGGCTCTGCCAGAGACAGATACAGAGTGTTGCCCCATTACGAAGCAATGCTTTAGCAGAGCGCGAATGTCTGTGTGGCAGCGAATGCAGTTCCAAGGGACAGTGAAAACCAGCTACAGCTTTCAGTGCTGGCAGCTTTCCTGTGGGCGCAATCTCTGGACGTTTCCAATTTGGCAGCCGGGCTCTGCCAGAGACAGATACAGAGTGTTGCCCCATTAGGAAGCAAAGCTTTAGCAGAGCGCGAATGTCTGTGTGGCAGCGAATGCAGTTCCAAGGGACAGTGAAAACCAGCTACAGCTTTCAGTGCTGGCAGCTTTCCTGTGGGCGCAATCTCTGGACGTTTCCAATTTGGCAGCCGGGCTCTGCCAGAGACAGATACAGAGTGTTGCCCCCTTACCAAGCAATGCTTTAGCAGAGCGCGAATGTCTGTGTGGCAGCGAATGCAGTTCCAAGGGACAGTGAAAACCAGCTAGAGCTTTCAGTGCTGGCAGCTTTCCTGTGGGCGCAATCTCTGGACGTTTCCAATTTGGCAGCCGGGCTCTGCCAGAGACAGATACAGAGTGTTGCCCCATTAGGAAGCAATGCTTTAGCAGAGCGCGAATGTCTGTGTGGCAGCGAATGCAGTTCCAAGGGACAGTGAAAACCAGCTAGAGCTTTCAGTGCTGGCAGCTTTCCTGTGGGCGCAATCTCTGGACGTTTCCAATTTGGCAGCCGGGCTCTGCCAGGGAGAGATACAGAGTGTTGCCCCTTTAGGAAGCAATGCTTTAGCAGAGCGCGAATGTCTGTGTGGCAACGAATGCAGTTCCAAGGGACAGTGAAAACCAGCTACAGCTTCCACTGCTGGCAGCTTTCCTGTGGGCGCAATCTCTGGACGTTTCCAATTTGGCAGCCGGGCTCTGCCAGAGAGAGATACAGAGTGTTGCCCCATTACGAAGCAAAGCTTTAGCAGAGCACGAATGTCTGTGTGGCAGCGAATGCAGTTCCAAGGGACAGTGAAAACCAGCTAGAGCTTTCAGTGCTGGCAGCTTTCCTGTGGGCGCAATCTCTGGACGTTTCCAATTTGGCAGCCGGGCTCTGCCAGGGAGAGATACAGAGTGTTGCCCCATTACGAAGCAAAGCTTTAGCAGAGCGCGAATGTCTGTGTGGCAACGAATGCAGTTCCAAGGGACAGTGAAAACCAGCTAGAGCTTTCAGTGCTGGCAGCTTTCCTGTGGGCGCAATCTCTGGACGTTTCCAATTTGGCAGCCGGGCTCTGCCAGAGACAGATACAGAGTGTTGCCCCATTACGAAGCAATGCTTTAGCAGAGCGCGAATGTCTGTGTGGCAGCGAATGCAGTTCCAAGGGACAGTGAAAACCAGCTACAGCTTTCAGTGCTGGCAGCTTTCCTGTGGGCGCAATCTCTGGACGTTTCCAATTTGGCAGCCGGGCTCTGCCAGAGACAGATACAGAGTGTTGCCCCCTTACCAAGCAAAGCTTTAGCAGAGTGCGAATGTCTGTGTGGCAGCGAATGCAGTTCCAAGGGACAGTGAAAACCAGCTAGAGCTTTCAGTGCTGGCAGCTTTCCTGTGGGTGCAATCTCTGGACGTTTCCAATTCGGCAGCCGGGCTCTGCCAGAGACAGATACAGAGTGTTGCCCCATTAGGAAGCAAAGCTTTAGCAGAGCGCGAATGTGTGTGTGGCAGCGAATGCAGTTCCAAGGGACAGTGAAAACCAGCTAGAGCTTTCAGTGCTGGCAGCTTTACTGTGGGCGCAATCTCTGGACGTTTCCAATTTGGCAGCCGGGCTCTGCCAGGGAGAGATACAGAGTGTTGCCCCATTACGAAGCAAAGCTTTAGCAGAGCGCGAATGTGTGTGTGGCAGCGAATGCAGTTCCAAGGGACAGTGAAAACCAGCTAGAGCTTTCAGTGCTGGCAGCTTTCCTGTGGGCGCAATCTCTGGACGTTTCCAACTTGGCAGCCGGGCTCTGCCAGAGACAGATACAGAGTTTTGCCCCATTAGGAAGCAAAGCTTTAGCAGAGCGCGAATGTCTGTGTGGCAGCGAATGCAGTTCCAAGGGACAGTGAAAACCAGCTAGAGCTTTCAGTGCTGGCAGCTTTCCTGTGGGCGCAATCTCTGGACGTTTCCAATTTGGCAGCCGGGCTCTGCCAGGGAGAGATAGAGAGTGTTGCCCCATTACGAAGCAAAGCTTTAGCAGAGCGCGAATGTGTGTGTGGCAGCGAATGCAGTTCCAAGGGACAGTGAAAACCAGCTAGAGCTTTCAGTGCTGGCAGCTTTCCTGTGGGCGCAATCTCTGGACGTTTCCAACTTGGCAGCCGGGCTCTGCCAGAGACAGATACAGAGTTTTGCCCCATTAGGAAGCAAAGCTTTAGCAGAGCGCGAATCTCTGTGTGGCAGCGAATGCAGTTCCAAGGGACAGTGAAAACCAGCTACAGCTTTCAGTGCTGGCAGCTTTCCTGTGGGCGCAATCTCTGGACGTTTCCAATTTGGCAGCCGGGCTCTGCCAGAGACAGATACAGAGTGTTGCCCCATTAGGAAGCAATGCTTTAGCAGAGCGCGAATGTCTGTGTGGCAGCAAATGCAGTTCCAAGGGACAGTGAAAACCAGCTAGAGCTTTCAGTGCTGGCAGCTTTCCTGTGGGCGCAATCTCTGGACGTTTCCAATTTGGCAGCCGGGCTCTGCCAGGGAGAGATACAGAGTGTTGCCCCTTTAGGAAGCAATGCTTTAGCAGAGCGCGAATGTCTGTGTGGCAACGAATGCAGTTCCAAGGGACAGTGAAAACCAGCTACAGCTTCCACTGCTGGCAGCTTTCCTGTGGGCGCAATCTCTGGACGTTTCCAATTTGGCAGCCGGGCTCTGCCAGAGAGAGATACAGAGTGTTGCCCCATTACGAAGCAAAGCTTTAGCAGAGCACGAATGTCTGTGTGGCAGCGAATGCAGTTCCAAGGGACAGTGAAAACCAGCTAGAGCTTTCAGTGCTGGCAGCTTTCCTGTGGGCGCAATCTCTGGACGTTTCCAATTTGGCAGCCGGGCTCTGCCAGGGAGAGATACAGAGTGTTGCCCCATTACGAAGCAAAGCTTTAGCAGAGCGCGAATGTCTGTGTGGCAACGAATGCAGTTCCAAGGGACAGTGAAAACCAGCTAGAGCTTTCAGTGCTGGCAGCTTTCCTGTGGGCGCAATCTCTGGACGTTTCCAATTTGGCAGCCGGGCTCTGCCAGAGACAGATACAGAGTGTTGCCCCATTACGAAGCAATGCTTTAGCAGAGCGCGAATATCTGTGTGGCAACGAATGCAGTTCCAAGGGACAATGAAAACCAGCTACAGCTTCCACTGCTGGCAGCTTTCCTGTGGGCGCAATCTCTGGACGTTTCCAATTTGGCAGCCGGGCTCTGCCAGAGACATATACAGAGTGTTGCCCCATTAGGAAGCAAAGCTTTAGCAGAGCGCGAATGTCTGTGTGGCAGCGAATGCAGTTCCAAGGGACAGTGAAAACCAGCTACAGCTTTCAGTGCTGGCAGCTTTCCTGTGGGCGCAATCTCTGGACGTTTCCAATTTGGCAGCCGGGCTCTGCCAGAGAGAGATACAGAGTGTTGCCCCATTACGAAGTAAAGCTTTAGCAGAGCGCGAATGTCTGTGTGGCAGCGAATGCAGTTCCAAGGGACAGTGAAAACCAGCTAGAGCTTTCAGTGCTGGCAGCTTTCCTGTGGGCGCAATCTCTGGACGTTTCCAATTTGGCAGCCGGGCTCTGCCAGAGAGAGATACAGAGTGTTGCCCCATTAGGAAGCAATGCTTTAGTAGAGCGCGAATGTCTGTGTGGCAGCGAATGCAGTTCCAAGGGACAGTGAAAACCAGCTAGAGCTTTCAGTGCTGGCAGCTTTCCTGTGGGCGCAATCTCTGGACGTTTCCAATTTGGCAGCCGGGCTCTGCCAGAGACAGATACAGAGTGTTGCCCCCTTACCAAGCAAAGCTTTAGCAGAGCGCGAATGTCTGTTTGGCAGCGAATGCAGTTCCAAGGGACAGTGAAAACCAGCTAGAGCTTTCAGTGCTGGCAGCTTTCCTGTGGGCGCAATCTCTGGACGTTTCCAATTTGGCAGCCGGGCTCTGCCAGAGAGAGATACAGAGTGTTGCCCCCTTACCAAGCAATGCTTTAGCAGAGCGCGAATGTCTGTGTGGCAGCGAATGCAGTTCCAAGGGACAGTGAAAACCAGCTAGAGCTTTCAGTGCTGGCAGCTTTCCTGTGGGCGCAATCTCTGGACGTTTCCAATTTGGCAGCCGGGCTCTGCCAGAGACAGATACAGAGTGTTGCCCCATTAGGAAGCAAAGCTTTAGCAGAGCGCGAATGTCTGTGTGGCAGCGAATGCAGTTCCAAGGGACAGTGAAAACCAGCTACAGCTTTCAGTGCTGGCAGCTTTCCTGTGGGCGCAATCTCTGGACGTTTCCAATTTGGCAGCCGGGCTCTGCCAGAGACAGATACAGAGTGTTGCCCCCTTACCAAGCAATGCTTTAGCAGAGCGCGAATGTCTGTGTGGCAGCGAATGCAGTTCCAAGGGACAGTGAAAACCAGCTAGAGCTTTCAGTGCTGGCAGCTTTCCTGTGGGCGCAATCTCTGGACGTTTCCAATTTGGCAGCCGGGCTCTGCCAGAGAGAGATACAGATTGTTGCCCCATTACGAAGCAATGCTTTAGCAGAGTGCGAATGTCTGTGTGGCAGCGAATGCAGTTCCAAGGGACAGTGAAAACCAGCTAGAGCTTTCAGTGCTGGCAGCTTTCCTGTGGGCGCAATCTCTCGACGTTTCCAATTTGGCAGCCGGGCTCTGCCAGAGACAGATACAGAGTGTTGCCCCATTAGGAAGCAATGCTTTAGCAGAGCGCGAATGTCTGTGTGGCAGCGAATGCAGTTCCAAGGGACAGTGAAAACCAGCTAGAGCTTTCAGTGCTGGCAGCTTTCCTGTGGGCGCAATCTCTGGACGTTTCCAATTTGGCAGCCGGGCTCTGCCAGAGAGAGATACAGAGTGTTGCCCCCTTACCAAACAAAGCTTTAGCAGAGCGCGAATGTCTGTTTGGCAGCGAATGCAGTTCCAAGGGACAGTGAAAACCAGCTACAGCTTTCAGTGCTGGCAGCTTTCCTGTGGGCGCAATCTCTGGACGTTTCCAATTTGGCAGCCGGGCTCTGCCAGAGAGAGATACAGAGTGTTGCCCCCTTACCAAGCAATGCTTTAGCAGAGCGCGAATGTCTGTGTGGCAGCGAATGCAGTTCCAAGGGACAGTGAAAACCAGCTAGAGCTTTCAGTGCTGGCAGCTTTCCTGTGGGCGCAATCTCTGGACGTTTCCAATTTGGCAGCCGGGCTCTGCCAGAGACAGATACAGAGTGTTGCCCCATTACGAAGCAATGCTTTAGCAGAGCGCGAATGTCTGTGTGGCAGCGAATGCAGTTCCAAGGGACAGTGAAAACCAGCTACAGCTTTCAGTGCTGGCAGCTTTCCTGTGGGCGCAATCTCTGGACGTTTCCAATTTGGCAGCCGGGCTCTGCCAGAGACAGATACAGAGTGTTGCCCCATTACGAAGCAAAGCTTTAGCAGAGCGCGAATGTCTGTGTGGCAGCGAATGCAGTTCCAAGGGACAGTGAAAACCAGCTAGAGCTTTCAGTGCTGGCAGCTTTCCTGTGGGCGCAATCTCTGGACGTTTCCAATTTGGCAGCCGGGCTCTGCCAGAGACAGATACAGAGTGTTGCCCCCTTACCAAGCAATGCTTTAGCAGAGCGCGAATGTCTGTGTGGCAGCGAATGCAGTTCCAAGGGACAGTGAAAACCAGCTAGAGCTTCCACTGCTGGCAGCTTTCCTGTGGGCGCAATCTCTGGACGTTTCCAATTTGGCAGCCGGGCTCTGCCAGAGAGAGATACAGAGTGTTGCCCCATTACGAAGCAAAGCTTTAGCAGAGCACGAATGTCTGTGTGGCAGCGAATGCAGTTCCAAGGGACAGTGAAAACCAGCTAGAGCTTTCAGTGCTGGCAGCTTTCCTGTGGGCGCAATCTCTGGACGTTTCCATTTTGGCAGCCGGGCTCTGCCAGGGAGAGATACAGAGTGTTGCCCCATTACGAAGCAAAGCTTTAGCAGAGCGCGAATGTCTGTGTGGCAACGAATGCAGTTCCAAGGGACAGTGAAAACCAGCTACAGCTTTCAGTGCTGGCAGCTTTCCTGTGGGCGCAATCTCTGGACGTTTCCAATTTGGCAGCCGGGCTCTGCCAGAGACAGATACAGAGTGTTGCCCCATTACGAAGCAATGCTTTAGCAGAGCGCGAATGTCTGTGTGGCAGCGAATGCAGTTCCAAAGGACAGTGAAAACCAGCTACAGCTTTCAGTGCTGGCAGCTTTCCTGTGGGCGCAATCTCTGGACGTTTCCAATTTGGCAGCCGGGCTCTGCCAGAGACAGATACAGAGTGTTGCCCCCTTACCAAGCAAAGCTTTAGCAGAGCGCGAATGTCTGTGTGGCAGCGAATGCAGTTCCAAGGGACAGTGAAAACCAGCTACAGCTTTCAGTGCTGGCAGCTTTCCTGTGGGCGCAATCTCTGGACGTTTCCAATTTGGCAGCCGGGCTCTGCCAGAGAGAGATACAGAGTGTTGCCCCCTTACCAAGCAATGCTTAACAGAGTGCGAATGTCTGTGTGGCAGCGAATGCAGTTCCAAGGGACAGTGAAAACCAGCTAGAGCTTTCAGTGCTGGCAGCTTTCCTGTGGGTGCAATCTCTGGACGTTTCCGATTCGGCAGCCAGGCTCTGCCAGAGACAGATACAGAGTGTTGCCCCATTAGGAAGCAAAGCTTTAGCAGAGCGCGAATGTGTGTGTGGCAGCGAATGCAGTTCCAAGGGACAGTGAAAACCAGCTAGAGCTTTCAGTGCTGGCAGCTTTCCTGTGGGCGCAATCTCTGGACGTTTCCAATTTGGCAGCCGGGCTCTGCCAGGGAGAGATACAGAGTGTTGCCCCATTAGGAAGCAATGCTTTAGCAGAGCGCGAATGTGTGTGTGGCAGCGAATGCAGTTCCAAGGGACAGTGAAAACCAGCTACAGCTTTCAGTGCTGGCAGCTTTCCTGTGGGCGCAATCTCTGGACGTTTCCAATTTGGCAGCCGGGCTCTGCCAGAGACAGATACAGAGTTTTGCCCCATTAGGAAGCAAAGCTTTAGCAGAGCGCGAATGTCTGTGTGGCAGCGAATGCAGTTCCAAGGGACAGTGAAAACCAGCTAGAGCTTTCAGTGCTGGCAGCTTTCCTGTGGGCGCAATCTCTGGACGTTTCCAATTCGGCAGCCGGGCTCTGCCAGAGAGAGATACAGAGTGTTGCCCCATTAGGAAGCAATGCTTTAGCAGAGCGCGAATCTCTGTGTGGCAGCGAATGCAGTTCCAAGGGACAGTGAAAACCAGCTAGAGCTTTCAGTGCTGGCAGCTTTCCTGTGGGCGCAATCTCTGGACGTTTCCAATTTGGCAGCCGGGCTCTGCCAGAGAGAGATACAGAGTGTTGCCCCATTACGAAGCAATGCTTTAGCAGAGCGCGAATGTCTGTGTGGCAGCGAATGCAGTTCCAAGGGACAGTGAAAACCAGCTACAGCTTTCAGTACTGGCAGCTTTCCTGTGGGCGCAATCTCTGGACGTTTCCAATTTGGCAGCCGGGCTCTGCCAGAGACAGATACAGAGTGTTGCCCCATTACGAAGCAAAGCTTTAGCAGAGCGCGAATGTCTGTGTGGCAGCGAATGCAGTTCCAAGGGACAGTGAAAACCAGCTACAGCTTTCCGTGCTGGCAGCTTTCCTGTGGGCGCAATCTCTGGACGTTTCCAATTTGGCAGCCGGGCTCTGCCAGAGACAGATACAGAGTGTTGCCCCCTTACCAAGCAATGCTTTAGCAGAGCGCGAATGTCTGTGTCGCAGCGAATGCAGTTCCAAGGGACAGTGAAAACCAGCTACAGCTTTCAGTGCTGGCAGCTTTCCTGTGGGCGCAATCTCTGGACGTTTCCAATTTGGCAGCCGGGCTCTGCCAGAGAGAGATACAGATTGTTGCCCCATTACGAAGCAATGCTTTTGTAGAGCACGAATGTCTGTGTGGCAGCGAATGCAGTTCCAAGGGACAGTGAAAACCAGCTAGAGCTTTCAGTGCTGGCAGCTTTCCTGTGGGCGCAATCTCTCGACGTTTCCAATTTGGCAGCCGGGCTCTGCCAGAGACAGATACAGAGTGTTGCCCCATTAGGAAGCAATGCTTTAGCAGAGCGCGAATGTCTGTGTGGCAGCGAATGCAGTTCCAAGGGACAGTGAAAACCAGCTAGAGCTTTCAGTGCTGGCAGCTTTCCTGTGGGCGCAATCTCTGGACGTTTCCAGTTTGGCAGCCGGGCTCTGCCAGGGAGAGATACAGAGTGTTGCCCCTTTAGGAAGCAATGCTTTAGCAGAGCGCGAATGTCTGTGTGGCAACGAATGCAGTTCCAAGGGACAGTGAAAACCAGCTACAGCTTCCACTGCTGGCAGCTTTCCTGTGGGCGCAATCTCTGGACGTTTCCAATTTGGCAGCCGGGCTCTGCCAGAGAGAGATACAGAGTGTTGCCCCATTACGAAGCAAAGCTTTAGCAGAGCACGAATGTCTGTGTGGCAGCGAATGCAGTTCCAAGGGACAGTGAAAACCAGCTAGAGCTTTCAGTGCTGGCAGCTTTCCTGTGGGCGCAATCTCTGGACGTTTCCAATTTGGCAGCCGGGCTCTGCCAGGGAGAGATACAGAGTGTTGCCCCATTACGAAGCAAAGCTTTAGCAGAGCGCGAATGTCTGTGTGGCAACGAATGCAGTTCCAAGGGACAGTGAAAACCAGCTAGAGCTTTCAGTGCTGGCAGCTTTCCTGTGGGCGCAATCTCTGGACGTTTCCAATTTGGCAGCCGGGCTCTGCCAGAGACAGATACAGAGTGTTGCCCCATTACGAAGCAATGCTTTAGCAGAGCGCGAATGTCTGTGTGGCAGCGAATGCAGTTCCAAGGGACAGTGAAAACCAGCTACAGCTTTCAGTGCTGGCAGCTTTCCTGTGGGCGCAATCTCTGGACGTTTCCAATTTGGCAGCCGGGCTCTGCCAGAGACAGATACAGAGTGTTGCCCCCTTACCAAGCAAAGCTTTAGCAGAGTGCGAATGTCTGTGTGGCAGCGAATGCAGTTCCAAGGGACAGTGAAAACCAGCTAGAGCTTTCAGTGCTGGCAGCTTTCCTGTGGGTGCAATCTCTGGACGTTTCCAATTCGGCAGCCGGGCTCTGCCAGAGACAGATACAGAGTGTTGCCCCATTAGGAAGCAAAGCTTTAGCAGAGCGCGAATGTGTGTGTGGCAGCGAATGCAGTTCCAAGGGACAGTGAAAACCAGCTAGAGCTTTCAGTGCTGGCAGCTTTACTGTGGGCGCAATCTCTGGACGTTTCCAATTTGGCAGCCGGGCTCTGCCAGGGAGAGATACAGAGTGTTGCCCCATTAGGAAGCAAAGCTTTAGCAGAGCGCGAATGTGTGTGTGGCAGCGAATGCAGTTCCAAGGGACAGTGAAAACCAGCTAGAGCTTTCAGTGCTGGCAGCTTTCCTGTGGGCGCAATCTCTGGACGTTTCCAATTTGGCAGCCGGGCTCTGCCAGAGACAGATACAGAGTTTTGCCCCATTAGGAAGCAAAGCTTTAGCAGAGCGCGAATGTCTGTGTGGCAGCGAATGCAGTTCCAAGGGACAGTGAAAACCAGCTAGAGCTTTCAGTGCTGGCAGCTTTCCTGTGGGCGCAATCTCTGGACGTTTCCAATTTGGCAGCCGGGCTCTGCCAGGGAGAGATAGAGAGTGTTGCCCCATTACGAAGCAAAGCTTTAGCAGAGCGCGAATGTGTGTGTGGCAGCGAATGCAGTTCCAAGGGACAGTGAAAACCAGCTAGAGCTTTCAGTGCTGGCAGCTTTCCTGTGGGCGCAATCTCTGGACGTTTCCAACTTGGCAGCCGGGCTCTGCCAGAGACAGATACAGAGTTTTGCCCCATTAGGAAGCAAAGCTTTAGCAGAGCGCGAATCTCTGTGTGGCAGCGAATGCAGTTCCAAGGGACAGTGAAAACCAGCTAGAGCTTTCAGTGCTGGCAGCTTTCCTGTGGGCGCAATCTCTGGACGTTTCCAATTTGGCAGCCGGGCTCTGCCAGAGACAGATACAGAGTGTTGCCCCATTAGGAAGCAATGCTTTAGCAGAGCGCGAATGTCTGTGTGGCAGCGAATGCAGTTCCAAGGGACAGTGAAAACCAGCTAGAGCTTTCAGTGCTGGCAGCTTTCCTGTGGGCGCAATCTCTGGACGTTTCCAATTTGGCAGCCGGGCTCTGCCAGGGAGAGATACAGAGTGTTGCCCCTTTAGGAAGCAATGCTTTAGCAGAGCGCGAATGTCTGTGTGGCAACGAATGCAGTTCCAAGGGACAGTGAAAACCAGCTACAGCTTCCACTGCTGGCAGCTTTCCTGTGGGCGCAATCTCTGGACGTTTCCAATTTGGCAGCCGGGCTCTGCCAGAGAGAGATACAGAGTGTTGCCCCATTACGAAGCAAAGCTTTAGCAGAGCACGAATGTCTGTGTGGCAGCGAATGCAGTTCCAAGGGACAGTGAAAACCAGCTAGAGCTTTCAGTGCTGGCAGCTTTCCTGTGGGCGCAATCTCTGGACGTTTCCAATTTGGCAGCCGGGCTCTGCCAGGGAGAGATACAGAGTGTTGCCCCATTACGAAGCAAAGCTTTAGCAGAGCGCGAATGTCTGTGTGGCAACGAATGCAGTTCCAAGGGACAGTGAAAACCAGCTAGAGCTTTCAGTGCTGGCAGCTTTCCTGTGGGCGCAATCTCTGGACGTTTCCAATTTGGCAGCCGGGCTCTGCCAGAGACAGATACAGAGTGTTGCCCCATTACGAAGCAATGCTTTAGCAGAGCGCGAATGTCTGTGTGGCAGCGAATGCAGTTCCAAGGGACAGTGAAAACCAGCTACAGCTTTCAGTGCTGGCAGCTTTCCTGTGGGCGCAATCTCTGGACGTTTCCAATTTGGCAGCCGGGCTCTGCCAGAGACAGATACAGAGTGTTGCCCCCTTACCAAGCAAAGCTTTAGCAGAGTGCGAATGTCTGTGTGGCAGCGAATGCAGTTCCAAGGGACAGTGAAAACCAGCTAGAGCTTTCAGTGCTGGCAGCTTTCCTGTGGGTGCAATCTCTGGACGTTTCCAATTCGGCAGCCGGGCTCTGCCAGAGACAGATACAGAGTGTTGCCCCATTAGGAAGCAAAGCTTTAGCAGAGCGCGAATGTGTGTGTGGCAGCGAATGCAGTTCCAAGGGACAGTGAAAACCAGCTAGAGCTTTCAGTGCTGGCAGCTTTCCTGTGGGCGCAATCTCTGGACGTTTCCAATTTGGCAGCCGGGCTCTGCCAGGGAGAGATACAGAGTGTTGCCCCATTACGAAGCAAAGCTTTAGCAGAGCGCGAATGTGTGTGTGGCAGCGAATGCAGTTCCAAGGGACAGTGAAAACCAGCTAGAGCTTTCAGTGCTGGCAGCTTTCCTGTGGGCGCAATCTCTGGACGTTTCCAACTTGGCAGCCGGGCTCTGCCAGAGACAGATACAGAGTTTTGCCCCATTAGGAAGCAAAGCTTTAGCAGAGCGCGAATGTCTGTGTGGCAGCGAATGCAGTTCCAAGGGACAGTGAAAACCACCTAGAGCTTTCAGTGCTGGCAGCTTTCCTGTGGGCGCAATCTCTGGACGTTTCCAATTTGGCAGCCGGGCTCTGCCAGAGAGAGATACAGAGTGTTGACCCATTAGGCAGCAATGCTTTAGCAGAGCGCGAATCTCTGTGTGGCAGCGAATGCAGTTCCAAGGGACAGTGAAAACCAGCTAGAGCTTTCAGTGCTGGCAGCTTTCCTGTGGGCGCAATCTCTGGACGTTTCCAATTTGGCAGCCGGGCTCTGCCAGAGACAGATACAGAGTGTTGCCCCTTTAGGAAGCAATGCTTTAGCAGAGTGCGAATATCTGTGTGGCAACGAATGCAGTTCCAAGGGACAATGAAAACCAGCTACAGCTTCCACTGCTGGCAGCTTTCCTGTGGGCGCAATCTCTGGACGTTTCCAATTTGGCAGCCGGCCTCTGCCAGAGAGAGATACAGAGTGTTGCCCCCTTACCAAGCAATGCTTTTGTAGAGCGCGAATGTCTGTGTGGCAGCGAATGCAGTTCCAAGGGACAGTGAAAACCAGCTAGAGCTTTCAGTGCTGGCAGCTTTCCTGTGGACGCAATCTCTGGACGTTTCCAATTTGGCAGCCGGGCTCTGCCAGAGAGAGATACAGAGTTTTGCCCCATTAGGAAGCAAAGCTTTAGCAGAGCGCGAATGTCTGTGTGGCAGCGAATGCAGTTCCAAGGGACAGTGAAAACCAGCTAGAGCTTTCAGTGCTGGCAGCTTTCCTGTGGGCGCAATCTCTGGACGTTTCCAATTCGGCAGCCGGGCTCTGCCAGAGAGAGATACAGAGTGTTGCCCCTTTAGGAAGCAATGATTTAGCAGAGCGCGAATATCTGTGTGGCAACGAATGCAGTTCCAAGGGACAATGAAAACCAGCTAGAGCTTCCACTGCTGGCAGCTTTCCTGTGGGCGCAATCTCTGGACGTTTCCAATTTGGCAGCCGGGCTCTGCCAGAGACAGATACAGAGTGTTGCCCCATTAGGAAGCAAAGCTTTAGCAGAGCGCGAATGTGTGTGTGGCAGCGAATGCAGTTCCAAGGGACAGTGAAAACCAGCTAGAGCTTTCAGTGCTGGCAGCTTTCCTGTGGGCGCAATCTCTGGACGTTTCCAATTTGGCAGCCGGGCTCTGCCAGAGACAGATACAGAGTGTTGCCCCATTACGAAGCAATGCTTTTGTAGAGCGCGAATGTCTGTGTGGCAGCGAATGCAGTTCCAAGGGACAGTGAAAACCAGCTAGAGCTTTCAGTGCTGGCAGCTTTCCTGTGGGCGCAATCTCTGGACGTTTCCAATTTGGCAGCCGGGCTCTGCCAGAGAGAGATACAGAGTGTTGCCCCATTAGGAAGCAATGCTTTAGCAGAGCGCGAATGTCTGTGTGGCAGCGAATGCAGTTCCAAGGGACAGTGAAAACCAGCTACAGCTTTCAGTGCTGGCAGCTTTCCTGTGGGCGCAATCTCTGGACGTTTCCAATTTGGCAGCCGGGCTCTGCCAGAGACAGATACAGAGTGTTGCCCCCTTACCAAGCAAAGCTTTAGCAGAGCGCGAATGTCTGTTTGGCAGCGAATGCAGTTCCAAGGGACAGTGAAAACCAGCTACAGCTTTCAGTGCTGGCAGCTTTCCTGTGGGCGCAATCTCTGGACGTTTCCAATTTGGCAGCCGGGCTCTGCCAGAGAGAGATACAGAGTGTTGCCCCCTTACCAAGCAATGCTTTAGCAGAGCGCGAATGTCTGTGTGGCAGCGAATGCAGTTCCAAGGGACAGTGAAAACCAGCTAGAGCTTTCAGTGCTGGCAGCTTTCCTGTGGGCGCAATCTCTGGACGTTTCCAGTTTGGCAGCCGGGCTCTGCCAGAGAGAGATACAGTGTTGACCCATTAGGAAGCAATGCTTTAGCAGAGCGCGAATGTCTGTGTGGCAGCGAATGCAGTTCCAAGGGACAGTGAAAACCAGCTGGAGCTTTCAGTGCTGGCAGCTTTCCTGTGGGCGCAATCTCTGGACGTTTCCAATTTGGCAGCCGGGCTCTGCCAGGGAGAGATACAGAGTGTTGCCCCTTTAGGAAGCAATGCTTTAGCAGAGCGCGAATGTCTGTGTGGCAACGAATGCAGTTCCAAGGGACAATGAAAACCAGCTACAGCTTCCACTGCTGGCAGCTTTCCTGTGGGCGCAATCTCTGGACGTTTCCAATTTGGCAGCCGGGCTCTGCCAGAGAGAGATACAGAGTGTTGCCCCATTACGAAGCAAAGCTTTAGCAGAGCACGAATGTCTGTGTGGCAGCGAATGCAGTTCCAAGGGACAGTGAAAACCAGCTAGAGCTTTCAGTGCTGGCAGCTTTCCTGTGGGCGCAATCTCTGGACGTTTCCATTTTGGCAGCCGGGCTCTGCCAGGGAGAGATACAGAGTGTTGCCCCATTACGAAGCAAAGCTTTAGCAGAGCGCGAATGTCTGTGTGGCAACGAATGCAGTTCCAAGGGACAGTGAAAACCAGCTACAGCTTTCAGTGCTGGCAGCTTTCCTGTGGGCGCAATCTCTGGACGTTTCCAATTTGGCAGCCGGGCTCTGCCAGAGAGAGATACAGAGTGTTGCCCCCTTACCAAGCAATGCTTAACAGAGTGCGAATGTCTGTGTGGCAGCGAATGCAGTTCCAAGGGACAGTGAAAACCAGCTAGAGCTTTCAGTGCTGGCAGCTTTCCTGTGGGTGCAATCTCTGGACGTTTCCAATTCGGCAGCCGGGCTCTGCCAGAGACAGATACAGAGTGTTGCCCCATTAGGAAGCAAAGCTTTAGCAGAGCGCGAATGTGTGTGTGGCAGCGAATGCAGTTCCAAGGGACAGTGAAAACCAGCTAGAGCTTTCAGTGCTGGCAGCTTTCCTGTGGGCGCAATCTCTGGACGTTTCCAATTTGGCAGCCGGGCTCTGCCAGGGAGAGATACAGAGTGTTGCCCCATTACGAAGCAAAGCTTTAGCAGAGCGCGAATGTGTGTGTGGCAGCGAATGCAGTTCCAAGGGACAGTGAAAACCAGCTACAGCTTTCAGTGCTGGCAGCTTTCCTGTGGGCGCAATCTCTGGACGTTTCCAATTTGGCAGCCGGGCTCTGCCAGAGACAGATACAGAGTTTTGCCCCATTAGGAAGCAAAGCTTTAGCAGAGCGCGAATGTCTGTGTGGCAGCGAATGCAGTTCCAAGGGACAGTGAAAACCAGCTAGAGCTTTCAGTGCTGGCAGCTTTCCTGTGGGCGCAATCTCTGGACGTTTCCAATTCGGCAGCCGGGCTCTGCCAGAGAGAGATACAGAGTGTTGCCCCATTAGGAAGCAATGCTTTAGCAGAGCGCGAATCTCTGTGTGGCAGCGAATGCAGTTCCAAGGGACAGTGAAAACCAGCTAGAGCTTTCAGTGCTGGCAGCTTTCCTGTGGGCGCAATCTCTGGACGTTTCCAATTTGGCAGCCGGGCTCTGCCAGAGACAGATACAGAGTGTTGCCCCTTTAGGAAGCAATGCTTTAGCAGAGCGCGAATATCTGTGTGGCAACGAATGCAGTTCCAAGGGACAATGAAAACCAGCTACAGCTTCCACTGCTGGCAGCTTTCCTGTGGGCGCAATCTCTGGACGTTTCCAATTTGGCAGCCGGGCTCTGCCAGAGAGAGATACAGAGTGTTGCCCCCTTACCAAGCAATGCTTTAGCAGAGCGCGAATGTCTGTGAGGCAGCGAATGCAGTGCCAAGGGACAGTGAAAACCAGCTACAGCTTTCAGTGCTGGCAGCTTTCCTGTGGGCGCAATCTCTGGACGTTTCCAATTTGGCAGCTGGGCTCTGCCAGAGAGAGATACAGAGTGTTGCCCTATTACGAAGCAATGCTTTTGTAGAGCGCGAATGTCTGTGTGGCAGCGAATGCAGTTCCAAGGGACAGTGAAAACCAGCTAGAGCTTTCAGTGCTGGCAGCTTTCCTGTGGGCGCAATCTCTGGACGTTTCCAATTTGGCAGCCGGGCTCTGCCAGAGTGAGATACAGAGTTTTGCCCCATTAGGAAGCAAAGCTTTAGCAGAGCGCGAATGTCTGTGTGGCAGCGAATGCAGTTCCAAGGGACAGTGAAAACCAGCTAGAGCTTTCAGTGCTGGCAGCTTTCCTGTGGGCGCAATCTCTGGACGTTTCCAATTTGGCAGCCGGGCTCTGCCAGGGAGAGATACAGAGTGTTGCCCCATTACGAAGCAAAGCTTTTGTAGAGCGCGAATGTCTGTGTGGCAGCGAATGCAGTTCCAAGGGACAGTGAAAACCAGCTAGAGCTTTCAGTGCTGGCAGCTTTCCTGTGGGCGCAATCTCTGGACGTTTCCAATTTGGCAGCCGGGCTCTGCCAGAGAGAGATACAGAGTGTTGACCCATTAGGAAGCAATGCTTTAGCAGAGCGCGAATGTCTGTGTGGCAGCGAATGCAGTTCCAAGGGACAGTGAAAACCAGCTAGAGCTTTCAGTGCTGGCAGCTTTCCTGTGGGCGCAATCTCTGGACGTTTCCAATTTGGCAGCCGGCCTCTGCCAGAGACAGATACAGAGTGTTGCCCCCTTACCAAGCAAAGCTTTAGCAGAGCGCGAATGTCTGTTTGGCAGCGAATGCAGTTCCAAGGGACAGTGAAAACCAGCTACAGCTTTCAGTGCTGGCAGCTTTCCTGTGGGCGCAATCTCTCGACGTTTCCAATTTGGCAGCCGGGCTCTGCCAGAGAGAGATACAGAGTGTTGCCCCATTACGAAGCAATGCTTTTGTAGAGCGCGAATGTGTGTGTGGCAGCGAATGCAGTTCCAAGGGACAGTGAAAACCAGCTAGAGCTTTCAGTGCTGGCAGCTTTCCTGTGGGCGCAATCTCTGGACGTTTCCAATTTGGCAGCCGGGCTCTGCCAGAGAGAGATACAGAGTGTTGCCCCCTTACCAAGCAATGCTTTAGCAGAGCGCGAATGTCTGTGTGGCAGCGAATGCAGTTCCAAGGGACAGTGAAAACCAGCTAGAGCTTTCAGTGCTGGCAGCTTTCCTGTGGGCGCAATCTCTGGACGTTTCCAATTTGGCAGCCGGGCTCTGCCAGAGACAGATACAGAGTGTTGCCCCATTACGAAGCAATGCTTTAGCAGAGCGCGAATGTCTGTGTGGCAGCGAATGCAGTTCCAAGGGACAGTGAAAACCAGCTACAGCTTTCAGTGCTGGCAGCTTTCCTGTGGGCGCAATCTCTGGACGTTTCCAATTTGGCAGCCGGGCTCTGCCAGAGACAGATACAGAGTGTTGCCCCATTACGAAGCAAAGCTTTAGCAGAGCGCGAATGTCTGTGTGGCAGCGAATGCAGTTCCAAGGGACAGTGAAAACCAGCTAGAGCTTTCAGTGCTGGCAGCTTTCCTGTGGGCGCAATCTCTGGACGTTTCCAATTTGGCAGCCGGGCTCTGCCAGAGACAGATACAGAGTGTTGCCCCCTTACCAAGCAATGCTTTAGCAGAGCGCGAATGTCTGTGTGGCAGCGAATGCAGTTCCAAGGGACAGTGAAAACCAGCTAGAGCTTTCAGTGCTGGCAGCTTTCCTGTGGGCGCAATCTCTGGACGTTTCCAATTTGGCAGCCGGGCTCTGCCAGAGAGAGATACAGATTGTTGCCCCATTACGAAGCAATGCTTTTGTAGAGCACGAATGTCTGTGTGGCAGCGAATGCAGTTCCAAGGGACAGTGAAAACCAGCTAGAGCTTTCAGTGCTGGCAGCTTTCCTGTGGGTGCAATCTCTCGACGTTTCCAATTTGGCAGCCGGGCTATGCCAGAGACAGATACAGAGTGTTGCCCCAGTAGGAAGCAATGCTTTAGCAGAGCGCGAATCTCTGTGTGGCAGCGAATGCAGTTCCAAGGGACAGTGAAAACCAGCTAGAGCTTTCAGTGCTGGCAGCTTTCCTGTGGGCGCAATCTCTGGACGTTTCCAGTTTGGCAGCCGGGCTCTGCCAGAGAGAGATACAGTGTTGACCCATTAGGAAGCAATGCTTTAGCAGAGCGCGAATGTCTGTGTGGCAGCGAATGCAGTTCCAAGGGACAGTGAAAACCAGCTAGAGCTTTCAGTGCTGGCAGCTTTCCTGTGGGCGCAATCTCTGGACGTTTCCAATTTGGCAGCCGGGCTCTGCCAGGGAGAGATACAGAGTGTTGCCCCTTTAGGAAGCAATGCTTTAGCAGAGCGCGAATGTCTGTGTGGCAACGAATGCAGTTCCAAGGGACAACGAAAACCAGCTGGAGCTTTCAGTGCTGGCAGCTTTCCTGTGGGCGCAATCTCTGGACGTTTCCAATTTGGCAGCCGGGCTCTGCCAGAGACAGATACAGAGTGTTGCCCCATTAGGAAGCAATGCTTTAGCAGAGCGCGAATGTCTGTGTGGCAGCGAATGCAGTTCCAAGGGACAGTGAAAACCAGCTAGAGCTTTCAGTGCT
The DNA here is from genome assembly GCF_035582795.1 of Mycteria americana. Lineage (NCBI taxonomy): Eukaryota > Metazoa > Chordata > Aves > Ciconiiformes > Ciconiidae > Mycteria > Mycteria americana. The sequence continues at coordinate 1,212,072 of NW_027445629.1, read as the reverse complement.
GGCAGCTTTCCTGTGGGCGCAATCTCTGGACGTTTCCAATTTGGCAGCCGGGCTCTGCCAGAGACAGATACAGAGTGTTGCCCCATTACGAAGCAATGCTTTAGCAGAGCGCGAATGTCTGTGTGGCAGCGAATGCAGTTCCAAGGGACAGTGAAAACCAGCTACAGCTTTCAGTGCTGGCAGCTTTCCTGTGGGCGCAATCTCTGGACGTTTCCAATTTGGCAGCCGGGCTCTGCCAGGGAGAGATACAGAGTGTTGCCCCTTTAGGAAGCAATGCTTTAGCAGAGCGCGAATGTCTGTGTGGCAACGAATGCAGTTCCAAGGGACAATGAAAACCAGCTACAGCTTCCACTGCTGGCAGCTTTCCTGTGGGCGCAATCTCTGGACGTTTCCAATTTGGCAGCCGGGCTCTGCCAGAGAGAGATACAGAGTGTTGCCCCATTACGAAGCAAAGCTTTAGCAGAGCACGAATGTCTGTGTGGCAGCGAATGCAGTTCCAAGGGACAGTGAAAACCAGCTAGAGCTTTCAGTGCTGGCAGCTTTCCTGTGGGCGCAATCTCTGGACGTTTCCAATTTGGCAGCCGGGCTCTGCCAGGGAGAGATACAGAGTGTTGCCCCATTACGAAGCAAAGCTTTAGCAGAGCGCGAATGTCTGTGTGGCAACGAATGCAGTTCCAAGGGACAGTGAAAACCAGCTACAGCTTCCACTGCTGGCAGCTTTCCTGTGGGCGCAATCTCTGGACGTTTCCAATTTGGCAGCCGGGCTCTGCCAGAGACAGATACAGAGTGTTGCCCCATTACGAAGCAATGCTTTAGCAGAGCGCGAATGTCTGTGTGGCAGCGAATGCAGTTCCAAGGGACAGTGAAAACGAGCTACAGCTTTCAGTGCTGGCAGCTTTCCTGTGGGCGCAATCTCTGGACGTTTCCAGTTTGGCAGCCGGGCTCTGCCAGAGAGAGATACAGTGTTGACCCATTAGGAAGCAATGCTTTAGCAGAGCGCGAATGTCTGTGTGGCAGCGAATGCAGTTCCAAGGGACAGTGAAAACCAGCTAGAGCTTTCAGTGCTGGCAGCTTTCCTGTGGGCGCAATCTCTGGACGTTTCCAATTTGGCAGCCGGGCTCTGCCAGGGAGAGATACAGAGTGTTGCCCCTTTAGGAAGCAATGCTTTAGCAGAGCGCGAATGTCTGTGTGGCAACGAATGCAGTTCCAAGGGACAATGAAAACCAGCTACAGCTTCCACTGCTGGCAGCTTTCCTGTGGGCGCAATCTCTGGACGTTTCCAATTTGGCAGCCGGGCTCTGCCAGAGAGAGATACAGAGTGTTGCCCCATTAGGAAGCAATGCTTTAGCAGAGCGCGAATGTCTGTGTGGCAGCGAATGCAGTTCCAAGGGACAGTGAAAACCAGCTACAGCTTTCAGTGCTGGCAGCTTTCCTGTGGGCGCAATCTCTGGACGTTTCCAATTTGGCAGCCGGGCTCTGCCAGAGACAGATACAGAGTTTTGCCCCATTAGGAAGCAAAGCTTTAGCAGAGCGCGAATGTCTGTGTGGCAGCGAATGCAGTTCCAAGGGACAGTGAAAACCAGCTAGAGCTTTCAGTGCTGGCAGCTTTCCTGTGGGCGCAATCTCTGGACGTTTCCAATTTGGCAGCCGGGCTCTGCCAGAGACAGATACAGAGTGTTGCCCCCTTACCAAGCAATGCTTTAGCAGAGCGCGAATGTCTGTGTGGCAGCGAATGCAGTTCCAAGGGACAGTGAAAACCAGCTACAGCTTTCAGTGCTGGCAGCTTTCCTGTGGGCGCAATCTCTCGACGTTTCCAATTTGGCAGCCGGGCTCTGCCAGAGACAGATACAGAGTGTTGCCCCATTAGGAAGCAATGCTTTAGCAGAGCGCGAATGTCTGTGTGGCAGCGAATGCAGTTCCAAGGGACAGTGAAAACCAGCTACAGCTTTCAGTGCTGGCAGCTTTCCTGTGGGCGCAATCTCTCGACGTTTCCAATTTGGCAGCCGGGCTCTGCCAGAGACAGATACAGAGTGTTGCCCCATTAGGAAGCAATGCTTTAGCAGAGCGCGAATGTCTGTGTGGCAGCGAATGCAGTTCCAAGGGACAGTGAAAACCAGCTAGAGCTTTCAGTGCTGGCAGCTTTCCTGTGGGCGCAATCTCTGGACGTTTCCAATTTGGCAGCCGGGCTCTGCCAGGGAGAGATACAGAGTGTTGCCCCATTAGGAAGCAATGCTTTAGCAGAGCGCGAATGTCTGTGTGGCAACGAATGCAGTTCCAAGGGACAATGAAAACCAGCTACAGCTTCCACTGCTGGCAGCTTTCCTGTGGGCGCAATCTCTGGACGTTTCCAATTTGGCAGCCGGGCTCTGCCAGAGAGAGATACAGAGTGTTGCCCCTTTAGGAAGCAAAGCTTTAGCAGAGCACGAATGTCTGTGTGGCAGCGAATGCAGTTCCAAGGGACAGTGAAAACCAGCTAGAGCTTTCAGTGCTGGCAGCTTTCCTGTGGGCGCAATCTCTGGACGTTTCCAATTTGGCAGCCGGGCTCTGCCAGGGAGAGATACAGAGTGTTGCCCCATTACGAAGCAAAGCTTTAGCAGAGCGCGAATGTCTGTGTGGCAACGAATGCAGTTCCAAGGGACAGTGAAAACCAGCTACAGCTTCCACTGCTGGCAGCTTTCCTGTGGGCGCAATCTCTGGACGTTTCCAATTTGGCAGCCGGGCTCTGCCAGAGACAGATACAGAGTGTTGCCCCATTACGAAGCAATGCTTTAGCAGAGCGCGAATGTCTGTGTGGCAGCGAATGCAGTTCCAAGGGACAGTGAAAACGAGCTACAGCTTTCAGTGCTGGCAGCTTTCCTGTGGGCGCAATCTCTGGACGTTTCCAATTTGGCAGCCGGGCTCTGCCAGAGACAGATACAGAGTGTTGCCCCCTTACCAAGCAAAGCTTTAGCAGAGCGCGAATGTCTGTGTGGCAGCGAATGCAGTTCCAAGGGACAGTGAAAACCAGCTACAGCTTTCAGTGCTGGCAGCTTTCCTGTGGGCGCAATCTCTGGACGTTTCCAATTTGGCAGCCGGGCTCTGCCAGAGAGAGATACAGAGTGTTGCCCCCTTACCAAGCAATGCTTAACAGAGTGCGAATGTCTGTGTGGCAGCGAATGCAGTTCCAAGGGACAGTGAAAACCAGCTAGAGCTTTCAGTGCTGGCAGCTTTCCTGTGGGTGCAATCTCTGGACGTTTCCAATTCGGCAGCCGGGCTCTGCCAGAGACAGATACAGAGTGTTGCCCCATTACGAAGCAATGCTTTTGTAGAGCGCGAATGTCTGTGTGGCAGCGAATGCAGTTCCAAGGGACAGTGAAAACCAGCTAGAGCTTTCAGTGCTGGCAGCTTTCCTGTGGGCGCAATCTCTGGACGTTTCCAATTTGGCAGCCGGGCTCTGCCAGAGTGAGATACAGAGTTTTGCCCCATTAGGAAGCAAAGCTTTAGCAGAGCGCGAATGTCTGTGTGGCAGCGAATGCAGTTCCAAGGGACAGTGAAAACCAGCTAGAGCTTTCAGTGCTGGCAGCTTTCCTGTGGGCGCAATCTCTGGACGTTTCCAATTTGGCAGCCGGGCTCTGCCAGGGAGAGATACAGAGTGTTGCCCCATTACGAAGCAAAGCTTTTGTAGAGCGCGAATGTCTGTGTGGCAGCGAATGCAGTTCCAAGGGACAGTGAAAACCAGCTAGAGCTTTCAGTGCTGGCAGCTTTCCTGTGGGCGCAATCTCTGGACGTTTCCAATTTGGCAGCCGGGCTCTGCCAGAGAGAGATACAGAGTGTTGACCCATTAGGAAGCAATGCTTTAGCAGAGCGCGAATGTCTGTGTGGCAGCGAATGCAGTTCCAAGGGACAGTGAAAACCAGCTAGAGCTTTCAGTGCTGGCAGCTTTCCTGTGGGCGCAATCTCTGGACGTTTCCAATTTGGCAGCCGGCCTCTGCCAGAGACAGATACAGAGTGTTGCCCCCTTACCAAGCAAAGCTTTAGCAGAGCGCGAATGTCTGTTTGGCAGCGAATGCAGTTCCAAGGGACAGTGAAAACCAGCTACAGCTTTCAGTGCTGGCAGCTTTCCTGTGGGCGCAATCTCTCGACGTTTCCAATTTGGCAGCCGGGCTCTGCCAGAGAGAGATACAGAGTGTTGCCCCATTACGAAGCAATGCTTTTGTAGAGCGCGAATGTGTGTGTGGCAGCGAATGCAGTTCCAAGGGACAGTGAAAACCAGCTAGAGCTTTCAGTGCTGGCAGCTTTCCTGTGGGCGCAATCTCTGGACGTTTCCAATTTGGCAGCCGGGCTCTGCCAGAGAGAGATACAGAGTGTTGCCCCCTTACCAAGCAATGCTTTAGCAGAGCGCGAATGTCTGTGTGGCAGCGAATGCAGTTCCAAGGGACAGTGAAAACCAGCTAGAGCTTTCAGTGCTGGCAGCTTTCCTGTGGGCGCAATCTCTGGACGTTTCCAATTTGGCAGCCGGGCTCTGCCAGAGACAGATACAGAGTGTTGCCCCATTACGAAGCAATGCTTTAGCAGAGCGCGAATGTCTGTGTGGCAGCGAATGCAGTTCCAAGGGACAGTGAAAACCAGCTACAGCTTTCAGTGCTGGCAGCTTTCCTGTGGGCGCAATCTCTGGACGTTTCCAATTTGGCAGCCGGGCTCTGCCAGAGACAGATACAGAGTGTTGCCCCATTACGAAGCAAAGCTTTAGCAGAGCGCGAATGTCTGTGTGGCAGCGAATGCAGTTCCAAGGGACAGTGAAAACCAGCTAGAGCTTTCAGTGCTGGCAGCTTTCCTGTGGGCGCAATCTCTGGACGTTTCCAATTTGGCAGCCGGGCTCTGCCAGAGACAGATACAGAGTGTTGCCCCCTTACCAAGCAATGCTTTAGCAGAGCGCGAATGTCTGTGTGGCAGCGAATGCAGTTCCAAGGGACAGTGAAAACCAGCTAGAGCTTTCAGTGCTGGCAGCTTTCCTGTGGGCGCAATCTCTGGACGTTTCCAATTTGGCAGCCGGGCTCTGCCAGAGAGAGATACAGATTGTTGCCCCATTACGAAGCAATGCTTTTGTAGAGCACGAATGTCTGTGTGGCAGCGAATGCAGTTCCAAGGGACAGTGAAAACCAGCTAGAGCTTTCAGTGCTGGCAGCTTTCCTGTGGGTGCAATCTCTCGACGTTTCCAATTTGGCAGCCGGGCTATGCCAGAGACAGATACAGAGTGTTGCCCCAGTAGGAAGCAATGCTTTAGCAGAGCGCGAATCTCTGTGTGGCAGCGAATGCAGTTCCAAGGGACAGTGAAAACCAGCTAGAGCTTTCAGTGCTGGCAGCTTTCCTGTGGGCGCAATCTCTGGACGTTTCCAGTTTGGCAGCCGGGCTCTGCCAGAGAGAGATACAGTGTTGACCCATTAGGAAGCAATGCTTTAGCAGAGCGCGAATGTCTGTGTGGCAGCGAATGCAGTTCCAAGGGACAGTGAAAACCAGCTAGAGCTTTCAGTGCTGGCAGCTTTCCTGTGGGCGCAATCTCTGGACGTTTCCAATTTGGCAGCCGGGCTCTGCCAGGGAGAGATACAGAGTGTTGCCCCTTTAGGAAGCAATGCTTTAGCAGAGCGCGAATGTCTGTGTGGCAACGAATGCAGTTCCAAGGGACAACGAAAACCAGCTGGAGCTTTCAGTGCTGGCAGCTTTCCTGTGGGCGCAATCTCTGGACGTTTCCAATTTGGCAGCCGGGCTCTGCCAGAGACAGATACAGAGTGTTGCCCCATTAGGAAGCAATGCTTTAGCAGAGCGCGAATGTCTGTGTGGCAGCGAATGCAGTTCCAAGGGACAGTGAAAACCAGCTAGAGCTTTCAGTGCTGGCAGCTTTCCTGTGGGCGCAATCTCTGGACGTTTCCAATTTGGCAGCCGGGCTCTGCCAGAGACAGATACAGAGTGTTGCCCCATTACGAAGCAATGCTTTAGCAGAGCGCGAATGTCTGTGTGGCAGCGAATGCAGTTCCAAGGGACAGTGAAAACCAGCTACAGCTTTCAGTGCTGGCAGCTTTCCTGTGGGCGCAATCTCTGGACGTTTCCAATTTGGCAGCCGGGCTCTGCCAGGGAGAGATACAGAGTGTTGCCCCTTTAGGAAGCAATGCTTTAGCAGAGCGCGAATGTCTGTGTGGCAACGAATGCAGTTCCAAGGGACAATGAAAACCAGCTACAGCTTCCACTGCTGGCAGCTTTCCTGTGGGCGCAATCTCTGGACGTTTCCAATTTGGCAGCCGGGCTCTGCCAGAGAGAGATACAGAGTGTTGCCCCATTACGAAGCAAAGCTTTAGCAGAGCACGAATGTCTGTGTGGCAGCGAATGCAGTTCCAAGGGACAGTGAAAACCAGCTAGAGCTTTCAGTGCTGGCAGCTTTCCTGTGGGCGCAATCTCTGGACGTTTCCAATTTGGCAGCCGGGCTCTGCCAGGGAGAGATACAGAGTGTTGCCCCATTACGAAGCAAAGCTTTAGCAGAGCGCGAATGTCTGTGTGGCAACGAATGCAGTTCCAAGGGACAGTGAAAACCAGCTACAGCTTCCACTGCTGGCAGCTTTCCTGTGGGCGCAATCTCTGGACGTTTCCAATTTGGCAGCCGGGCTCTGCCAGAGACAGATACAGAGTGTTGCCCCATTACGAAGCAATGCTTTAGCAGAGCGCGAATGTCTGTGTGGCAGCGAATGCAGTTCCAAGGGACAGTGAAAACGAGCTACAGCTTTCAGTGCTGGCAGCTTTCCTGTGGGCGCAATCTCTGGACGTTTCCAGTTTGGCAGCCGGGCTCTGCCAGAGAGAGATACAGTGTTGACCCATTAGGAAGCAATGCTTTAGCAGAGCGCGAATGTCTGTGTGGCAGCGAATGCAGTTCCAAGGGACAGTGAAAACCAGCTAGAGCTTTCAGTGCTGGCAGCTTTCCTGTGGGCGCAATCTCTGGACGTTTCCAATTTGGCAGCCGGGCTCTGCCAGGGAGAGATACAGAGTGTTGCCCCTTTAGGAAGCAATGCTTTAGCAGAGCGCGAATGTCTGTGTGGCAACGAATGCAGTTCCAAGGGACAATGAAAACCAGCTACAGCTTCCACTGCTGGCAGCTTTCCTGTGGGCGCAATCTCTGGACGTTTCCAATTTGGCAGCCGGGCTCTGCCAGAGAGAGATACAGAGTGTTGCCCCATTAGGAAGCAATGCTTTAGCAGAGCGCGAATGTCTGTGTGGCAGCGAATGCAGTTCCAAGGGACAGTGAAAACCAGCTACAGCTTTCAGTGCTGGCAGCTTTCCTGTGGGCGCAATCTCTGGACGTTTCCAATTTGGCAGCCGGGCTCTGCCAGAGACAGATACAGAGTTTTGCCCCATTAGGAAGCAAAGCTTTAGCAGAGCGCGAATGTCTGTGTGGCAGCGAATGCAGTTCCAAGGGACAGTGAAAACCAGCTAGAGCTTTCAGTGCTGGCAGCTTTCCTGTGGGCGCAATCTCTGGACGTTTCCAATTTGGCAGCCGGGCTCTGCCAGAGACAGATACAGAGTGTTGCCCCCTTACCAAGCAATGCTTTAGCAGAGCGCGAATGTCTGTGTGGCAGCGAATGCAGTTCCAAGGGACAGTGAAAACCAGCTACAGCTTTCAGTGCTGGCAGCTTTCCTGTGGGCGCAATCTCTCGACGTTTCCAATTTGGCAGCCGGGCTCTGCCAGAGACAGATACAGAGTGTTGCCCCATTAGGAAGCAATGCTTTAGCAGAGCGCGAATGTCTGTGTGGCAGCGAATGCAGTTCCAAGGGACAGTGAAAACCAGCTACAGCTTTCAGTGCTGGCAGCTTTCCTGTGGGCGCAATCTCTCGACGTTTCCAATTTGGCAGCCGGGCTCTGCCAGAGACAGATACAGAGTGTTGCCCCATTAGGAAGCAATGCTTTAGCAGAGCGCGAATGTCTGTGTGGCAGCGAATGCAGTTCCAAGGGACAGTGAAAACCAGCTAGAGCTTTCAGTGCTGGCAGCTTTCCTGTGGGCGCAATCTCTGGACGTTTCCAATTTGGCAGCCGGGCTCTGCCAGGGAGAGATACAGAGTGTTGCCCCATTAGGAAGCAATGCTTTAGCAGAGCGCGAATGTCTGTGTGGCAACGAATGCAGTTCCAAGGGACAATGAAAACCAGCTACAGCTTCCACTGCTGGCAGCTTTCCTGTGGGCGCAATCTCTGGACGTTTCCAATTTGGCAGCCGGGCTCTGCCAGAGAGAGATACAGAGTGTTGCCCCTTTAGGAAGCAAAGCTTTAGCAGAGCACGAATGTCTGTGTGGCAGCGAATGCAGTTCCAAGGGACAGTGAAAACCAGCTAGAGCTTTCAGTGCTGGCAGCTTTCCTGTGGGCGCAATCTCTGGACGTTTCCAATTTGGCAGCCGGGCTCTGCCAGGGAGAGATACAGAGTGTTGCCCCATTACGAAGCAAAGCTTTAGCAGAGCGCGAATGTCTGTGTGGCAACGAATGCAGTTCCAAGGGACAGTGAAAACCAGCTACAGCTTCCACTGCTGGCAGCTTTCCTGTGGGCGCAATCTCTGGACGTTTCCAATTTGGCAGCCGGGCTCTGCCAGAGACAGATACAGAGTGTTGCCCCATTACGAAGCAATGCTTTAGCAGAGCGCGAATGTCTGTGTGGCAGCGAATGCAGTTCCAAGGGACAGTGAAAACGAGCTACAGCTTTCAGTGCTGGCAGCTTTCCTGTGGGCGCAATCTCTGGACGTTTCCAATTTGGCAGCCGGGCTCTGCCAGAGACAGATACAGAGTGTTGCCCCCTTACCAAGCAAAGCTTTAGCAGAGCGCGAATGTCTGTGTGGCAGCGAATGCAGTTCCAAGGGACAGTGAAAACCAGCTACAGCTTTCAGTGCTGGCAGCTTTCCTGTGGGCGCAATCTCTGGACGTTTCCAATTTGGCAGCCGGGCTCTGCCAGAGAGAGATACAGAGTGTTGCCCCCTTACCAAGCAATGCTTAACAGAGTGCGAATGTCTGTGTGGCAGCGAATGCAGTTCCAAGGGACAGTGAAAACCAGCTAGAGCTTTCAGTGCTGGCAGCTTTCCTGTGGGTGCAATCTCTGGACGTTTCCAATTCGGCAGCCGGGCTCTGCCAGAGACAGATACAGAGTGTTGCCCCATTACGAAGCAATGCTTTTGTAGAGCGCGAATGTCTGTGTGGCAGCGAATGCAGTTCCAAGGGACAGTGAAAACCAGCTAGAGCTTTCAGTGCTGGCAGCTTTCCTGTGGGCGCAATCTCTGGACGTTTCCAATTTGGCAGCCGGGCTCTGCCAGGGAGAGATACAGAGTGTTGCCCCATTACGAAGCAAAGCTTTAGCAGAGCGCGAATGTGGGTGTGGCAGCGAATGCAGTTCCAAGGGACAGTGAAAACCAGCTACAGCTTTCAGTGCTGGCAGCTTTCCTGTGGGCGCAATCTCTGGACGTTTCCAATTTGGCAGCCGGGCTCTGCCAGAGACAGATACAGAGTGTTGCCCCATTAGGAAGCAAAGCTTTAGCAGAGCGCGAATGTCTGTGTGGCAGCGAATGCAGTTCCAAGGGACAGTGAAAACCACCTAGAGCTTTCAGTGCTGGCAGCTTTCCTGTGGGCGCAATCTCTGGACGTTTCCAATTTGGCAGCCGGGCTCTGCCAGAGACAGATACAGAGTGTTGCCCCTTTAGGAAGCAATGCTTTAGCAGAGCGCGAATGTCTGTGTGGCAACGAATGCAGTTCCAAGGGACAATGAAAACCAGCTACAGCTTCCACTGCTGGCAGCTTTCCTGTGGGCGCAATCTCTGGACGTTCCAATTTGGCAGCCGGGCTCTGCCAGAGAGAGATACAGAGTGTTGCCCCATTAGGAAGCAATGCTTTAGCAGAGCGCGAATGTCTGTGTGGCAGCGAATGCAGTTCCAAGGGACAGTGAAAACCAGCTACAGCTTTCAGTGCTGGCAGCTTTCCTGTGGGCGCAATCTCTGGACGTTTCCAATTTGGCAGCCGGGCTCTGCCAGAGACAGATACAGAGTGTTGCACCATTACGAAGCAAAGCTTTAGCAGAGCGCGAATGTCTGTGTGGCAGCGAATGCAGTTCCAAGGGACAGTGAAAACCAGCTACAGCTTTCAGTGCTGGCAGCTTTCCTGTGGGCGCAATCTCTGGACGTTTCCAATTTGGCAGCCGGGCTCTGCCAGAGACAGATACAGAGTGTTGCCCCCTTACCAAGCAATGCTTTAGCAGAGCGCGAATGTCTGTGTGGCAGCGAATGCAGTTCCAAGGGACAGTGAAAACCAGCTACAGCTTTCAGTGCTGGCAGCTTTCCTGTGGGCGCAATCTCTCGACGTTTCCAATTTGGCAGCCGGGCTCTGCCAGAGACAGATACAGAGTGTTGCCCCATTAGGAAGCAATGCTTTAGCAGAGCGCGAATGTCTGTGTGGCAGCGAATGCAGTTCCAAGGGACAGTGAAAACCAGCTAGAGCTTTCAGTGCTGGCAGCTTTCCTGTGGGCGCAATCTCTGGACGTTTCCAATTTGGCAGCCGGGCTCTGCCAGGGAGAGATACAGAGTGTTGCCCCATTAGGAAGCAATGCTTTAGCAGAGCGCGAATGTCTGTGTGGCAACGAATGCAGTTCCAAGGGACAATGAAAACCAGCTACAGCTTCCACTGCTGGCAGCTTTCCTGTGGGCGCAATCTCTGGACGTTTCCAATTTGGCAGCCGGGCTCTGCCAGAGAGAGATACAGAGTGTTGCCCCATTACGAAGCAAAGCTTTAGCAGAGCACGAATGTCTGTGTGGCAGCGAATGCAGTTCCAAGGGACAGTGAAAACCAGCTAGAGCTTTCAGTGCTGGCAGCTTTCCTGTGGGCGCAATCTCTGGACGTTTCCAATTTGGCAGCCGGGCTCTGCCAGGGAGAGATACAGAGTGTTGCCCCATTACGAAGCAAAGCTTTAGCAGAGCGCGAATGTCTGTGTGGCAACGAATGCAGTTCCAAGGGACAGTGAAAACCAGCTACAGCTTCCACTGCTGGCAGCTTTCCTGTGGGCGCAATCTCTGGACGTTTCCAATTTGGCAGCCGGGCTCTGCCAGAGACAGATACAGAGTGTTGCCCCCTTACCAAGCAAAGCTTTAGCAGAGCGCGAATGTCTGTGTGGCAGCGAATGCAGTTCCAAGGGACAGTGAAAACCAGCTACAGCTTTCAGTGCTGGCAGCTTTCCTGTGGGCGCAATCTCTGGACGTTTCCAATTTGGCAGCCGGGCTCTGCCAGAGAGAGATACAGAGTGTTGCCCCCTTACCAAGCAATGCTTAACAGAGTGCGAATGTCTGTGTGGCAGCGAATGCAGTTCCAAGGGACAGTGAAAACCAGCTAGAGCTTTCAGTGCTGGCAGCTTTCCTGTGGGTGCAATCTCTGGACGTTTCCAATTCGGCAGCCGGGCTCTGCCAGAGACAGATACAGAGTGTTGCCCCATTACGAAGCAATGCTTTTGTAGAGCGCGAATGTCTGTGTGGCAGCGAATGCAGTTCCAAGGGACAGTGAAAACCAGCTAGAGCTTTCAGTGCTGGCAGCTTTCCTGTGGGCGCAATCTCTGGACGTTTCCAATTTGGCAGCCGGGCTCTGCCAGGGAGAGATACAGAGTGTTGCCCCATTACGAAGCAAAGCTTTAGCAGAGCGCGAATGTGTGTGTGGCAGCGAATGCAGTTCCAAGGGACAGTGAAAACCAGCTACAGCTTTCAGTGCTGGCAGCTTTCCTGTGGGCGCAATCTCTGGACGTTTCCAATTTGGCAGCCGGGCTCTGCCAGAGACAGATACAGAGTTTTGCCCCATTAGGAAGCAAAGCTTTAGCAGAGCGCGAATGTCTGTGTGGCAGCGAATGCAGTTCCAAGGGACAGTGAAAACCACCTAGAGCTTTCAGTGCTGGCAGCTTTCCTGTGGGCGCAATCTCTGGACGTTTCCAATTTGGCAGCCGGGCTCTGCCAGAGACAGATACAGAGTGTTGCCCCTTTAGGAAGCAATGCTTTAGCAGAGCGCGAATGTCTGTGTGGCAACGAATGCAGTTCCAAGGGACAATGAAAACCAGCTACAGCTTCCACTGCTGGCAGCTTTCCTGTGGGCGCAATCTCTGGACGTTTCCAATTTGGCAGCCGGGCTCTGCCAGAGAGAGATACAGAGTGTTGCCCCCTTACCAAGCAATGCTTTAGCAGAGCGCGAATGTGTGTGTGGCAGCGAATGCAGTTCCAAGGGACAGTGAAAACCAGCTAGAGCTTTCAGTGCTGGCAGCTTTCCTGTGGGCGCAATCTCTGGACGTTTCCAATTTGGCAGCTGGGCTCTGCCAGAGAGAGATACAGAGTGTTGCCCCATTACGAAGCAATGCTTTTGTAGAGCGCGAATGTCTGTGTGGCAGCGAATGCAGTTCCAAGGGACAGTGAAAACCAGCTAGAGCTTTCAGTGCTGGCAGCTTTCCTGTGGGCGCAATCTCTGGACGTTTCCAATTTGGCAGCCGGGCTCTGCCAGGGAGAGATACAGAGTGTTGCCCCATTACGAAGCAAAGCTTTAGCAGAGCGCGAATGTGTGTGTGGCAGCGAATGCAGTTCCAAGGGACAGTGAAAACCAGCTAGAGCTTTCAGTGCTGGCAGCTTTCCTCTGGGTGCAATCTCTGGACGTTTCCAATTCGGCAGCCGGGCTCTGCCAGAGAGAGATACAGATTGTTGCCCCATTACGAAGCAATGCTTTTGTAGAGCGCGAATGTCTGTTTGGCATCGAATGCAGTTCCAAGGGACAGTGAAAACCAGCTAGAGCTTTCAGTGCTGGCAGCTTTCCTGTGGGCGCAATCTCTGGACGTTTCCAATTTGGCAGCCGGGCTCTGCCAGAGAGAGATACAGAGTGTTGCCCCCTTACCAAGCAAAGCTTTAGCAGAGCGCGAATGTCTGTGTGGCAGCGAATGCAGTTCCAAGGGACAGTGAAAACCAGCTAGAGCTTTCAGTGCTGGCAGCTTTCCTGTGGGCGCAATCTCTGGACGTTTCCAATTCGGCAGCCGGGCTCTGCCAGAGAGAGATACAGAGTGTTGCCCCATTACGAAGCAATGCTTTAGCAGAGCGCGAATGTCTGTGTGGCAGCGAATGCAGTTCCAAGGGACAGTGAAAACCAGCTAGAGCTTTCAGTGCTGGCAGCTTTCCTGTGGGCGCAAACTCTGGACGTTTCCAATTTGGCAGCCGGGCTCTGCCAGGGAGAGATACAGAGTGTTGCCCCATTAGGAAGCAAAGCTTTAGCAGAGCGCGAATGTGTGTGTGGCAGCGAATGCAGTTCCAAGGGACAGTGAAAACCAGCTAGAGCTTTCAGTGCTGGCAGCTTTCCTGTGGGCGCAATCTCTGGACGTTTCCAATTTGGCAGCCGGGCTCTGCCAGAGAGAGATACAGAGTGTTGCCCCATTAGGAAGCAATGCTTTAGCAGAGCGCGAATGTCTGTGTGGCAGCGAATGCAGTTCCAAGGGACAGTGAAAACCAGCTAGAGCTTTCAGTGCTGGCAGCTTTCCTGTGGGCGCAATCTCTGGACGTTTCCAATTCGGCAGCCGGGCACTGCCAGAGACAGATACAGAGTGTTGCCCCATTACGAAGCAATGCTTTTGTAGAGCGCGAATGTCTGTGTGGCAGTGAATGCAGTTCCAAGGGACAGTGAAAACCAGCTAGAGCTTTCAGTGCTGGCAGCTTTCCTGTGGGCGCAATCTCTGGACGTTTCCAATTTGGCAGCCGGGCTCTGCCAGAGACAGATACAGAGTGTTGCCCCCTTACCAAGCAATGCTTTAGCAGAGCGCGAATGTCTGTGTGGCAGCGAATGCAGTTCCAAGGGACAGTGAAAACCAGCTAGAGCTTTCAGTGCTGGCAGCTTTCCTGTGGGCGCAATCTCTGGACGTTTCCAATTTGGCAGCCGGGCTCTGCCAGAGAGAGATACAGAGTGTTGCCCCATTAGGAAGCAATTCTTTAGCAGAGCGCGAATGTGTGTGTGGCAGCGAATGCAGTTCCAAGGGACAGTGAAAACCAGCTAGAGCTTTCAGTGCTGGCAGCTTTCCTGTGGGCGCAATCTCTGGACGTTTCCAATTTGGCAGCCGGGCTCTGCCAGAGACACATACAGAGTGTTGCCCCATTAGGAAGCAATGCTTTAGCAGAGCGCGAATGTCTGTGTGGCAGCGAATGCAGTTCCAAGGGACAGTGAAAACCAGCTACAGCTTTCAGTGCTGGCAGCTTTCCTGTGGGCGCAATCTCTGGACGTTTCCAATTTGGCAGCCGGGCTCTGCCAGAGACAGATACAGAGTGTTGCCCCATTAGGAAGCAATGCTTTAGCAGAGCGCAAATGTCTGTGTGGCAGCGAATGCAGTTCCAAGGGACAGTGAAAACCAGCTACAGCTTTCAGTGCTGGCAGCTTTCCTGTGGGCGCAATCTCTGGACATTTCCAATTTGGCAGCCGAGCTCTGCCAGAGACAGATACAGAGTCTTGCCCCCTTACCAAGCAAAGCTTTAGCAGAGCGCGAATGTATGTGTGGCAACGAATGCAGTTCCAAGGGACAGTGAAAACCAGCTACAGCTTTCAGTGCTGGCAGCTTTCCTGTGGGCGCAATCTCTGGACGTTTCCAATTTGGCAGCCGGGCTCTGCCAGAGAGAGATACAGATTGTTGCCCCATATAGGAAGCAATGCTTTAGCAGAGTGCGAATGTCTGTGTGCCAGCGAATGCAGTTCCAAGGGACAGTGAAAACCAGCTAGAGCTTTCAGTGCTGGCAGCTTTCCTGTGGGCGCAATCTCTGGACGTTTCCAATTTGGCAGCCGGGCTCTGCCAGAGAGAGATACAGAGTGTTGCCCCATTACGAAGCAATGCTTTTGTAGAGCGCGAATGTGTGTGTGGCAGCGAATGCAGTTCCAAGGGACAGTGAAAACCAGCTAGAGCTTTCAGTGCTGGCAGCTTTCCTGTGGGCGCAATCTCTGGACGTTTCCAATTTGGCAGCCGGGCTCTGCCAGAGACAGATACAGAGTGTTGCCCCATTAGGAAGCAATGCTTTAGCAGAGCGCGAATGTCTGTGTGGCAGCGAATGCAGTTCCAAGGGACAGTGAAAACCAGCTAGAGCTTTCAGTGCTGGCAGCTTTCCTGTCGGCGCAATCTCTGGACGTTTCCAATTTGGCAGCCGGGCTCTCCCAGAGACACATACAGAGTGTTGCCCCATTAGGAAGCAATGCTTTAGCAGAGCGCGAATGTCTGTGTGGCAGCGAATGCAGTTCCAAGGGACAGTGAAAACCAGCTAGAGCTTTCAGTGCTGGCAGCTTTCCTGTGGGCGCAATCTCTGGACGTTTCCAATTTGGCAGCCGGGCTCTGCCAGAGAGAGATACAGAGTGTTGCCCCATACAGGAAGCAATGCTTTAGCAGAGCGCGAATGTCTGTGTGGCAGCGAATGCAGTTCCAAGGGACAGTGAAAACCAGCTAGAGCTTTCAGTGCTGGCAGCTTTCCTGTGGGCGCAATCTCTGGACGTTTCCAATTTGGCAGCCGGGCTCTGCCAGAGACAGATACAGAGTGTTGCCCCCTTACCAAGCAAAGCTTTAGCAGAGCGCGAATGTCTGTGTGGCAGCGAATGCAGTTCCAAGGGACAGTGAAAACCAGCTACAGCTTTCAGTGCTGGCAGCTTTCCTGTGGGCGCAATCTCTGGACGTTTCCAATTTGGCAGCTGGGCTCTGCCAGAGAGAGATACAGAGTGTTGCCCCCTTACCAAGCAATGCTTAACAGAGCGCGAATGTCTGTGTGGCAGCGAATGCAGTTCCAAGGGACAGTGAAAACCAGCTAGAGCTTTCAGTGCTGGCAGCTTTCCTCTGGGTGCAATCTCTGGACGTTTCCAATTTGGCAGCCGGGCTCTGCCAGAGAGAGATACAGATTGTTGCCCCATTACGAAGCAATGCTTTTGTAGAGCGCGAATGTCTGTTTGGCATCGAATGCAGTTCCAAGGGACAGTGAAAACCAGCTACAGCTTTCAGTGCTGGCAGCTTTCCTGTGGGCGCAATCTCTGGACGTTTCCAATTTGGCAGCCGGGCTCTGCCAGAGAGAGATACAGAGTGTTGCCCCCTTACCAAGCAAAGCTTTAGCAGAGCGCGAATGTCTGTGTGGCAGCGAATGCAGTTCCAAGGGACAGTGAAAACCAGCTAGAGCTTTCAGTGCTGGCAGCTTTCCTGTGGGCGCAATCTCTGGACGTTTCCAATTCGGCAGCCGGGCTCTGCCAGAGAGAGATACAGAGTGTTGCCCCATTACGAAGCAATGCTTTAGCAGAGCGCGAATGTCTGTGTGGCAGCGAATGCAGTTCCAAGGGACAGTGAAAACCAGCTAGAGCTTTCAGTGCTGGCAGCTTTCCTGTGGGCGCAATCTCTGGACGTTTCCAATTTGGCAGCCGGGCTCTGCCAGGGAGAGATACAGAGTGTTGCCCCATTACGAAGCAAAGCTTTAGCAGAGCGCGAATGTGTGTGTGGCAGCGAATGCAGTTCCAAGGGACAGTGAAAACCAGCTAGAGCTTTCAGTGCTGGCAGCTTTCCTCTGGGTGCAATCTCTGGACGTTTCCAATTCGGCAGCCGGGCTCTGCCAGAGAGAGATACAGATTGTTGCCCCATTACGAAGCAATGCTTTTGTAGAGCGCGAATGTCTGTTTGGCAGCGAATGCAGTTCCAAGGGACAGTGAAAACCAGCTAGAGCTTTCAGTGCTGGCAGCTTTCCTCTGGGTGCAATCTCTGGACGTTTCCAATTCGGCAGCCGGGCTCTGCCAGAGAGAGATACAGATTGTTGCCCCATTACGAAGCAATGCTTTTGTAGAGCGCGAATGTCTGTTTGGCATCGAATGCAGTTCCAAGGGACAGTGAAAACCAGCTAGAGCTTTCAGTGCTGGCAGCTTTCCTGTGGGCGCAATCTCTGGACGTTTCCAATTTGGCAGCCGGGCTCTGCCAGAGAGAGATACAGAGTGTTGCCCCCTTACCAAGCAAAGCTTTAGCAGAGCGCGAATGTCTGTGTGGCAGCGAATGCAGTTCCAAGGGACAGTGAAAACCAGCTAGAGCTTTCAGTGCTGGCAGCTTTCCTGTGGGCGCAATCTCTGGACGTTTCCAATTCGGCAGCCGGGCTCTGCCAGAGAGAGATACAGAGTGTTGCCCCATTACGAAGCAAAGCTTTAGCAGAGCGCGAATCTCTGTGTGGCAGCGAATGCAGTTCCAAGGGACAGTGAAAACCAGCTACAGCTTTCAGTGCTGGCAGCTTTCCTGTGGGCGCAATCTCTGGACGTTTCCAATTCGGCAGCCGGGCTCTGCCAGAGAGAGATACAGAGTGTTGCCCCATTAGGAAGCAATTCTTTAGCAGAGCGCGAATGTGTGTGTGGCAGCGAATGCAGTTCCAAGGGACAGTGAAAACCAGCTAGAGCTTTCAGTGCTGGCAGCTTTCCTGTGGGCGCAATCTCTGGACGTTTCCAATTTGGCAGCCGGGCTCTGCCAGAGACACATACAGAGTGTTGCCCCATTAGGAAGCAATGCTTTAGCAGAGCGCGAATGTCTGTGTGGCAGCGAATGCAGTTCCAAGGGACAGTGAAAACCAGCTACAGCTTTCAGTGCTGGCAGCTTTCCTGTGGGCGCAATCTCTGGACGTTTCCAATTTGGCAGCCGGGCTCTGCCAGAGACAGATACAGAGTGTTGCCCCATTAGGAAGCAATGCTTTAGCAGAGCGCAAATGTCTGTGTGGCAGCGAATGCAGTTCCAAGGGACAGTGAAAACCAGCTACAGCTTTCAGTGCTGGCAGCTTTCCTGTGGGCGCAATCTCTGGACATTTCCAATTTGGCAGCCGAGCTCTGCCAGAGACAGATACAGAGTCTTGCCCCCTTACCAAGCAAAGCTTTAGCAGAGCGCGAATGTATGTGTGGCAACGAATGCAGTTCCAAGGGACAGTGAAAACCAGCTACAGCTTTCAGTGCTGGCAGCTTTCCTGTGGGCGCAATCTCTGGACGTTTCCAATTTGGCAGCCGGGCTCTGCCAGAGAGAGATACAGATTGTTGCCCCATATAGGAAGCAATGCTTTAGCAGAGTGCGAATGTCTGTGTGGCAGCGAATGCAGTTCCAAGGGACAGTGAAAACCAGCTAGAGCTTTCAGTGCTGGCAGCTTTCCTGTGGGCGCAATCTCTGGACGTTTCCAATTTGGCAGCCGGGCTCTGCCAGAGAGAGATACAGAGTGTTGCCCCATTACGAAGCAATGCTTTTGTAGAGCGCGAATGTGTGTGTGGCAGCGAATGCAGTTCCAAGGGACAGTGAAAACCAGCTAGAGCTTTCAGTGCTGGCAGCTTTCCTGTGGGCGCAATCTCTGGACGTTTCCAATTTGGCAGCCGGGCTCTGCCAGAGAGAGATACAGAGTGTTGCCCCATTAGGAAGCAATGCTTTAGCAGAGCGCGAATGTCTGTGTGGCAGCGAATGCAGTTCCAAGGGACAGTGAAAACCAGCTAGAGCTTTCAGTGCTGGCAGCTTTCCTGTCGGCGCAATCTCTGGACGTTTCCAATTTGGCAGCCGGGCTCTCCCAGAGACACATACAGAGTGTTGCCCCATTAGGAAGCAATGCTTTAGCAGAGCGCGAATGTCTGTGTGGCAGCGAATGCAGTTCCAAGGGACAGTGAAAACCAGCTAGAGCTTTCAGTGCTGGCAGCTTTCCTGTGGGCGCAATCTCTGGACGTTTCCAATTTGGCAGCCGGGCTCTGCCAGAGAGAGACACAGAGTGTTGCCCCATACAGGAAGCAATGCTTTAGCAGAGCGCGAATGTCTGTGTGGCAGCGAATGCAGTTCCAAGGGACAGTGAAAACCAGCTAGAGCTTTCAGTGCTGGCAGCTTTCCTGTGGGCGCAATCTCTGGACGTTTCCAATTTGGCAGCCGGGCTCTGCCAGAGACAGATACAGAGTGTTGCCCCCTTACCAAGCAAAGCTTTAGCAGAGCGCGAATGTCTGTGTGGCAGCGAATGCAGTTCCAAGGGACAGTGAAAACCAGCTACAGCTTTCAGTGCTGGCAGCTTTCCTGTGGGCGCAATCTCTGGACGTTTCCAATTTGGCAGCTGGGCTCTGCCAGAGAGAGATACAGAGTGTTGCCCCCTTACCAAGCAATGCTTAACAGAGCGCGAATGTCTGTGTGGCAGCGAATGCAGTTCCAAGGGACAGTGAAAACCAGCTAGAGCTTTCAGTGCTGGCAGCTTTCCTCTGGGTGCAATCTCTGGACGTTTCCAATTTGGCAGCCGGGCTCTGCCAGAGAGAGATACAGATTGTTGCCCCATTACGAAGCAATGCTTTTGTAGAGCGCGAATGTCTGTTTGGCATCGAATGCAGTTCCAAGGGACAGTGAAAACCAGCTACAGCTTTCAGTGCTGGCAGCTTTCCTGTGGGCGCAATCTCTGGACGTTTCCAATTTGGCAGCCGGGCTCTGCCAGAGAGAGATACAGAGTGTTGCCCCCTTACCAAGCAAAGCTTTAGCAGAGCGCGAATGTCTGTGTGGCAGCGAATGCAGTTCCAAGGGACAGTGAAAACCAGCTAGAGCTTTCAGTGCTGGCAGCTTTCCTGTGGGCGCAATCTCTGGACGTTTCCAATTCGGCAGCCGGGCTCTGCCAGAGAGAGATACAGAGTGTTGCCCCATTACGAAGCAATGCTTTAGCAGAGCGCGAATGTCTGTGTGGCAGCGAATGCAGTTCCAAGGGACAGTGAAAACCAGCTAGAGCTTTCAGTGCTGGCAGCTTTCCTGTGGGCGCAATCTCTGGACGTTTCCAATTTGGCAGCCGGGCTCTGCCAGGGAGAGATACAGAGTGTTGCCCCATTACGAAGCAAAGCTTTAGCAGAGCGCGAATGTGTGTGTGGCAGCGAATGCAGTTCCAAGGGACAGTGAAAACCAGCTAGAGCTTTCAGTGCTGGCAGCTTTCCTCTGGGTGCAATCTCTGGACGTTTCCAATTCGGCAGCCGGGCTCTGCCAGAGAGAGATACAGATTGTTGCCCCATTACGAAGCAATGCTTTTGTAGAGCGCGAATGTCTGTTTGGCAGCGAATGCAGTTCCAAGGGACAGTGAAAACCAGCTAGAGCTTTCAGTGCTGGCAGCTTTCCTCTGGGTGCAATCTCTGGACGTTTCCAATTCGGCAGCCGGGCTCTGCCAGAGAGAGATACAGATTGTTGCCCCATTACGAAGCAATGCTTTTGTAGAGCGCGAATGTCTGTTTGGCATCGAATGCAGTTCCAAGGGACAGTGAAAACCAGCTAGAGCTTTCAGTGCTGGCAGCTTTCCTGTGGGCGCAATCTCTGGACGTTTCCAATTTGGCAGCCGGGCTCTGCCAGAGAGAGATACAGAGTGTTGCCCCCTTACCAAGCAAAGCTTTAGCAGAGCGCGAATGTCTGTGTGGCAGCGAATGCAGTTCCAAGGGACAGTGAAAACCAGCTAGAGCTTTCAGTGCTGGCAGCTTTCCTGTGGGCGCAATCTCTGGACGTTTCCAATTCGGCAGCCGGGCTCTGCCAGAGAGAGATACAGAGTGTTGCCCCATTACGAAGCAAAGCTTTAGCAGAGCGCGAATGTCTGTGTGGCAGCGAATGCAGTTCCAAGGGACAGTGAAAACCAGCTAGAGCTTTCAGTGCTGGCAGCTTTCCTGTGGGCGCAATCTCTGGACGTTTCCAATTTGGCAGCCGGGCTCTGCCAGAGACAGATACAGAGTGTTGCCCCCTTACCAAGCAATGCTTTAGCAGAGCGCGAATGTCTGTGTGGCAGCGAATGCAGTTCCAAGGGACAGTGAAAACCAGCTAGAGCTTTCAGTGCTGGCAGCTTTCCTGTGGGCGCAATCTCTGGACGTTTCCAATTTGGCAGCCGGGCTCTGCCAGAGAGAGATACAGATTGTTGCCCCATTACGAAGCAATGCTTTTGTAGAGCACGAATGTCTGTGTGGCAGCGAATGCAGTTCCAAGGGACAGTGAAAACCAGCTACAGCTTTCAGTGCTGGCAGCTTTCCTGTGGGTGCAATCTCTCGACGTTTCCAATTTGGCAGCCGGGCTATGCCAGAGACAGATACAGAGTGTTGCCCCAGTAGGAAGCAATGCTTTAGCAGAGCGCGAATCTCTGTGTGGCATCGAATGCAGTTCCAAGGGACAGTGAAAACCAGCTAGAGCTTTCAGTGCTGGCAGCTTTCCTGTGGGCGCAATCTCTGGACGTTTCCAGTTTGGCAGCCGGGCTCTGCCAGAGAGAGATACAGTGTTGACCCATTAGGAAGCAATGCTTTAGCAGAGCGCGAATGTCTGTGTGGCAGCGAATGCAGTTCCAAGGGACAGTGAAAACCAGCTAGAGCTTTCAGTGCTGGCAGCTTTCCTGTGGGCGCAATCTCTGGACGTTTCCAATTTGGCAGCCGGGCTCTGCCAGGGAGAGAT
This sequence comes from Mycteria americana, assembly GCF_035582795.1. Taxonomy (NCBI): domain Eukaryota; kingdom Metazoa; phylum Chordata; class Aves; order Ciconiiformes; family Ciconiidae; genus Mycteria; species Mycteria americana. The sequence continues at coordinate 1,190,653 of NW_027445629.1, read as the reverse complement.
ACAGAGTGTTGCCCCTTTAGGAAGCAATGCTTTAGCAGAGCGCGAATGTCTGTGTGGCAACGAATGCAGTTCCAAGGGACAACGAAAACCAGCTGGAGCTTTCAGTGCTGGCAGCTTTCCTGTGGGCGCAATCTCTGGACGTTTCCAATTTGGCAGCCGGGCTCTGCCAGAGAGAGATACAGAGTGTTGCCCCATTAGGAAGCAATGCTTTAGCAGAGCGCGAATGTCTGTGTGGCAGCGAATGCAGTTCCAAGGGACAGTGAAAACCAGCTAGAGCTTTCAGTGCTGGCAGCTTTCCTGTGGGCGCAATCTCTGGACGTTTCCAATTTGGCAGCCGGGCTCTGCCAGAGACAGATACAGAGTGTTGCCCCATTACGAAGCAATGCTTTAGCAGAGCGCGAATGTCTGTGTGGCAGCGAATGCAGTTCCAAGGGACAGTGAAAACCAGCTACAGCTTTCAGTGCTGGCAGCTTTCCTGTGGGCGCAATCTCTGGACGTTTCCAATTTGGCAGCCGGGCTCTGCCAGGGAGAGATACAGAGTGTTGCCCCTTTAGGAAGCAATGCTTTAGCAGAGCGCGAATGTCTGTGTGGCAACGAATGCAGTTCCAAGGGACAATGAAAACCAGCTACAGCTTCCACTGCTGGCAGCTTTCCTGTGGGCGCAATCTCTGGACGTTTCCAATTTGGCAGCCGGGCTCTGCCAGAGAGAGATACAGAGTGTTGCCCCATTACGAAGCAAAGCTTTAGCAGAGCACGAATGTCTGTGTGGCAGCGAATGCAGTTCCAAGGGACAGTGAAAACCAGCTAGAGCTTTCAGTGCTGGCAGCTTTCCTGTGGGCGCAATCTCTGGACGTTTCCAATTTGGCAGCCGGGCTCTGCCAGGGAGAGATACAGAGTGTTGCCCCATTACGAAGCAAAGCTTTAGCAGAGCGCGAATGTCTGTGTGGCAACGAATGCAGTTCCAAGGGACAGTGAAAACCAGCTACAGCTTCCACTGCTGGCAGCTTTCCTGTGGGCGCAATCTCTGGACGTTTCCAATTTGGCAGCCGGGCTCTGCCAGAGACAGATACAGAGTGTTGCCCCATTACGAAGCAATGCTTTAGCAGAGCGCGAATGTCTGTGTGGCAGCGAATGCAGTTCCAAGGGACAGTGAAAACGAGCTACAGCTTTCAGTGCTGGCAGCTTTCCTGTGGGCGCAATCTCTGGACGTTTCCAGTTTGGCAGCCGGGCTCTGCCAGAGAGAGATACAGTGTTGACCCATTAGGAAGCAATGCTTTAGCAGAGCGCGAATGTGTGTGTGGCAGCGAATGCAGTTCCAAGGGACAGTGAAAACCAGCTAGAGCTTTCAGTGCTGGCAGCTTTCCTGTGGGCGCAATCTCTGGACGTTTCCAATTTGGCAGCCGGGCTCTGCCAGAGACAGATACAGAGTGTTGCCCCATTAGGAAGCAATGCTTTAGCAGAGCGCGAATGTCTGTGTGGCAGCGAATGCAGTTCCAAGGGACAGTGAAAACCAGCTACAGCTTTCAGTGCTGGCAGCTTTCCTGTGGGCGCAATCTCTCGACGTTTCCAATTTGGCAGCCGGGCTCTGCCAGAGACAGATACAGAGTGTTGCCCCATTAGGAAGCAATGCTTTAGCAGAGCGCGAATGTCTGTGTGGCAGCGAATGCAGTTCCAAGGGACAGTGAAAACCAGCTAGAGCTTTCAGTGCTGGCAGCTTTCCTGTGGGCGCAATCTCTGGACGTTTCCAATTTGGCAGCCGGGCTCTGCCAGGGAGAGATACAGAGTGTTGCCCCATTAGGAAGCAATGCTTTAGCAGAGCGCGAATGTCTGTGTGGCAACGAATGCAGTTCCAAGGGACAATGAAAACCAGCTACAGCTTCCACTGCTGGCAGCTTTCCTGTGGGCGCAATCTCTGGACGTTTCCAATTTGGCAGCCGGGCTCTGCCAGAGAGAGATACAGAGTGTTGCCCCTTTAGGAAGCAAAGCTTTAGCAGAGCACGAATGTCTGTGTGGCAGCGAATGCAGTTCCAAGGGACAGTGAAAACCAGCTAGAGCTTTCAGTGCTGGCAGCTTTCCTGTGGGCGCAATCTCTGGACGTTTCCAATTTGGCAGCCGGGCTCTGCCAGAGACAGATACAGAGTGTTGCCCCCTTACCAAGCAAAGCTTTAGCAGAGCGCGAATGTCTGTGTGGCAGCGAATGCAGTTCCAAGGGACAGTGAAAACCAGCTACAGCTTTCAGTGCTGGCAGCTTTCCTGTGGGCGCAATCTCTGGACGTTTCCAATTTGGCAGCCGGGCTCTGCCAGAGAGAGATACAGAGTGTTGCCCCCTTACCAAGCAATGCTTAACAGAGTGCGAATGTCTGTGTGGCAGCGAATGCAGTTCCAAGGGACAGTGAAAACCAGCTAGAGCTTTCAGTGCTGGCAGCTTTCCTGTGGGTGCAATCTCTGGACGTTTCCAATTCGGCAGCCGGGCTCTGCCAGAGACAGATACAGAGTGTTGCCCCATTACGAAGCAATGCTTTTGTAGAGCGCGAATGTCTGTGTGGCAGCGAATGCAGTTCCAAGGGACAGTGAAAACCAGCTAGAGCTTTCAGTGCTGGCAGCTTTCCTGTGGGCGCAATCTCTGGACGTTTCCAATTTGGCAGCCGGGCTCTGCCAGGGAGAGATACAGAGTGTTGCCCCATTACGAAGCAAAGCTTTAGCAGAGCGCGAATGTGGGTGTGGCAGCGAATGCAGTTCCAAGGGACAGTGAAAACCAGCTACAGCTTTCAGTGCTGGCAGCTTTCCTGTGGGCGCAATCTCTGGACGTTTCCAATTTGGCAGCCGGGCTCTGCCAGAGACAGATACAGAGTGTTGCCCCTTTAGGAAGCAATGCTTTAGCAGAGCGCGAATGTCTGTGTGGCAACGAATGCAGTTCCAAGGGACAATGAAAACCAGCTACAGCTTCCACTGCTGGCAGCTTTCCTGTGGGCGCAATCTCTGGACGTTTCCAATTTGGCAGCCGGGCTCTGCCAGAGAGAGATACAGAGTGTTGCCCCATTAGGAAGCAATGCTTTAGCAGAGCGCGAATGTCTGTGTGGCAGCGAATGCAGTTCCAAGGGACAGTGAAAACCAGCTACAGCTTTCAGTGCTGGCAGCTTTCCTGTGGGCGCAATCTCTGGACGTTTCCAATTTGGCAGCCGGGCTCTGCCAGAGACAGATACAGAGTGTTGCCCCATTACGAAGCAAAGCTTTAGCAGAGCGCGAATGTCTGTGTGGCAGCGAATGCAGTTCCAAGGGACAGTGAAAACCAGCTACAGCTTTCAGTGCTGGCAGCTTTCCTGTGGGCGCAATCTCTGGACGTTTCCAATTTGGCAGCCGGGCTCTGCCAGAGACAGATACAGAGTGTTGCCCCCTTACCAAGCAATGCTTTAGCAGAGCGCGAATGTCTGTGTGGCAGCGAATGCAGTTCCAAGGGACAGTGAAAACCAGCTACAGCTTTCAGTGCTGGCAGCTTTCCTGTGGGCGCAATCTCTCGACGTTTCCAATTTGGCAGCCGGGCTCTGCCAGAGACAGATACAGAGTGTTGCCCCATTAGGAAGCAATGCTTTAGCAGAGCGCGAATGTCTGTGTGGCAGCGAATGCAGTTCCAAGGGACAGTGAAAACCAGCTAGAGCTTTCAGTGCTGGCAGCTTTCCTGTGGGCGCAATCTCTCGACGTTTCCAATTTGGCAGCCGGGCTCTGCCAGAGACAGATACAGAGTGTTGCCCCATTAGGAAGCAATGCTTTAGCAGAGCGCGAATGTCTGTGTGGCAGCGAATGCAGTTCCAAGGGACAGTGAAAACCAGCTAGAGCTTTCAGTGCTGGCAGCTTTCCTGTGGGCGCAATCTCTGGACGTTTCCAATTTGGCAGCCGGGCTCTGCCAGGGAGAGATACAGAGTGTTGCCCCATTAGGAAGCAATGCTTTAGCAGAGCGCGAATGTCTGTGTGGCAACGAATGCAGTTCCAAGGGACAATGAAAACCAGCTACAGCTTCCACTGCTGGCAGCTTTCCTGTGGGCGCAATCTCTGGACGTTTCCAATTTGGCAGCCGGGCTCTGCCAGAGAGAGATACAGAGTGTTGCCCCATTACGAAGCAAAGCTTTAGCAGAGCACGAATGTCTGTGTGGCAGCGAATGCAGTTCCAAGGGACAGTGAAAACCAGCTAGAGCTTTCAGTGCTGGCAGCTTTCCTGTGGGCGCAATCTCTGGACGTTTCCAATTTGGCAGCCGGGCTCTGCCAGGGAGAGATACAGAGTGTTGCCCCATTACGAAGCAAAGCTTTAGCAGAGCGCGAATGTCTGTGTGGCAACGAATGCAGTTCCAAGGGACAGTGAAAACCAGCTACAGCTTCCACTGCTGGCAGCTTTCCTGTGGGCGCAATCTCTGGACGTTTCCAATTTGGCAGCCGGGCTCTGCCAGAGACAGATACAGAGTGTTGCCCCCTTACCAAGCAAAGCTTTAGCAGAGCGCGAATGTCTGTGTGGCAGCGAATGCAGTTCCAAGGGACAGTGAAAACCAGCTACAGCTTTCAGTGCTGGCAGCTTTCCTGTGGGCGCAATCTCTGGACGTTTCCAATTTGGCAGCCGGGCTCTGCCAGAGAGAGATACAGAGTGTTGCCCCCTTACCAAGCAATGCTTAACAGAGTGCGAATGTCTGTGTGGCAGCGAATGCAGTTCCAAGGGACAGTGAAAACCAGCTAGAGCTTTCAGTGCTGGCAGCTTTCCTGTGGGTGCAATCTCTGGACGTTTCCAATTCGGCAGCCGGGCTCTGCCAGAGACAGATACAGAGTGTTGCCCCATTACGAAGCAATGCTTTTGTAGAGCGCGAATGTCTGTGTGGCAGCGAATGCAGTTCCAAGGGACAGTGAAAACCAGCTAGAGCTTTCAGTGCTGGCAGCTTTCCTGTGGGCGCAATCTCTGGACGTTTCCAATTTGGCAGCCGGGCTCTGCCAGGGAGAGATACAGAGTGTTGCCCCATTACGAAGCAAAGCTTTAGCAGAGCGCGAATGTGTGTGTGGCAGCGAATGCAGTTCCAAGGGACAGTGAAAACCAGCTACAGCTTTCAGTGCTGGCAGCTTTCCTGTGGGCGCAATCTCTGGACGTTTCCAATTTGGCAGCCGGGCTCTGCCAGAGACAGATACAGAGTTTTGCCCCATTAGGAAGCAAAGCTTTAGCAGAGCGCGAATGTCTGTGTGGCAGCGAATGCAGTTCCAAGGGACAGTGAAAACCACCTAGAGCTTTCAGTGCTGGCAGCTTTCCTGTGGGCGCAATCTCTGGACGTTTCCAATTTGGCAGCCGGGCTCTGCCAGAGACAGATACAGAGTGTTGCCCCTTTAGGAAGCAATGCTTTAGCAGAGCGCGAATGTCTGTGTGGCAACGAATGCAGTTCCAAGGGACAATGAAAACCAGCTACAGCTTCCACTGCTGGCAGCTTTCCTGTGGGCGCAATCTCTGGACGTTTCCAATTTGGCAGCCGGGCTCTGCCAGAGAGAGATACAGAGTGTTGCCCCATTAGGAAGCAATGCTTTAGCAGAGCGCGAATGTCTGTGTGGCAGCGAATGCAGTTCCAAGGGACAGTGAAAACCAGCTACAGCTTTCAGTGCTGGCAGCTTTCCTGTGGGCGCAATCTCTGGACGTTTCCAATTTGGCAGCCGGGCTCTGCCAGAGACAGATACAGAGTGTTGCCCCATTAGGAAGCAATGCTTTAGCAGAGCGCAAATGTCTGTGTGGCAGCGAATGCAGTTCCAAGGGACAGTGAAAACCAGCTACAGCTTTCAGTGCTGGCAGCTTTCCTGTGGGCGCAATCTCTGGACATTTCCAATTTGGCAGCCGAGCTCTGCCAGAGACAGATACAGAGTCTTGCCCCCTTACCAAGCAAAGCTTTAGCAGAGCGCGAATGTATGTGTGGCAACGAATGCAGTTCCAAGGGACAGTGAAAACCAGCTACAGCTTTCAGTGCTGGCAGCTTTCCTGTGGGCGCAATCTCTGGACGTTTCCAATTTGGCAGCCGGGCTCTGCCAGAGAGAGATACAGATTGTTGCCCCATATAGGAAGCAATGCTTTAGCAGAGTGCGAATGTCTGTGTGGCAGCGAATGCAGTTCCAAGGGACAGTGAAAACCAGCTAGAGCTTTCAGTGCTGGCAGCTTTCCTGTGGGCGCAATCTCTGGACGTTTCCAATTTGGCAGCCGGGCTCTGCCAGAGAGAGATACAGAGTGTTGCCCCATTACGAAGCAATGCTTTTGTAGAGCGCGAATGTGTGTGTGGCAGCGAATGCAGTTCCAAGGGACAGTGAAAACCAGCTAGAGCTTTCAGTGCTGGCAGCTTTCCTGTGGGCGCAATCTCTGGACGTTTCCAATTTGGCAGCCGGGCTCTGCCAGAGAGAGATACAGAGTGTTGCCCCATTAGGAAGCAATGCTTTAGCAGAGCGCGAATGTCTGTGTGGCAGCGAATGCAGTTCCAAGGGACAGTGAAAACCAGCTAGAGCTTTCAGTGCTGGCAGCTTTCCTGTCGGCGCAATCTCTGGACGTTTCCAATTTGGCAGCCGGGCTCTCCCAGAGACACATACAGAGTGTTGCCCCATTAGGAAGCAATGCTTTAGCAGAGCGCGAATGTCTGTGTGGCAGCGAATGCAGTTCCAAGGGACAGTGAAAACCAGCTAGAGCTTTCAGTGCTGGCAGCTTTCCTGTGGGCGCAATCTCTGGACGTTTCCAATTTGGCAGCCGGGCTCTGCCAGAGAGAGACACAGAGTGTTGCCCCATACAGGAAGCAATGCTTTAGCAGAGCGCGAATGTCTGTGTGGCAGCGAATGCAGTTCCAAGGGACAGTGAAAACCAGCTAGAGCTTTCAGTGCTGGCAGCTTTCCTGTGGGCGCAATCTCTGGACGTTTCCAATTTGGCAGCCGGGCTCTGCCAGAGACAGATACAGAGTGTTGCCCCCTTACCAAGCAAAGCTTTAGCAGAGCGCGAATGTCTGTGTGGCAGCGAATGCAGTTCCAAGGGACAGTGAAAACCAGCTACAGCTTTCAGTGCTGGCAGCTTTCCTGTGGGCGCAATCTCTGGACGTTTCCAATTTGGCAGCTGGGCTCTGCCAGAGAGAGATACAGAGTGTTGCCCCCTTACCAAGCAATGCTTAACAGAGCGCGAATGTCTGTGTGGCAGCGAATGCAGTTCCAAGGGACAGTGAAAACCAGCTAGAGCTTTCAGTGCTGGCAGCTTTCCTCTGGGTGCAATCTCTGGACGTTTCCAATTTGGCAGCCGGGCTCTGCCAGAGAGAGATACAGATTGTTGCCCCATTACGAAGCAATGCTTTTGTAGAGCGCGAATGTCTGTTTGGCATCGAATGCAGTTCCAAGGGACAGTGAAAACCAGCTACAGCTTTCAGTGCTGGCAGCTTTCCTGTGGGCGCAATGTCTGGACGTTTCCAATTTGGCAGCCGGGCTCTGCCAGAGAGAGATACAGAGTGTTGCCCCCTTACCAAGCAAAGCTTTAGCAGAGCGCGAATGTCTGTGTGGCAGCGAATGCAGTTCCAAGGGACAGTGAAAACCAGCTAGAGCTTTCAGTGCTGGCAGCTTTCCTGTGGGCGCAATCTCTGGACGTTTCCAATTCGGCAGCCGGGCTCTGCCAGAGAGAGATACAGAGTGTTGCCCCATTACGAAGCAATGCTTTAGCAGAGCGCGAATGTCTGTGTGGCAGCGAATGCAGTTCCAAGGGACAGTGAAAACCAGCTAGAGCTTTCAGTGCTGGCAGCTTTCCTGTGGGCGCAATCTCTGGACGTTTCCAATTTGGCAGCCGGGCTCTGCCAGGGAGAGATACAGAGTGTTGCCCCATTACGAAGCAAAGCTTTAGCAGAGCGCGAATGTGTGTGTGGCAGCGAATGCAGTTCCAAGGGACAGTGAAAACCAGCTAGAGCTTTCAGTGCTGGCAGCTTTCCTCTGGGTGCAATCTCTGGACGTTTCCAATTCGGCAGCCGGGCTCTGCCAGAGAGAGATACAGATTGTTGCCCCATTACGAAGCAATGCTTTTGTAGAGCGCGAATGTCTGTTTGGCAGCGAATGCAGTTCCAAGGGACAGTGAAAACCAGCTAGAGCTTTCAGTGCTGGCAGCTTTCCTCTGGGTGCAATCTCTGGACGTTTCCAATTCGGCAGCCGGGCTCTGCCAGAGAGAGATACAGATTGTTGCCCCATTACGAAGCAATGCTTTTGTAGAGCGCGAATGTCTGTTTGGCATCGAATGCAGTTCCAAGGGACAGTGAAAACCAGCTAGAGCTTTCAGTGCTGGCAGCTTTCCTGTGGGCGCAATCTCTGGACGTTTCCAATTTGGCAGCCGGGCTCTGCCAGAGAGAGATACAGAGTGTTGCCCCCTTACCAAGCAAAGCTTTAGCAGAGCGCGAATGTCTGTGTGGCAGCGAATGCAGTTCCAAGGGACAGTGAAAACCAGCTAGAGCTTTCAGTGCTGGCAGCTTTCCTGTGGGCGCAATCTCTGGACGTTTCCAATTCGGCAGCCGGGCTCTGCCAGAGAGAGATACAGAGTGTTGCCCCATTACGAAGCAAAGCTTTAGCAGAGCGCGAATGTCTGTGTGGCAGCGAATGCAGTTCCAAGGGACAGTGAAAACCAGCTAGAGCTTTCAGTGCTGGCAGCTTTCCTGTGGGCGCAATCTCTGGACGTTTCCAATTTGGCAGCCGGGCTCTGCCAGAGACAGATACAGAGTGTTGCCCCCTTACCAAGCAATGCTTTAGCAGAGCGCGAATGTCTGTGTGGCAGCGAATGCAGTTCCAAGGGACAGTGAAAACCAGCTAGAGCTTTCAGTGCTGGCAGCTTTCCTGTGGGCGCAATCTCTGGACGTTTCCAATTTGGCAGCCGGGCTCTGCCAGAGAGAGATACAGATTGTTGCCCCATTACGAAGCAATGCTTTTGTAGAGCACGAATGTCTGTGTGGCAGCGAATGCAGTTCCAAGGGACAGTGAAAACCAGCTACAGCTTTCAGTGCTGGCAGCTTTCCTGTGGGTGCAATCTCTCGACGTTTCCAATTTGGCAGCCGGGCTATGCCAGAGACAGATACAGAGTGTTGCCCCAGTAGGAAGCAATGCTTTAGCAGAGCGCGAATCTCTGTGTGGCAGCGAATGCAGTTCCAAGGGACAGTGAAAACCAGCTAGAGCTTTCAGTGCTGGCAGCTTTCCTGTGGGCGCAATCTCTGGACGTTTCCAGTTTGGCAGCCGGGCTCTGCCAGAGAGAGATACAGTGTTGACCCATTAGGAAGCAATGCTTTAGCAGAGCGCGAATGTCTGTGTGGCAGCGAATGCAGTTCCAAGGGACAGTGAAAACCAGCTAGAGCTTTCAGTGCTGGCAGCTTTCCTGTGGGCGCAATCTCTGGACGTTTCCAATTTGGCAGCCGGGCTCTGCCAGGGAGAGATACAGAGTGTTGCCCCTTTAGGAAGCAATGCTTTAGCAGAGCGCGAATGTCTGTGTGGCAACGAATGCAGTTCCAAGGGACAACGAAAACCAGCTGGAGCTTTCAGTGCTGGCAGCTTTCCTGTGGGCGCAATCTCTGGACGTTTCCAATTTGGCAGCCGGGCTCTGCCAGAGAGAGATACAGAGTGTTGCCCCATTAGGAAGCAATGCTTTAGCAGAGCGCGAATGTCTGTGTGGCAGCGAATGCAGTTCCAAGGGACAGTGAAAACCAGCTAGAGCTTTCAGTGCTGGCAGCTTTCCTGTGGGCGCAATCTCTGGACGTTTCCAATTTGGCAGCCGGGCTCTGCCAGAGACAGATACAGAGTGTTGCCCCATTACGAAGCAATGCTTTAGCAGAGCGCGAATGTCTGTGTGGCAGCGAATGCAGTTCCAAGGGACAGTGAAAACCAGCTACAGCTTTCAGTGCTGGCAGCTTTCCTGTGGGCGCAATCTCTGGACGTTTCCAATTTGGCAGCCGGGCTCTGCCAGGGAGAGATACAGAGTGTTGCCCCTTTAGGAAGCAATGCTTTAGCAGAGCGCGAATGTCTGTGTGGCAACGAATGCAGTTCCAAGGGACAATGAAAACCAGCTACAGCTTCCACTGCTGGCAGCTTTCCTGTGGGCGCAATCTCTGGACGTTTCCAATTTGGCAGCCGGGCTCTGCCAGAGAGAGATACAGAGTGTTGCCCCATTACGAAGCAAAGCTTTAGCAGAGCACGAATGTCTGTGTGGCAGCGAATGCAGTTCCAAGGGACAGTGAAAACCAGCTAGAGCTTTCAGTGCTGGCAGCTTTCCTGTGGGCGCAATCTCTGGACGTTTCCAATTTGGCAGCCGGGCTCTGCCAGGGAGAGATACAGAGTGTTGCCCCATTACGAAGCAAAGCTTTAGCAGAGCGCGAATGTCTGTGTGGCAACGAATGCAGTTCCAAGGGACAGTGAAAACCAGCTACAGCTTCCACTGCTGGCAGCTTTCCTGTGGGCGCAATCTCTGGACGTTTCCAATTTGGCAGCCGGGCTCTGCCAGAGACAGATACAGAGTGTTGCCCCATTACGAAGCAATGCTTTAGCAGAGCGCGAATGTCTGTGTGGCAGCGAATGCAGTTCCAAGGGACAGTGAAAACGAGCTACAGCTTTCAGTGCTGGCAGCTTTCCTGTGGGCGCAATCTCTGGACGTTTCCAGTTTGGCAGCCGGGCTCTGCCAGAGAGAGATACAGTGTTGACCCATTAGGAAGCAATGCTTTAGCAGAGCGCGAATGTGTGTGTGGCAGCGAATGCAGTTCCAAGGGACAGTGAAAACCAGCTAGAGCTTTCAGTGCTGGCAGCTTTCCTGTGGGCGCAATCTCTGGACGTTTCCAATTTGGCAGCCGGGCTCTGCCAGAGACAGATACAGAGTGTTGCCCCATTAGGAAGCAATGCTTTAGCAGAGCGCGAATGTCTGTGTGGCAGCGAATGCAGTTCCAAGGGACAGTGAAAACCAGCTACAGCTTTCAGTGCTGGCAGCTTTCCTGTGGGCGCAATCTCTCGACGTTTCCAATTTGGCAGCCGGGCTCTGCCAGAGACAGATACAGAGTGTTGCCCCATTAGGAAGCAATGCTTTAGCAGAGCGCGAATGTCTGTGTGGCAGCGAATGCAGTTCCAAGGGACAGTGAAAACCAGCTAGAGCTTTCAGTGCTGGCAGCTTTCCTGTGGGCGCAATCTCTCGACGTTTCCAATTTGGCAGCCGGGCTCTGCCAGGGAGAGATACAGAGTGTTGCCCCATTAGGAAGCAATGCTTTAGCAGAGCGCGAATGTCTGTGTGGCAACGAATGCAGTTCCAAGGGACAATGAAAACCAGCTACAGCTTCCACTGCTGGCAGCTTTCCTGTGGGCGCAATCTCTGGACGTTTCCAATTTGGCAGCCGGGCTCTGCCAGAGAGAGATACAGAGTGTTGCCCCTTTAGGAAGCAAAGCTTTAGCAGAGCACGAATGTCTGTGTGGCAGCGAATGCAGTTCCAAGGGACAGTGAAAACCAGCTAGAGCTTTCAGTGCTGGCAGCTTTCCTGTGGGCGCAATCTCTGGACGTTTCCAATTTGGCAGCCGGGCTCTGCCAGGGAGAGATACAGAGTGTTGCCCCATTACGAAGCAAAGCTTTAGCAGAGCGCGAATGTCTGTGTGGCAACGAATGCAGTTCCAAGGGACAGTGAAAACCAGCTACAGCTTCCACTGCTGGCAGCTTTCCTGTGGGCGCAATCTCTGGACGTTTCCAATTTGGCAGCCGGGCTCTGCCAGAGACAGATACAGAGTGTTGCCCCATTACGAAGCAATGCTTTAGCAGAGCGCGAATGTCTGTGTGGCAGCGAATGCAGTTCCAAGGGACAGTGAAAACGAGCTACAGCTTTCAGTGCTGGCAGCTTTCCTGTGGGCGCAATCTCTGGACGTTTCCAATTTGGCAGCCGGGCTCTGCCAGAGACAGATACAGAGTGTTGCCCCCTTACCAAGCAAAGCTTTAGCAGAGCGCGAATGTCTGTGTGGCAGCGAATGCAGTTCCAAGGGACAGTGAAAACCAGCTACAGCTTTCAGTGCTGGCAGCTTTCCTGTGGGCGCAATCTCTGGACGTTTCCAATTTGGCAGCCGGGCTCTGCCAGAGAGAGATACAGAGTGTTGCCCCCTTACCAAGCAATGCTTAACAGAGTGCGAATGTCTGTGTGGCAGCGAATGCAGTTCCAAGGGACAGTGAAAACCAGCTAGAGCTTTCAGTGCTGGCAGCTTTCCTGTGGGTGCAATCTCTGGACGTTTCCAATTCGGCAGCCGGGCTCTGCCAGAGACAGATACAGAGTGTTGCCCCATTACGAAGCAATGCTTTTGTAGAGCGCGAATGTCTGTGTGGCAGCGAATGCAGTTCCAAGGGACAGTGAAAACCAGCTAGAGCTTTCAGTGCTGGCAGCTTTCCTGTGGGCGCAATCTCTGGACGTTTCCAATTTGGCAGCCGGGCTCTGCCAGGGAGAGATACAGAGTGTTGCCCCATTACGAAGCAAAGCTTTAGCAGAGCGCGAATGTGGGTGTGGCAGCGAATGCAGTTCCAAGGGACAGTGAAAACCAGCTACAGCTTTCAGTGCTGGCAGCTTTCCTGTGGGCGCAATCTCTGGACGTTTCCAATTTGGCAGCCGGGCTCTGCCAGAGACAGATACAGAGTGTTGCCCCTTTAGGAAGCAATGCTTTAGCAGAGCGCGAATGTCTGTGTGGCAACGAATGCAGTTCCAAGGGACAATGAAAACCAGCTACAGCTTCCACTGCTGGCAGCTTTCCTGTGGGCGCAATCTCTGGACGTTTCCAATTTGGCAGCCGGGCTCTGCCAGAGAGAGATACAGAGTGTTGCCCCATTAGGAAGCAATGCTTTAGCAGAGCGCGAATGTCTGTGTGGCAGCGAATGCAGTTCCAAGGGACAGTGAAAACCAGCTACAGCTTTCAGTGCTGGCAGCTTTCCTGTGGGCGCAATCTCTGGACGTTTCCAATTTGGCAGCCGGGCTCTGCCAGAGACAGATACAGAGTGTTGCCCCATTACGAAGCAAAGCTTTAGCAGAGCGCGAATGTCTGTGTGGCAGCGAATGCAGTTCCAAGGGACAGTGAAAACCAGCTACAGCTTTCAGTGCTGGCAGCTTTCCTGTGGGCGCAATCTCTGGACGTTTCCAATTTGGCAGCCGGGCTCTGCCAGAGACAGATACAGAGTGTTGCCCCCTTACCAAGCAATGCTTTAGCAGAGCGCGAATGTCTGTGTGGCAGCGAATGCAGTTCCAAGGGACAGTGAAAACCAGCTACAGCTTTCAGTGCTGGCAGCTTTCCTGTGGGCGCAATCTCTCGACGTTTCCAATTTGGCAGCCGGGCTCTGCCAGAGACAGATACAGAGTGTTGCCCCATTAGGAAGCAATGCTTTAGCAGAGCGCGAATGTCTGTGTGGCAGCGAATGCAGTTCCAAGGGACAGTGAAAACCAGCTAGAGCTTTCAGTGCTGGCAGCTTTCCTGTGGGCGCAATCTCTCGACGTTTCCAATTTGGCAGCCGGGCTCTGCCAGAGACAGATACAGAGTGTTGCCCCATTAGGAAGCAATGCTTTAGCAGAGCGCGAATGTCTGTGTGGCAGCGAATGCAGTTCCAAGGGACAGTGAAAACCAGCTAGAGCTTTCAGTGCTGGCAGCTTTCCTGTGGGCGCAATCTCTGGACGTTTCCAATTTGGCAGCCGGGCTCTGCCAGGGAGAGATACAGAGTGTTGCCCCATTAGGAAGCAATGCTTTAGCAGAGCGCGAATGTCTGTGTGGCAACGAATGCAGTTCCAAGGGACAATGAAAACCAGCTACAGCTTCCACTGCTGGCAGCTTTCCTGTGGGCGCAATCTCTGGACGTTTCCAATTTGGCAGCCGGGCTCTGCCAGAGAGAGATACAGAGTGTTGCCCCATTACGAAGCAAAGCTTTAGCAGAGCACGAATGTCTGTGTGGCAGCGAATGCAGTTCCAAGGGACAGTGAAAACCAGCTAGAGCTTTCAGTGCTGGCAGCTTTCCTGTGGGCGCAATCTCTGGACGTTTCCAATTTGGCAGCCGGGCTCTGCCAGGGAGAGATACAGAGTGTTGCCCCATTACGAAGCAAAGCTTTAGCAGAGCGCGAATGTCTGTGTGGCAACGAATGCAGTTCCAAGGGACAGTGAAAACCAGCTACAGCTTCCACTGCTGGCAGCTTTCCTGTGGGCGCAATCTCTGGACGTTTCCAATTTGGCAGCCGGGCTCTGCCAGAGACAGATACAGAGTGTTGCCCCCTTACCAAGCAAAGCTTTAGCAGAGCGCGAATGTCTGTGTGGCAGCGAATGCAGTTCCAAGGGACAGTGAAAACCAGCTACAGCTTTCAGTGCTGGCAGCTTTCCTGTGGGCGCAATCTCTGGACGTTTCCAATTTGGCAGCCGGGCTCTGCCAGAGAGAGATACAGAGTGTTGCCCCCTTACCAAGCAATGCTTAACAGAGTGCGAATGTCTGTGTGGCAGCGAATGCAGTTCCAAGGGACAGTGAAAACCAGCTAGAGCTTTCAGTGCTGGCAGCTTTCCTGTGGGTGCAATCTCTGGACGTTTCCAATTCGGCAGCCGGGCTCTGCCAGAGACAGATACAGAGTGTTGCCCCATTACGAAGCAATGCTTTTGTAGAGCGCGAATGTCTGTGTGGCAGCGAATGCAGTTCCAAGGGACAGTGAAAACCAGCTAGAGCTTTCAGTGCTGGCAGCTTTCCTGTGGGCGCAATCTCTGGACGTTTCCAATTTGGCAGCCGGGCTCTGCCAGGGAGAGATACAGAGTGTTGCCCCATTACGAAGCAAAGCTTTAGCAGAGCGCGAATGTGTGTGTGGCAGCGAATGCAGTTCCAAGGGACAGTGAAAACCAGCTACAGCTTTCAGTGCTGGCAGCTTTCCTGTGGGCGCAATCTCTGGACGTTTCCAATTTGGCAGCCGGGCTCTGCCAGAGACAGATACAGAGTTTTGCCCCATTAGGAAGCAAAGCTTTAGCAGAGCGCGAATGTCTGTGTGGCAGCGAATGCAGTTCCAAGGGACAGTGAAAACCACCTAGAGCTTTCAGTGCTGGCAGCTTTCCTGTGGGCGCAATCTCTGGACGTTTCCAATTTGGCAGCCGGGCTCTGCCAGAGACAGATACAGAGTGTTGCCCCTTTAGGAAGCAATGCTTTAGCAGAGCGCGAATGTCTGTGTGGCAACGAATGCAGTTCCAAGGGACAATGAAAACCAGCTACAGCTTCCACTGCTGGCAGCTTTCCTGTGGGCGCAATCTCTGGACGTTTCCAATTTGGCAGCCGGGCTCTGCCAGAGAGAGATACAGAGTGTTGCCCCCTTACCAAGCAATGCTTTAGCAGAGCGCGAATGTGTGTGTGGCAGCGAATGCAGTTCCAAGGGACAGTGAAAACCAGCTAGAGCTTTCAGTGCTGGCAGCTTTCCTGTGGGCGCAATCTCTGGACGTTTCCAATTTGGCAGCTGGGCTCTGCCAGAGAGAGATACAGAGTGTTGCCCCATTACGAAGCAATGCTTTTGTAGAGCGCGAATGTCTGTGTGGCAGCGAATGCAGTTCCAAGGGACAGTGAAAACCAGCTAGAGCTTTCAGTGCTGGCAGCTTTCCTGTGGGCGCAATCTCTGGACGTTTCCAATTTGGCAGCCGGGCTCTGCCAGGGAGAGATACAGAGTGTTGCCCCATTACGAAGCAAAGCTTTAGCAGAGCGCGAATGTGTGTGTGGCAGCGAATGCAGTTCCAAGGGACAGTGAAAACCAGCTAGAGCTTTCAGTGCTGGCAGCTTTCCTCTGGGTGCAATCTCTGGACGTTTCCAATTCGGCAGCCGGGCTCTGCCAGAGAGAGATACAGATTGTTGCCCCATTACGAAGCAATGCTTTTGTAGAGCGCGAATGTCTGTTTGGCATCGAATGCAGTTCCAAGGGACAGTGAAAACCAGCTAGAGCTTTCAGTGCTGGCAGCTTTCCTGTGGGCGCAATCTCTGGACGTTTCCAATTTGGCAGCCGGGCTCTGCCAGAGAGAGATACAGAGTGTTGCCCCCTTACCAAGCAAAGCTTTAGCAGAGCGCGAATGTCTGTGTGGCAGCGAATGCAGTTCCAAGGGACAGTGAAAACCAGCTAGAGCTTTCAGTGCTGGCAGCTTTCCTGTGGGCGCAATCTCTGGACGTTTCCAATTCGGCAGCCGGGCTCTGCCAGAGAGAGATACAGAGTGTTGCCCCATTACGAAGCAATGCTTTAGCAGAGCGCGAATGTCTGTGTGGCAGCGAATGCAGTTCCAAGGGACAGTGAAAACCAGCTAGAGCTTTCAGTGCTGGCAGCTTTCCTGTGGGCGCAAACTCTGGACGTTTCCAATTTGGCAGCCGGGCTCTGCCAGGGAGAGATACAGAGTGTTGCCCCATTAGGAAGCAAAGCTTTAGCAGAGCGCGAATGTCTGTGTGGCAGCGAATGCAGTTCCAAGGGACAGTGAAAACCAGCTAGAGCTTTCAGTGCTGGCAGCTTTCCTGTGGGCGCAATCTCTGGACGTTTCCAATTTGGCAGCCGGGCTCTGCCAGAGAGAGATACAGAGTGTTGCCCCATTAGGAAGCAATGCTTTAGCAGAGCGCGAATGTCTGTGTGGCAGCGAATGCAGTTCCAAGGGACAGTGAAAACCAGCTAGAGCTTTCAGTGCTGGCAGCTTTCCTGTGGGCGCAATCTCTGGACGTTTCCAATTCGGCAGCCGGGCACTGCCAGAGACAGATACAGAGTGTTGCCCCATTACGAAGCAATGCTTTTGTAGAGCGCGAATGTCTGTGTGGCAGTGAATGCAGTTCCAAGGGACAGTGAAAACCAGCTAGAGCTTTCAGTGCTGGCAGCTTTCCTGTGGGCGCAATCTCTGGACGTTTCCAATTTGGCAGCCGGGCTCTGCCAGAGACAGATACAGAGTGTTGCCCCCTTACCAAGCAATGCTTTAGCAGAGCGCGAATGTCTGTGTGGCAGCGAATGCAGTTCCAAGGGACAGTGAAAACCAGCTAGAGCTTTCAGTGCTGGCAGCTTTCCTGTGGGCGCAATCTCTGGACGTTTCCAATTTGGCAGCCGGGCTCTGCCAGAGAGAGATACAGAGTGTTGCCCCATTAGGAAGCAATTCTTTAGCAGAGCGCGAATGTGTGTGTGGCAGCGAATGCAGTTCCAAGGGACAGTGAAAACCAGCTAGAGCTTTCAGTGCTGGCAGCTTTCCTGTGGGCGCAATCTCTGGACGTTTCCAATTTGGCAGCCGGGCTCTGCCAGAGACACATACAGAGTGTTGCCCCATTAGGAAGCAATGCTTTAGCAGAGCGCGAATGTCTGTGTGGCAGCGAATGCAGTTCCAAGGGACAGTGAAAACCAGCTACAGCTTTCAGTGCTGGCAGCTTTCCTGTGGGCGCAATCTCTGGACGTTTCCAATTTGGCAGCCGGGCTCTGCCAGAGACAGATACAGAGTGTTGCCCCATTAGGAAGCAATGCTTTAGCAGAAAGCAAATGTCTGTGTGGCAGCGAATGCAGTTCCAAGGGACAGTGAAAACCAGCTACAGCTTTCAGTGCTGGCAGCTTTCCTGTGGGCGCAATCTCTGGACATTTCCAATTTGGCAGCCGAGCTCTGCCAGAGACAGATACAGAGTCTTGCCCCCTTACCAAGCAAAGCTTTAGCAGAGCGCGAATGTATGTGTGGCAACGAATGCAGTTCCAAGGGACAGTGAAAACCAGCTACAGCTTTCAGTGCTGGCAGCTTTCCTGTGGGCGCAATCTCTGGACGTTTCCAATTTGGCAGCCGGGCTCTGCCAGAGAGAGATACAGATTGTTGCCCCATATAGGAAGCAATGCTTTAGCAGAGTGCGAATGTCTGTGTGGCAGCGAATGCAGTTCCAAGGGACAGTGAAAACCAGCTAGAGCTTTCAGTGCTGGCAGCTTTCCTGTGGGCGCAATCTCTGGACGTTTCCAATTTGGCAGCCGGGCTCTGCCAGAGAGAGATACAGAGTGTTGCCCCATTACGAAGCAATGCTTTTGTAGAGCGCGAATGTGTGTGTGGCAGCGAATGCAGTTCCAAGGGACAGTGAAAACCAGCTAGAGCTTTCAGTGCTGGCAGCTTTCCTGTGGGCGCAATCTCTGGACGTTTCCAATTTGGCAGCCGGGCTCTGCCAGAGAGAGATACAGAGTGTTGCCCCATTAGGAAGCAATGCTTTAGCAGAGCGCGAATGTCTGTGTGGCAGCGAATGCAGTTCCAAGGGACAGTGAAAACCAGCTAGAGCTTTCAGTGCTGGCAGCTTTCCTGTCGGCGCAATCTCTGGACGTTTCCAATTTGGCAGCCGGGCTCTCCCAGAGACACATACAGAGTGTTGCCCCATTAGGAAGCAATGCTTTAGCAGAGCGCGAATGTCTGTGTGGCAGCGAATGCAGTTCCAAGGGACAGTGAAAACCAGCTAGAGCTTTCAGTGCTGGCAGCTTTCCTGTGGGCGCAATCTCTGGACGTTTCCAATTTGGCAGCCGGGCTCTGCCAGAGAGAGATACAGAGTGTTGCCCCATACAGGAAGCAATGCTTTAGCAGAGCGCGAATGTCTGTGTGGCAGCGAATGCAGTTCCAAGGGACAGTGAAAACCAGCTAGAGCTTTCAGTGCTGGCAGCTTTCCTGTGGGCGCAATCTCTGGACGTTTCCAATTTGGCAGCCGGGCTCTGCCAGAGACAGATACAGAGTGTTGCCCCCTTACCAAGCAAAGCTTTAGCAGAGCGCGAATGTCTGTGTGGCAGCGAATGCAGTTCCAAGGGACAGTGAAAACCAGCTACAGCTTTCAGTGCTGGCAGCTTTCCTGTGGGCGCAATCTCTGGACGTTTCCAATTTGGCAGCTGGGCTCTGCCAGAGAGAGATACAGAGTGTTGCCCCCTTACCAAGCAATGCTTAACAGAGCGCGAATGTCTGTGTGGCAGCGAATGCAGTTCCAAGGGACAGTGAAAACCAGCTAGAGCTTTCAGTGCTGGCAGCTTTCCTCTGGGTGCAATCTCTGGACGTTTCCAATTTGGCAGCCGGGCTCTGCCAGAGAGAGATACAGATTGTTGCCCCATTACGAAGCAATGCTTTTGTAGAGCGCGAATGTCTGTTTGGCATCGAATGCAGTTCCAAGGGACAGTGAAAACCAGCTACAGCTTTCAGTGCTGGCAGCTTTCCTGTGGGCGCAATCTCTGGACGTTTCCAATTTGGCAGCCGGGCTCTGCCAGAGAGAGATACAGAGTGTTGCCCCCTTACCAAGCAAAGCTTTAGCAGAGCGCGAATGTCTGTGTGGCAGCGAATGCAGTTCCAAGGGACAGTGAAAACCAGCTAGAGCTTTCAGTGCTGGCAGCTTTCCTGTGGGCGCAATCTCTGGACGTTTCCAATTCGGCAGCCGGGCTCTGCCAGAGAGAGATACAGAGTGTTGCCCCATTACGAAGCAATGCTTTAGCAGAGCGCGAATGTCTGTGTGGCAGCGAATGCAGTTCCAAGGGACAGTGAAAACCAGCTAGAGCTTTCAGTGCTGGCAGCTTTCCTGTGGGCGCAATCTCTGGACGTTTCCAATTTGGCAGCCGGGCTCTGCCAGGGAGAGATACAGAGTGTTGCCCCATTACGAAGCAAAGCTTTAGCAGAGCGCGAATGTGTGTGTGGCAGCGAATGCAGTTCCAAGGGACAGTGAAAACCAGCTAGAGCTTTCAGTGCTGGCAGCTTTCCTCTGGGTGCAATCTCTGGACGTTTCCAATTCGGCAGCCGGGCTCTGCCAGAGAGAGATACAGATTGTTGCCCCATTACGAAGCAATGCTTTTGTAGAGCGCGAATGTCTGTTTGGCAGCGAATGCAGTTCCAAGGGACAGTGAAAACCAGCTAGAGCTTTCAGTGCTGGCAGCTTTCCTCTGGGTGCAATCTCTGGACGTTTCCAATTCGGCAGCCGGGCTCTGCCAGAGAGAGATACAGATTGTTGCCCCATTACGAAGCAATGCTTTTGTAGAGCGCGAATGTCTGTTTGGCATCGAATGCAGTTCCAAGGGACAGTGAAAACCAGCTAGAGCTTTCAGTGCTGGCAGCTTTCCTGTGGGCGCAATCTCTGGACGTTTCCAATTTGGCAGCCGGGCTCTGCCAGAGAGAGATACAGAGTGTTGCCCCCTTACCAAGCAAAGCTTTAGCAGAGCGCGAATGTCTGTGTGGCAGCGAATGCAGTTCCAAGGGACAGTGAAAACCAGCTAGAGCTTTCAGTGCTGGCAGCTTTCCTGTGGGCGCAATCTCTGGACGTTTCCAATTCGGCAGCCGGGCTCTGCCAGAGAGAGATACAGAGTGTTGCCCCATTACGAAGCAATGCTTTAGCAGAGCGCGAATGTCTGTGTGGCAGCGAATGCAGTTCCAAGGGACAGTGAAAACCAGCTAGAGCTTTCAGTGCTGGCAGCTTTCCTGTGGGCGCAATCTCTGGACGTTTCCAATTTGGCAGCCGGGCTCTGCCAGGGAGAGATACAGAGTGTTGCCCCATTACGAAGCAAAGCTTTAGCAGAGCGCGAATGTGTGTGTGGCAGCGAATGCAGTTCCAAGGGACAGTGAAAACCAGCTAGAGCTTTCAGTGCTGGCAGCTTTCCTGTGGGCGCAATCTCTGGACGTTTCCAATTTGGCAGCCGGGCTCTGCCAGAGAGAGATACAGAGTGTTGCCCCATTAGGAAGCAATGCTTTAGCAGAGCGCGAATGTCTGTGTGGCAGCGAATGCAGTTCCAAGGGACAGTGAAAACCAGCTAGAGCTTTCAGTGCTGGCAGCTTTCCTGTGGGCGCAATCTCTGGACGTTTCCAATTCGGCAGCCGGGCACTGCCAGAGAGAGATACAGAGTGTTGCCCCATTACGAAGCAATGCTTTTGTAGAGCGCGAATGTCTGTGTGGCAGTGAATGCAGTTCCAAGGGACAGTGAAAACCAGCTAGAGCTTTCAGTGCTGGCAGCTTTCCTGTGGGCGCAATCTCTGGACGTTTCCAATTTGGCAGCCGGGCTCTGCCAGAGACAGATACAGAGTGTTGCCCCCTTACCAAGCAATGCTTTAGCAGAGCGCGAATGTCTGTGTGGCAGCGAATGCAGTTCCAAGGGACAGTGAAAACCAGCTAGAGCTTTCAGTGCTGGCAGCTTTCCTGTGGGCGCAATCTCTGGACGTTTCCAATTTGGCAGCCGGGCTCTGCCAGAGAGAGATACAGAGTGTTGCCCCATTAGGAAGCAATGCTTTGGCAGAGCGCGAATGTGTGTGTGGCAGCGAATGCAGTTCCAAGGGACAGTGAAAACCAGCTAGAGCTTTCAGTGCTGGCAGCTTTCCTGTGGGCGCAATCTCTGGACGTTTCCAATTTGGCAGCCGGGCTCTGCCAGAGACACATACAGAGTGTTGCCCCATTAGGAAGCAATGCTTTAGCAGAGCGCGAATGTCTGTGTGGCAGCGAATGCAGTTCCAAGGGACAGTGAAAACCAGCTAGAGCTTTCAGTGCTGGCAGCTTTCCTGTGGGCGCAATCTCTGGACGTTTCCAATTTGGCAGCCGGGCTCTGCCAGAGACAGATACAGAGTGTTGCCCCATTAGGAAGCAATGCTTTAGCAGAGCGCAAATGTCTGTGTGGCAGCGAATGCAGTTCCAAGGGACAGTGAAAACCAGCTACAGCTTTCAGTGCTGGCAGCTTTCCTGTGGGCGCAATCTCTGGACATTTCCAATTTGGCAGCCGAGCTCTGCCAGAGACAGATACAGAGTCTTGCCCCCTTACCAAGCAAAGCTTTAGCAGAGCGCGAATGTCTGTGTGGCAGCGAATGCAGTTCCAAGGGACAGTGAAAACCAGCTAGAGCTTTCAGTGCTGGCAGCTTTCCTGTGGGCGCAATCTCTGGACGTTTCCAATTTGGCAGCCGGGCTCTGCCAGAGACAGATACAGAGTGTTGCCCCATATAGGAAGCAATGCTTTAGCAGAGTGCGAATGTCTGTGTGGCAGCGAATGCAGTTCCAAGGGACAGTGAAAACCAGCTAGAGCTTTCAGTGCTGGCAGCTTTCCTGTGGGCGCAATCTCTGGACGTTTCCAATTTGGCAGCCGGGCTCTGCCAGAGAGAGATACAGAGTGTTGCCCCATTACGAAGCAATGCTTTTGTAGAGCGCGAATGTGTGTGTGGCAGCGAATGCAGTTCCAAGGGACAGTGAAAACCAGCTAGAGCTTTCAGTGCTGGCAGCTTTCCTGTGGGCGCAATCTCTGGACGTTTCCAATTTGGCAGCCGGGCACTGCCAGAGACAGATACAGAGCGTTGCCCCATTACGAAGCAATGCTTTTGTAGAGCGCGAATGTCTGTGTGGCAGTGAATGCAGTTCCAAGGGACAGTGAAAACCAGCTAGAGCTTTCAGTGCTGGCAGCTTTCCTGTGGGCGCAATCTCTGGACGTTTCCAATTTGGCAGCCGGGCTCTGCCAGAGAGAGATACAGAGTGTTGCCCCATTAGGAAGCAATGCTTTAGCAGAGCGCGAATGTCTGTGTGGCAGCGAATGCAGTTCCAAGGGACAGTGAAAACCAGCTAGAGCTTTCAGTGCTGGCAGCTTTCCTGTGGGCGCAATCTCTGGACGTTTCCAATTTGGCAGCCGGGCTCTCCCAGAGACACATACAGAGTGTTGCCCCATTAGGAAGCAATGCTTTAGCAGAGCTCGAATATCTGTGTGGCAGCGAATGCAGTTCCAAGGGACAGTGAAAACCAGCTACAGCTTTCAGTGCTGGCAGCTTTCCTGTGGGCGCAATCTCTGGACGTTTCCAGTTTGGCAGCCGGGCTCTGCCAGAGACAGATACAGAGTGTTGCCCCATTAGGAAGCAATGCTTTAGCAGAGCGCGAATGTCTGTGTGGCAGCGAATGCAGTTCCAAGGGACAGTGAAAACCAGCTAGAGCTTTCAGTGCTGGCAGCTTTCCTGTGGGCGCAATCTCTGGACGTTTCCAATTTGGCAGCCGGGCTCTGCCAGACAGAGATACAGAGTGTTGCCCCCTTACCAAGCAAAGCTTTAGCAGAGCGCGAATGTCTGTGTGGCAGCGAATGCAGTTCCAAGGGACAGTGAAAACCAGCTAGAGCTTTCAGTGCTGGCAGCTTTCCTGTGGGCGCAATCTCTGGACGTTTCCAATTTGGCAGCCGGGCTCTGCCAGAGAGAGATACAGAGTGTTGCCCCATTAGGAAGCAATGCTTTAGCAGAGCGCGAATGTGTGTGTGGCAGCGAATGCAGTTCCAAGGGACAGTAAAAACCAGCTAGAGCTTTCAGTGCTGGCAGCTTTCCTGTGGGCGCAATCTCTGGACGTTTCCAATTTGGCAGCCGGGCTCTGCCAGAGAGAGATACAGAGTGTTGCCCCCTTACCAAGCAAAGCTTTAGCAGAGCGCGAATGTCTGTGTGGCAGCGAATGCAGTTCCAAGGGACAGTGAAAACCAGCTAGAGCTTTCAGTGCTGGCAGCTTTCCTGTGGGCGCAATCTCTGGACGTTTCCAATTTGGCAGCCGGGCTCTGCCAGAGAGAGATACAGAGTGTTGCCCCATTACGAAGCAATGCTTTTGTAGAGCGCGAATGTGTGTGTGGCAGCGAATGCAGTTCCAAGGGACAGTGAAAACCAGCTAGAGCTTTCAGTGCTGGCAGCTTTCCTGTGGGCGCAATCTCTGGACGTTTCCAATTTGGCAGCCGGGCACTGCCAGAGACAGATACAAAGCGTTGCCCCATTACGAAGCAAAGCTTTAGCAGAGCGCGAATGTCTGTGTGGCAGCGAATGCAGTTCCAAGGGACAGTGAAAACCAGCTAGAGCTTTCAGTGCTGGCAGCTTTCCTGTGGGCGCAATCTCTGGACGTTTCCAATTTGGCAGCCGGGCTCTGCCAGAGAGAGATACAGAGTGTTGCCCCATTAGGAAGCAATGCTTTAGCAGAGCGCGAATGTCTGTGTGGCAGCGAATGCAGTTCCAAGGGACAGTGAAAACCAGCTAGAGCTTTCAGTGCTGGCAGCTTTCCTGTGGGCGCAATCTCTGGACGTTTCCAATTTGGCAGCCGGGCTCTGCCAGAGACAGATACAGAGTGTTGCCCCCTTACCAAGCAAAGCTTTAGCAGAGCGCGAATGTCTGTGTGGCAGCGAATGCAGTTCCAAGGGACAGTGAAAACCAGCTACAGCTTTCAGTGCTGGCAGCTTTCCTGTGGGCGCAATCTCTGGACGTTTCCAATTTGGCAGCTGGGCTCTGCCAGAGAGAGATACAGAGTGTTGCCCCCTTACCAAGCAATGCTTAACAGAGCGCGAATGTCTGTGTGGCAGCGAATGCAGTTCCAAGGGACAGTGAAAACCAGCTAGAGCTTTCAGTGCTGGCAGCTTTCCTGTGGGCGCAATCTCTGGACATTTCCAATTTGGCAGCCGAGCTCTGCCAGAGACAGATACAGAGTCTTGCCCCCTTACCAAGCAAAGCTTTAGCAGAGCGCGAATGTATGTGTGGCAACGAATGCAGTTCCAAGGGACAGTGAAAACCAGCTACAGCTTTCAGTGCTGGCAGCTTTCCTGTGGGCGCAATCTCTGGACGTTTCCAATTTGGCAGCCGGGCTCTGCCAGAGAGAGATACAGAGTGTTGCCCCATATAGGAAGCAATGCTTTAGCAGAGTGCGAATGTCTGTGTGGCAGCGAATGCAGTTCCAAGGGACAGTGAAAACCAGCTAGAGCTTTCAGTGCTGGCAGCTTTCCTGTGGGCGCAATCTCTGGACGTTTCCAATTTGGCAGCCGGGCTCTGCCAGAGAGAGATACAGAGTGTTGCCCCATTACGAAGCAATGCTTTTGTAGAGCGCGAATGTGTGTGTGGCAGCGAATGCAGTTCCAAGGGACAGTGAAAACCAGCTAGAGCTTTCAGTGCTGGCAGCTTTCCTGTGGGCGCAATCTCTGGACGTTTCCAATTTGGCAGCCGGGCTCTGCCAGAGAGAGATACAGAGTGTTGCCCCATTAGGAAGCAATGCTTTAGCAGAGCGCGAATGTCTGTGTGGCAGCGAATGCAGTTCCAAGGGACAGTGAAAACCAGCTAGAGCTTTCAGTGCTGGCAGCTTTCCTGTGGGCGCAATCTCTGGACGTTTCCAATTTGGCAGCCGGGCTCTCCCAGAGACACATACAGAGTGTTGCCCCATTAGGAAGCAATGCTTTAGCAGAGCGCGAATATCTGTGTGGCAGCGAATGCAGTTCCAAGGGACAGTGAAAACCAGCTACAGCTTTCAGTGCTGGCAGCTTTCCTGTGGGCGCAATCTCTGGACGTTTCCAGTTTGGCAGCCGGGCTCTGCCAGAGACAGATACAGAGTGTTGCCCCATTAGGAAGCAATGCTTTAGCAGAGCGCGAATGTCTGTGTGGCAGCGAATGCAGTTCCAAGGGACAGTGAAAACCAGCTAGAGCTTTCAGTGCTGGCAGCTTTCCTGTGGGCGCAATCTCTGGACGTTTCCAATTTGGCAGCCGGGCTCTGCCAGACAGAGATACAGAGTGTTGCCCCCTTACCAAGCAAAGCTTTAGCAGAGCGCGAATGTCTGTGTGGCAACGAATGCAGTTCCAAGGGACAGTGAAAACCAGCTACAGCTTTCAGTGCTGGCAGCTTTCCTGTGGGCACAATCTCTGGACGTTTCCAATTTGGCAGCCGGGCTCTGCCAGAGACAGATACAGAGTGTTGCCCCATTACGAAGCAATGCTTTAGCAGAGCGCGTATGTCTGTGTGGCAGCGAATGCAGTTCCAAGGGACAGTGAAAACCAGCTAGAGCTTTCAGTGCTGGCAGCTTTCCTGTGGGCGCAATCTCTGGACGTTTCCAATTTGGCAGCCGGGCACTGCCAGAGACAGATACAGAGTGTTGCCCCATTACGAAGCAATGCTTTTGTAGAGCGCGAATGTCTGTGTGGCAGTGAATGCAGTTCCAAGGGACAGTGAAAACCAGCTAGAGCTTTCAGTGCTGGCAGCTTTCCTGTGGGCGCAATCTCTGGACGTTTCCAATTTGGCAGCCGGGCTCTGCCAGAGACAGATACAGAGTGTTGCCCCCTTACCAAGCAATGCTTTAGCAGAGCGCGAATGTCTGTGTGGCAGCGAATGCAGTTCCAAGGGACAGTGAAAACCAGCTACAGCTTTCAGTGCTGGCAGCTTTCCTGTGGGCGCAATCTCTGGACGTTTCCAATTTGGCAGCCGGGCTCTGCCAGAGAGAGATACAGAGTGTTGCCCCATTAGGAAGCAATGCTTTAGCAGAGCGCGAATGTGTGTGTGGCAGCGAATGCAGTTCCAAGGGACAGTAAAAACCAGCTAGAGCTTTCAGTGCTGGCAGCTTTCCTGTGGGCGCAATCTCTGGACGTTTCCAATTTGGCAGCCGGGCTCTGCCAGAGAGAGATACAGAGTGTTGCCCCCTTACCAAGCAAAGCTTTAGCAGAGCGCGAATGTCTGTGTGGCAGCGAATGCAGTTCCAAGGGACAGTGAAAACCACCTAGAGCTTTCAGTGCTGGCAGCTTTCCTGTGGGCACAATCTCTGGACGTTTCCAATTTGGCAGCCGGGCTCTGCCAGAGAGAGATACAGAGTGTTGCCCCATTACGAAGCAATGCTTTAGCAGAGCGCGAATATCTGTGTGGCAGCGAATGCAGTTCCAAGGGACAGTGAAAACCAGCTAGAGCTTTCAGTGCTGGCAGCTTTCCTGTGGGCGCAATCTCTGGACGTTTCCAATTTGGCAGCCGGGCTCTGCCAGAGACAGATACAGAGTGTTGCCCCCTTACCAAGCAATGCTTTAGCAGAGCGCGAATGTCTGTGTGGCAGCGAATGCAGTTCCAAGGGACAGTGAAAACCAGCTAGAGCTTTCAGTGCTGGCAGCTTTCCTGTGGGCGCAATCTCTGGACGTTTCCAATTTGGCAGCCGGGCTCTGTCAGAGAGAGATACAGAGTGTTGCCCCATTAGGAAGCAATGCTTTAGCAGAGCGCGAATGTCTGTGTGGCAGCGAATGCAGTTCCAAGGGACAGTGAAAACCAGCTACATCTTTCAGTGCTGGCAGCTTTCCTGTGGGCGCAATCTCTGGACGTTTCCAATTTGGCAGCCGGGCTCTGCCAGAGAGAGATACAGAGTGTTGCCCCATTACGAAGCAAAGCTTTAGCAGAGCGCGAATGTCTGTGTGGCAGCGAATGCAGTTCCAAGGGACAGTGAAAACCAGCTAGAGCTTTCAGTGCTGGCAGCTTTCCTGTGGGCGCAATCTCTGGACGTTTCCAATTCGGCAGCCGGGCTCTGCCAGAGACAGATACAGAGTGTTGCCCCATATAGGAAGCAATGCTTTAGCAGAGTGCGAATGTCTGTGTGGCAGCGAATGCAGTTCCAAGGGACAGTGAAAACCAGCTACAGCTTTCAGTGCTGGCAGCTTTCCTGTGGGCGCAATCTCTGGACGTTTCCAATTTGGCAGCCGGGCTCTGCCAGAGACA
The DNA here is from genome assembly GCF_035582795.1 of Mycteria americana. Lineage (NCBI taxonomy): Eukaryota > Metazoa > Chordata > Aves > Ciconiiformes > Ciconiidae > Mycteria > Mycteria americana. The sequence goes on along the minus strand of NW_027445629.1, from coordinate 1,163,250 downwards.
GATACAGAGTGTTGCCCCATATAGGAAGCAATGCTTTAGCAGAGTGCGAATGTCTGTGTGGCAGCGAATGCAGTTCCAAGGGACAGTGAAAACCAGCTACAGCTTTCAGTGCTGGCAGCTTTCCTGTGGGCGCAATCTCTGGACGTTTCCAATTTGGCAGCCGGGCTCTGTCAGAGAGAGATACAGAGTGTTGCCCCATTACGAAGCAATGCTTTTGTAGAGCGCGAATGTCTGTGTGGCAGCGAATGCAGTTCCAAGGGACAGTGAAAACCAGCTAGAGCTTTCAGTGCTGGCAGCTTTCCTGTGGGCGCAATCTCTGGACGTTTCCAATTTGGCAGCCGGGCTCTGCCAGAGAGAGATACAGAGTGTTGCCCCATTAGGAAGCAAAGCTTTAGCAGAGCGCGAATGTGTGTGTGGCAGCGAATGCAGTTCCAAGGGACAGTGAAAACCAGCTAGAGCTTTCAGTGCTGGCAGCTTTCCTGTGGGCGCAATCTCTGGACGTTTCCAATTTGGCAGCCGGGCTCTGCCAGAGAGAGATACAGAGTGTTGCCCAATTACGAAGCAATGCTTTTGTAGAGCGCGAATGTCTGTGTGGCAGCGAATGCAGTTCCAAGGGACAGTGAAAACCAGCTAGAGCTTTCAGTGCTGGCAGCTTTCCTGTGGGCGCAATCTCTGGACGTTTCCAATTTGGCAGCCGGGCTCTGCCAGAGAGAGATACAGAGTGTTGCCCCATTAGGAAGCAATGCTTTAGCAGAGCGCGAATGTCTGTGTGGCAGCGAATGCAGTTCCAAGGGACAGTGAAAACCAGCTAGAGCTTTCAGTGCTGGCAGCTTTCCTGTCGGCGCAATCTCTGGACGTTTCCAATTTGGCAGCCGGGCTCTCCCAGAGACACATACAGAGTGTTGCCCCATTAGGAAGCAATGCTTTAGCAGAGCGCGAATGTCTGTGTGGCAGCGAATGCAGTTCCAAGGGACAGTGAAAACCATCTACAGCTTTCAGTGCTGGCAGCTTTCCTGTGGGCGCAATCTCTGGACGTTTCCAGTTTGGCAGCCGGGCTCTGCCAGAGACAGATACAGAGTGTTGCCCCATATAGGAAGCAATGCTTTAGCAGAGTGCGAATGTCTGTGTGGCAGCGAATGCAGTTCCAAGGGACAGTGAAAACCAGCTAGAGCTTTCAGTGCTGGCAGCTTTCCTGTGGGCGCAATCTCTGGACGTTTCCAATTTGGCAGCCGGGCTCTGCCAGAGAGAGATACAGAGTGTTGCCCCATTACGAAGCAATGCTTTTGTAGAGCGCGAATGTGTGTGTGGCAGCGAATGCAGTTCCAAGGGACAGTGAAAACCAGCTAGAGCTTTCAGTGCTGGCAGCTTTCCTGTGGGCGCAATCTCTGGACGTTTCCAATTTGGCAGCCGGGCACTGCCAGAGACAGATACAGAGCGTTGCCCCATTACGAAGCAAAGCTTTAGCAGAGCGCGAATGTCTGTGTGGCAGCGAATGCAGTTCCAAGGGACAGTGAAAACCAGCTAGAGCTTTCAGTGCTGGCAGCTTTCCTGTGGGCGCAATCTCTGGACGTTTCCAATTTGGCAGCCGGGCTCTGCCAGAGAGAGATACAGAGTGTTGCCCCATTAGGAAGCAATGCTTTAGCAGAGCGCGAATGTCTGTGTGGCAGCGAATGCAGTTCCAAGGGACAGTGAAAACCAGCTAGAGCTTTCAGTGCTGGCAGCTTTCCTGTGGGCGCAAATCTCTGGACGTTTCCAATTTGGCAGCCGGGCTCTGCCAGAGACAGATACAGAGTGTTGCCCCCTTACCAAGCAAAGCTTTAGCAGAGCGCGAATGTCTGTGTGGCAGCGAATGCAGTTCCAAGGGACAGTGAAAACCAGCTACAGCTTTCAGTGCTGGCAGCTTTCCTGTGGGCGCAATCTCTGGACGTTTCCAATTTGGCAGCTGGGCTCTGCCAGAGAGAGATACAGAGTGTTGCCCCCTTACCAAGCAATGCTTAACAGAGCGCGAATGTCTGTGTGGCAGCGAATGCAGTTCCAAGGGACAGTGAAAACCAGCTAGAGCTTTCAGTGCTGGCAGCTTTCCTCTGGGTGCAATCTCTGGACGTTTCCAATTCGGCAGCCGGGCTCTGCCAGAGAGAGATACAGATTGTTGCCCCATTACGAAGCAATGCTTTTGTAGAGCGCGAATGTCTGTTTGGCATCGAATGCAGTTCCAAGGGACAGTGAAAACCAGCTACAGCTTTCAGTGCTGGCAGCTTTCCTGTGGGCGCAATCTCTGGACGTTTCCAATTTGGCAGCCGGGCTCTGCCAGAGAGAGATACAGAGTGTTGCCCCCTTACCAAGCAAAGCTTTAGCAGAGCGCAAATGTCTGTGTGGCAGCGAATGCAGTTCCAAGGGACAGTGAAAACCAGCTAGAGCTTTCAGTGCTGGCAGCTTTCCTGTGGGCGCAATCTCTGGACGTTTCCAATTCGGCAGCCGGGCTCTGCCAGAGAGAGATACAGAGTGTTGCCCCATTACGAAGCAATGCTTTAGCAGAGCGCGAATGTCTGTGTGGCAGCGAATGCAGTTCCAAGGGACAGTGAAAACCAGCTAGAGCTTTCAGTGCTGGCAGCTTTCCTGTGGGCGCAATCTCTGGACGTTTCCAATTTGGCAGCCGGGCTCTGCCAGAGACAGATACAGAGTGTTGCCCCATTACGAAGCAAAGCTTTAGCAGAGCGCGAATGTGTGTGTGGCAGCGAATGCAGTTCCAAGGGACAGTGAAAACCAGCTAGAGCTTTCAGTGCTGGCAGCTTTCCTCTGGGTGCAATCTCTGGACGTTTCCAATTCGGCAGCCGGGCTCTGCCAGAGAGAGATACAGATTGTTGCCCCATTACGAAGCAATGCTTTTGTAGAGCGCGAATGTCTGTTTGGCATCGAATGCAGTTCCAAGGGACAGTGAAAACCAGCTAGAGCTTTCAGTGCTGGCAGCTTTCCTGTGGGCGCAATCTCTGGACGTTTCCAATTTGGCAGCCGGGCTCTGCCAGAGAGAGATACAGAGTGTTGCCCCCTTACCAAGCAAAGCTTTAGCAGAGCGCGAATGTCTGTGTGGCAGCGAATGCAGTTCCAAGGGACAGTGAAAACCAGCTACAGCTTTCAGTGCTGGCAGCTTTCCTGTGGGCGCAATCTCTGGACGTTTCCAATTCGGCAGCCGGGCTCTGCCAGAGAGAGATACACAGTGTTTCCCCATAACGAAGCAATGCTTTAGCAGAGCGCGAATGTCTGTGTGGCAGCGAATGCAGTTCCAAGGGACAGTGAAAACCAGCTAGAGCTTTCAGTGCTGGCAGCTTTCCTGTGGGCGCAATCTCTGGACGTTTCCAATTTGGCAGCCGGGCTCTGCCAGGGAGAGATACAGAGTGTTGCCCCATTACGAAGCAAAGCTTTAGCAGAGCGCGAATGTGTGTGTGGCAGCGAATGCAGTTCCAAGGGACAGTGAAAACCAGCTAGAGCTTTCAGTGCTGGCAGCTTTCCTGTGGGCGCAATCTCTGGACGTTTCCAATTTGGCAGCCGGGCTCTGCCAGAGAGAGATACAGAGTGTTGCCCCATTAGGAAGCAATGCTTTAGCAGAGCGCGAATGTCTGTGTGGCAGCGAATGCAGTTCCAAGGGACAGTGAAAACCAGCTAGAGCTTTCAGTGCTGGCAGCTTTCCTGTGGGCGCAATCTCTGGACGTTTCCAATTCGGCAGCCGGGCACTGCCAGAGACAGATACAGAGTGTTGCCCCATTACGAAGCAATGCTTTTGTAGAGCGCGAATGTCTGTGTGGCAGTGAATGCAGTTCCAAGGGACAGTGAAAACCAGCTAGAGCTTTCAGTGCTGGCAGCTTTCCTGTGGGCGCAATCTCTGGACGTTTCCAATTTGGCAGCCGGGCTCTGCCAGAGACAGATACAGAGTGTTGCCCCCTTACCAAGCAATGCTTTAGCAGAGCGCGAATGTCTGTGTGGCAGCGAATGCAGTTCCAAGGGACAGTGAAAACCAGCTAGAGCTTTCAGTGCTGGCAGCTTTCCTGTGGGCGCAATCTCTGGACGTTTCCAATTTGGCAGCCGGGCTCTGCCAGAGAGAGATACAGAGTGTTGCCCCATTAGGAAGCAATGCTTTAGCAGAGCGCGAATGTGTGTGTGGCAGCGAATGCAGTTCCAAGGGACAGTGAAAACCAGCTAGAGCTTTCAGTGCTGGCAGCTTTCCTGTGGGCGCAATCTCTGGACGTTTCCAATTTGGCAGCCGGGCTCTGCCAGAGACACATACAGAGTGTTGCCCCATTAGGAAGCAATGCTTTAGCAGAGCGCGAATGTCTGTGTGGCAGCGAATGCAGTTCCAAGGGACAGTGAAAACCAGCTACAGCTTTCAGTGCTGGCAGCTTTCCTGTGGGCGCAATCTCTGGACGTTTCCAATTTGGCAGCCGGGCTCTGCCAGAGACAGATACAGAGTGTTGCCCCATTAGGAAGCAATGCTTTAGCAGAGCGCAAATGTCTGTGTGGCAGCGAATGCAGTTCCAAGGGACAGTGAAAACCAGCTAGAGCTTTCAGTGCTGGCAGCTTTCCTGTGGGCGCAATCTCTGGACATTTCCAATTTGGCAGCCGAGCTCTGCCAGAGACAGATACAGAGTCTTGCCCCCTTACCAAGCAAAGCTTTAGCAGAGCGCGAATGTCTGTGTGGCAACGAATGCAGTTCCAAGGGACAGTGAAAACCAGCTACAGCTTTCAGTGCTGGCAGCTTTCCTGTGGGCGCAATCTCTGGACGTTTCCAATTTGGCAGCCGGGCTCTGCCAGAGACAGATACAGAGTGTTGCCCCATATAGGAAGCAATGCTTTAGCAGAGTGCGAATGTCTGTGTGGCAGCGAATGCAGTTCCAAGGGACAGTGAAAACCAGCTAGAGCTTTCAGTGCTGGCAGCTTTCCTGTGGGCGCAATCTCTGGACGTTTCCAATTTGGCAGCCGGGCTCTGCCAGACAGAGATACAGAGTGTTGCCCCCTTACCAAGCAAAGCTTTAGCAGAGCGCGAATGTCTGTGTGGCAACGAATGCAGTTCCAAGGGACAGTGAAAACCAGCTACAGCTTTCAGTGCTGGCAGCTTTCCTGTGGGCACAATCTCTGGACGTTTCCAATTTGGCAGCCGGGCTCTGCCAGAGACAGATACAGAGTGTTGCCCCATTACGAAGCAATGCTTTAGCAGAGCGCGTATGTCTGTGTGGCAGCGAATGCAGTTCCAAGGGACAGTGAAAACCAGCTAGAGCTTTCAGTGCTGGCAGCTTTCCTGTGGGCGCAATCTCTGGACGTTTCCAATTTGGCAGCCGGGCACTGCCAGAGACAGATACAGAGTGTTGCCCCATTACGAAGCAATGCTTTTGTAGAGCGCGAATGTCTGTGTGGCAGTGAATGCAGTTCCAAGGGACAGTGAAAACCAGCTAGAGCTTTCAGTGCTGGCAGCTTTCCTGTGGGCGCAATCTCTGGACGTTTCCTATTTGGCAGCCGGGCTCTGCCAGAGACAGATACAGAGTGTTGCCCCCTTACCAAGCAATGCTTTAGCAGAGCGCGAATGTCTGTGTGGCAGCGAATGCAGTTCCAAGGGACAGTGAAAACCAGCTACAGCTTTCAGTGCTGGCAGCTTTCCTGTGGGCGCAATCTCTGGACGTTTCCAATTTGGCAGCCGGGCTCTGCCAGAGAGAGATACAGAGTGTTGCCCCATTAGGAAGCAATGCTTTAGCAGAGCGCGAATGTGTGTGTGGCAGCGAATGCAGTTCCAAGGGACAGTAAAAACCAGCTACAGCTTTCAGTGCTGGCAGCTTTCCTGTGGGCGCAATCTCTGGACGTTTCCAATTTGGCAGCCGGGCTCTGCCAGAGAGAGATACAGAGTGTTGCCCCCTTACCAAGCAAAGCTTTAGCAGAGCGCGAATGTCTGTGTGGCAGCGAATGCAGTTCCAAGGGACAGTGAAAACCAGCTAGAGCTTTCAGTGCTGGCAGCTTTCCTGTGGGCACAATCTCTGGACGTTTCCAATTTGGCAGCCGGGCTCTGCCAGAGAGAGATACAGAGTGTTGCCCCATTACGAAGCAATGCTTTAGCAGAGCGCGAATGTCTGTGTGGCAGCGAATGCAGTTCCAAGGGACAGTGAAAACCAGCTAGAGCTTTCAGTGCTGGCAGCTTTCCTGTGGGCGCAATCTCTGGACGTTTCCAATTTGGCAGCCGGGCTCTGCCAGAGACAGATACAGAGTGTTGCCCCCTTACCAAGCAATGCTTTAGCAGAGCGCGAATGTCTGTGTGGCAGCGAATGCAGTTCCAAGGGACAGTGAAAACCAGCTAGAGCTTTCAGTGCTGGCAGCTTTCCTGTGGGCACAATCTCTGGACGTTTCCAATTTGGCAGCCGGGCTCTGCCAGAGAGAGATACAGAGTGTTGCCCCATTACGAAGCAATGCTTTAGCAGAGCGCGAATGTCTGTGTGGCAGCGAATGCAGTTCCAAGGGACAGTGAAAACCAGCTAGAGCTTTCAGTGCTGGCAGCTTTCCTGTGGGCGCAATCTCTGGACGTTTCCAATTTGGCAGCCGGGCTCTGCCAGAGACAGATACAGAGTGTTGCCCCCTTACCAAGCAATGCTTTAGCAGAGCGCGAATGTCTGTGTGGCAGCGAATGCAGTTCCAAGGGACAGTGAAAACCAGCTAGAGCTTTCAGTGCTGGCAGCTTTCCTGTGGGCGCAATCTCTGGACGTTTCCAATTTGGCAGCCGGGCTCTGTCAGAGAGAGATACAGAGTGTTGCCCCATTAGGAAGCAATGCTTTAGCAGAGCGCGAATGTCTGTGTGGCAGCGAATGCAGTTCCAAGGGACAGTGAAAACCAGCTACATCTTTCAGTGCTGGCAGCTTTCCTGTGGGCGCAATCTCTGGACGTTTCCAATTTGGCAGCCGGGCTCTGCCAGACAGAGATACAGAGTGTTGCCCCATTACGAAGCAAAGCTTTAGCAGAGCGCGAATGTCTGTGTGGCAGCGAATGCAGTTCCAAGGGACAGTGAAAACCAGCTAGAGCTTTCAGTGCTGGCAGCTTTCCTGTGGGCGCAATCTCTGGACGTTTCCAATTCGGCAGCCGGGCTCTGCCAGAGACAGATACAGAGTGTTGCCCCATATAGGAAGCAATGCTTTAGCAGAGCGCGAATGTCTGTGTGGCAGCGAATGCAGTTCCAAGGGACAGTGAAAACCAGCTAGAGCTTTCAGTGCTGGCAGCTTTCCTGTGGGCGCAATCTCTGGACGTTTCCAATTTGGCAGCCGGGCTCTGCCAGAGAGAGATACAGAGTGTTGCCCCATTACGAAGCAAATCTTTAGCAGAGCGCGAATGTCTGTGTGGCAGCGAATGCAGTTCCAAGGGACAGTGAAAACCAGCTACAGCTTTCAGTGCTGGCAGCTTTCCTGTGGGCGCAATCTCTGGACGTTTCCAATTTGGCAGCCGGGCTCTGCCAGAGAGAGATACAGAGTGTTGCCCCATTAGGAAGCAATGCTTTAGCAGAGCGCGAATGTCTGTGTGGCAGCGAATGCAGTTCCAAGGGACAGTGAAAACCAGCTAGAGCTTTCAGTGCTGGCAGCTTTCCTGTGGGCGCAATCTCTGGACGTTTCCAATTCGGCAGCCGGGCACTGCCAGAGACAGATACAGAGTGTTGCCCCATTACGAAGCAATGCTTTTGTAGAGCGCGAATGTCTGTGTGGCAGTGAATGCAGTTCCAAGGGACAGTGAAAACCAGCTAGAGCTTTCAGTGCTGGCAGCTTTCCTGTGGGCGCAATCTCTGGACGTTTCCAATTTGGCAGCCGGGCTCTGCCAGAGACAGATACAGAGTGTTGCCCCATTAGGAAGCAATGCTTTAGCAGAGCGCGAATGTCTGTGTGGCAGCGAATGCAGTTCCAAGGGACAGTGAAAACCAGCTACAGCTTTCAGTGCTGGCAGCTTTCCTGTGGGCGCAATCTCTGGACATTTCCAATTTGGCAGCCGAGCTCTGCCAGAGACAGATACAGAGTCTTGCCCCCTTACCAAGCAAAGCTTTAGCAGAGCGCGAATATATGTGTGGCAACGAATGCAGTTCCAAGGGACAGTGAAAACCAGCTACAGCTTTCAGTGCTGGCAGCTTTCCTGTGGGCGCAATCTCTGGACGTTTCCAATTTGGCAGCCGGGCTCTGCCAGAGACAGATACAGAGTGTTGCCCCATTACGAAGCAATGCTTTTGTAGAGCGCGAATGTCTGTGTGGCAGCGAATGCAGTTCCAAGGGACAGTGAAAACCAGCTAGAGCTTTCAGTGCTGGCAGCTTTCCTGTGGGCGCAATCTCTGGACGTTTCCAATTTGGCAGCCGGGCTCTGCCAGAGACACATACAGAGTGTTGCCCCATTAGGAAGCAATGCTTTAGCAGAGCGCGAATGTCTGTGTGGCAGCGAATGCAGTTCCAAGGGACAGTGAAAACCAGCTACAGCTTTCAGTGCTGGCAGCTTTCCTGTGGGCGCAATCTCTGGACGTTTCCAATTTGGCAGCCGGGCTCTGCCAGAGACAGATACAGAGTGTTGCCCCATTAGGAAGCAATGCTTTAGCAGAGCGCAAATGTCTGTGTGGCAGCGAATGCAGTTCCAAGGGACAGTGAAAACCAGCTAGAGCTTTCAGTGCTGGCAGCTTTCCTGTGGGCGCAATCTCTGGACATTTCCAATTTGGCAGCCGAGCTCTGCCAGAGACAGATACAGAGTCTTGCCCCCTTACCAAGCAAAGCTTTAGCAGAGCGCGAATGTATGTGTGGCAACGAATGCAGTTCCAAGGGACAGTGAAAACCAGATACAGCTTTCAGTGCTGGCAGCTTTCCTGTGGGCGCAATCTCTGGACGTTTCCAATTTGGCAGCCGGGCTCTGCCAGAGACAGATACAGAGTGTTGCCCCTTTAGGAAGCAATGCTTTAGCAGAGTGCGAATGTCTGTGTGGCAGCGAATGCAGTTCCAAGGGACAGTGAAAACCAGCTAGAGCTTTCAGTGCTGGCAGCTTTCCTGTGGGCGCAATCTCTGGACGTTTCCAATTTGGCAGCCGGGCTCTGTCAAAGAGAGATACAGAGTGTTGCCCCATATAGGAAGCAAAGCTTTAGCAGAGCGTGAATGTCTGTGTGGCAGCGAATGCAGTTCCAAGGGACAGTGAAAACCAGCTAGAGCTTTCAGTGCTGGCAGCTTTCCTGTGGGCGCAATCTCTGGACGTTTCCAATTTGGCAGCCGGGCTCTGCCAGAGACAGATACAGAGTGTTGCCCCATTAGGAAGCAATGCTTTAGCAGAGCGCGAATGTCTGTGTGGCAGCGAATGCAGTTCCAAGGGACAGTGAAAACCAGCTAGAGCTTTCAGTGCTGGCAGCTTTCCTGTGGGCGCAATCTCTGGACGTTTCCAATTCGGCAGCCGGGCACTGACACAGACAGATACAGAGTGTTGCCCCATTACGAAGCAATGCTTTTGTAGAGCGCGAATGTCTGTGTGGCAGTGAATGCAGTTCCAAGGGACAGTGAAAACCAGCTAGAGCTTTCAGTGCTGGCAGCTTTCCTGTGGGCGCAATCTCTGGACGTTTCCAATTTGGCAGCCGGGCTCTGCCAGAGACAGATACAGAGTGTTGCCCCCTTACCAAGCAATGCTTTAGCAGAGCGCGAATGTCTGTGTGGCAGCGAATGCAGTTCCAAGGGACAGTGAAAACCAGCTAGAGCTTTCAGTGCTGGCAGCTTTCCTGTGGGCGCAATCTCTGGACGTTTCCAATTTGGCAGCCGGGCTCTGCCAGAGAGAGATACAGAGTGTTGCCCCATTAGGAAGCAATGCTTTAGCAGAGCGCGAATGTCTGTGTGGCAGCGAATGCAGTTCCAAGGGACAGTGAAAACCAGCTACAGCTTTCAGTGCTGGCAGCTTTCCTGTGGGCGCAATCTCTGGACGTTTCCAATTTGGCAGCCGGGCTCTGCCAGAGACAGATACAGAGTGTTGCCCCATTAGGAAGCAATGCTTTAGCAGAGCGCGAATGTCTGTGTGGCAGCGAATGCAGTTCCAAGGGACAGTGAAAACCAGCTACAGCTTTCAGTGCTGGCAGCTTTCCTGTGGGCGCAATCTCTGGACATTTCCAATTTGGCAGCCGAGCTCTGCCAGAGACAGATACAGAGTCTTGCCCCCTTACCAAGCAAAGCTTTAGCAGAGCGCGAATGTATGTGTGGCAACGAATGCAGTTCCAAGGGACAGTGAAAACCAGCTACAGCTTTCAGTGCTGGCAGCTTTTCTGTGGGCGCAATCTCTGGACGTTTCCAATTTGGCAGACGGGCTCTGCCAGAGACAGATACAGAGTGTTGCCCCATTAGGAAGCAATGCTTTTGTAGAGCGCGAATGTCTGTGTGGCAGCGAATGCACTTCCAAGGGACAGTGAAAACCAGCTAGAGCTTTCAGTGCTGGCAGCTTTCCTGTGGGCGCAATCTCTGGACGTTTCCAATTTGGCAGCCGGGCTCTGCCAGACAGAGATACAGAGTGTTGCCCCCTTACCAAGCAAAGCTTTAGCAGAGCGCGAATGTCTGTGTGGCAGCGAATGCAGTTCCAAGGGACAGTAAAAACCAGCTACAGCTTTCAGTGCTGGCAGCTTTCCTGTGGGCGAAATCTCTGGACGTTTCCGATTTGGAAGCCGGGCTCTGCCAGAGACAGATACAGAGTGTTGCCCGCTTACCAAGCAAAGCTTTAGCAGAGCGCGAATGTCTGTGTGGCAACGAATGCAGTTCCAAGGGACAGTGAAAACCAGCTAGAGCTTTCAGTGCTGGCAGCTTTCCTGTGGGCACAATCTCTGGACGTTTCCAATTTGGCAGCCGGGCTCTGCCAGAGACAGATACAGAGTGTTGCCCCATTACGAAGCAATGCTTTTGTAGAGCGCGAATGTCTGTGTGGCAGCGAATGCAGTTCCAAGGGACAGTGAAAACCAGCTAGAGCTTTCAGTGCTGGCAGCTTTCCTGTGGGCGCAATCTCTGGACGTTTCCAATTTGGCAGCCGGGCTCTGCCAGAGACACATACAGAGTGTTGCCCCATTAGGAAGCAATGCTTTAGCAGAGCACGAATGTCTGTGTGGCAGCGAATGCAGTTCCAAGGGACAGTGAAAACCAGCTACAGCTTTCAGTGCTGGCAGCTTTCCTGTGGGCGCAATCTCTGGACGTTTCCAATTTGGCAGCCGGGCTCTGCCAGAGACAGATACAGAGTGTTGCCCCATTAGGAAGCAATGCTTTAGCAGAGCGCAAATGTCTGTGTGGCAGCGAATGCAGTTCCAAGGGACAGTGAAAACCAGCTAGAGCTTTCAGTGCTGGCAGCTTTCCTGTGGGCGCAATCTCTGGACATTTCCAATTTGGCAGCCGAGCTCTGCCAGAGACAGATACAGAGTCTTGCCCCCTTACCAAGCAAAGCTTTAGCAGAGCGCGAATGTATGTGTGGCAACGAATGCAGTTCCAAGGGACAGTGAAAACCAGATACAGCTTTCAGTGCTGGCAGCTTTCCTGTGGGCGCAATCTCTGGACGTTTCCAATTTGGCAGCCGGGCTCTGCCAGAGACAGATACAGAGTGTTGCCCCTTTAGGAAGCAATGCTTTAGCAGAGTGCGAATGTCTGTGTGGCAGCGAATGCAGTTCCAAGGGACAGTGAAAACCAGCTAGAGCTTTCAGTGCTGGCAGCTTTCCTGTGGGCGCAATCTCTGGACGTTTCCAATTTGGCAGCCGGGCTCTGTCAAAGAGAGATACAGAGTGTTGCCCCATTACGAAGCAATGCTTTTGTAGAGCGCGAATGTCTGTGTGGCAGCGAATGCAGTTCCAAGGGACAGTGAAAACCAGCTAGAGCTTTCAGTGCTGGCAGCTTTCCTGTGGGCGCAATCTCTGGACGTTTCCAATTTGGCAGCCGGGCTCTGCCAGAGACAGATACAGAGTGTTGCCCCATTAGGAAGCAATGCTTTAGCAGAGCGCGAATGTCTGTGTGGCAGCGAATGCAGTTCCAAGGGACAGTGAAAACCAGCTAGAGCTTTCAGTGCTGGCAGCTTTCCTGTGGGCGCAATCTCTGGACGTTTCCAATTCGGCAGCCGGGCACTGACACAGACAGATACAGAGTGTTGCCCCATTACGAAGCAATGCTTTTGTAGAGCGCGAATGTCTGTGTGGCAGTGAATGCAGTTCCAAGGGACAGTGAAAACCAGCTAGAGCTTTCAGTGCTGGCAGCTTTCCTGTGGGCGCAATCTCTGGACGTTTCCAATTTGGCAGCCGGGCTCTGCCAGAGACAGATACAGAGTGTTGCCCCCTTACCAAGCAATGCTTTAGCAGAGCGCGAATGTCTGTGTGGCAGCGAATGCAGTTCCAAGGGACAGTGAAAACCAGCTAGAGCTTTCAGTGCTGGCAGCTTTCCTGTGGGCGCAATCTCTGGACGTTTCCAATTTGGCAGCCGGGCTCTGCCAGAGACAGATACAGAGTGTTGCCCCATTAGGAAGCAATGCTTTAGAAGAGCGCGAATGTCTGTGTGGCAGCGAATGCAGTTCCAAGGGACAGTGAAAACCAGCTACAGCTTTCAGTGCTGGCAGCTTTCCTGTGGGCGCAATCTCTGGACATTTCCAATTTGGCAGCCGAGCTCTGCCAGAGACAGATACAGAGTCTTGCCCCCTTACCAAGCAAAGCTTTAGCAGAGCGCGAATGTATGTGTGGCAACGAATGCAGTTCCAAGGGACAGTGAAAACCAGCTACAGCTTTCAGTGCTGGCAGCTTTTCTGTGGGCGCAATCTCTGGACGTTTCCAATTTGGCAGACGGGCTCTGCCAGAGACAGATACAGAGTGTTGCCCCATTAGGAAGCAATGCTTTTGTAGAGCGCGAATGTCTGTGTGGCAGCGAATGCACTTCCAAGGGACAGTGAAAACCAGCTAGAGCTTTCAGTGCTGGCAGCTTTCCTGTGGGCGCAATCTCTGGACGTTTCCAATTTGGCAGCCGGGCTCTGCCAGACAGAGATACAGAGTGTTGCCCCCTTACCAAGCAAAGCTTTAGCAGAGCGCGAATGTCTGTGTGGCAGCGAATGCAGTTCCAAGGGACAGTAAAAACCAGCTACAGCTTTCAGTGCTGGCAGCTTTCCTGTGGGCGAAATCTCTGGACGTTTCCGATTTGGAAGCCGGGCTCTGCCAGAGACAGATACAGAGTGTTGCCCGCTTACCAAGCAAAGCTTTAGCAGAGCGCGAATGTCTGTGTGGCAACGAATGCAGTTCCAAGGGACAGTGAAAACCAGCTAGAGCTTTCAGTGCTGGCAGCTTTCCTGTGGGCACAATCTCTGGACGTTTCCAATTTGGCAGCCGGGCTCTGCCAGAGAGAGATACAGAGTGTTGCCCCATTACGAAGCAATGCTTTAGCAGAGCGCGAATGTCTGTGTGGCAGCGAATGCAGTTCCAAGGGACAGTGAAAACCACCTAGAGCTTTCAGTGCTGGCAGCTTTCCTGTGGGCGCAATCTCTGGACGTTTCCAATTTAGCAGCCGGGCTCTACCAGAGACAGATACAGAGTGTTGCCCCATTAGGAAGCAATGCTTTAGCAGAGCGCGAATGTCTGTGTGGCAGCGAATGCAGTTCCAAGGGACAGTGAAAACCAGCTAGAGCTTTCAGTGCTGGCAGCTTTCCTGTGGGCGCAATCTCTGGACGTTTCCAATTTGGCAGCCGGGCTCTGCCAGAGACAGATACAGAGTGTTGCCCCATTAGGAAGCAATGCTTTAGCAGAGCGCAAATGTCTGTGTGGCAGCGAATGCAGTTCCAAGGGACAGTGAAAACCAGCTAGAGCTTTCAGTGCTGGCAGCTTTCCTGTGGGCGCAATCTCTGGACATTTCCAATTTGGCAGCCGAGCTCTGCCAGAGACAGATACAGAGTCTTGCCCCCTTACCAAGCAAAGCTTTAGCAGAGCGCGAATGTATGTGTGGCAACGAATGCAGTTCCAAGGGACAGTGAAAACCAGCTACAGCTTTCAGTGCTGGCAGCTTTCCTGTGGGCGCAATGTCTGGACGTTTCCAATTTGGCAGCCGGGCTCTGCCAGAGACACATACAGAGTGTTGCCCCATTAGGAAGCAATGCTTTAGCAGAGCGCGAATGTCTGTGTGGCAGCGAATGCAGTTCCAAGGGACAGTGAAAACCAGCTAGAGCTTTCAGTGCTGGCAGCTTTCCTGTGGGCGCAATCTCTGGACGTTTCCAATTTGGCAGCCGGGCTCTGCCAGACAGAGATACAGAGTGTTGCCCCCTTACCAAGCAAAGCTTTAGCAGAGCGCGAATGTCTGTGTGGCAGCGAATGCAGTTCCAAGGGACAGTAAAAACCAGCTACAGCTTTCAGTGCTGGCAGCTTTCCTGTGGGCGCAATCTCTGGACGTTTCCAATTTGGCAGCCGGGCTCTGCCAGAGACAGATACAGAGTCTTGCCCCCTTACCAAGCAAAGCTTTAGCAGAGCGCGAATGTCTGTGTGGCAACGAATGCAGTTCCAAGGGACAGTGAAAACCAGCTAGAGCTTTCAGTGCTGGCAGCTTTCCTGTGGGCACAATCTCTGGACGTTTCCAATTTGGCAGCCGGGCTCTGCCAGAGAGAGATACAGAGTGTTGCCCCATTACGAAGCAATGCTTTAGCAGAGCGCGAATCTCTGTGTGGCAGCGAATGCAGTTCCAAGGGACAGTGAAAACCAGCTAGAGCTTTCAGTGCTGGCAGCTTTCCTGTGGGCGCAATCTCTGGACGTTTCCAATTTGGCAGCCGGGCTCTGCCAGAGACAGATACAGAGTGTTGCCCCCTTACGAAGCAATGCTTTAGCAGAGCGCGTATGTCTGTGTGGCAGCGAATGCAGTTCCAAGGGACAGTGAAAACCAGCTAGAGCTTTCAGTGCTGGCAGCTTTCCTGTGGGCGCAATCTCTGGACGTTTCCAATTTGGCAGCCGGGCTCTGCCAGAGACAGATACAGAGTGTTGCTCCCTTACCAAGCAAAGCTTTAGAAGAGCGCGAATGTCTTTGTGGCAACGAATGCAGTTCCAAGGGACAGTGAAAACCAGATAGAGCTTTCAGTGCTGGCAGCTTTCCTGTGGGCGCAATCTCTGGACGTTTCCAATTTGGCAGCCGGGCTCTGCCAGAGAGAGATACAGAGTGTTGCCCCCTTACCAAGCAATGCTTTAGCAGAGCGCGAATGTCTGTGTGGCAGCGAATGCAGTTCCAAGGGACAGTGAAAACCAGCTACAGCTTTCAGTGCTGGCAGCTTTCCTGTGGGCGCAATCTCTGGACGTTTCCAATTTGGCAGCCGGGCTCTGCCAGAGACAGATACAGAGTGTTGCCCCCTTACGAAGCAATGCTTTAGCAGAGCGCGTATGTCTGTGTGGCAGCGAATGCAGTTCCAAGGGACAGTGAAAAGCAGCTACAGCTTTCCGTGCTGGCAGCTTTCCTGTGGGCGCAATCTCTGGACGTTTCCAATTTGGCAGCCGGGCTCTGCCAGAGACAGATACAGAGTGTTGCTCCCTTACCAAGCAAAGCTTTAGCAGAGCGCGAATGTCTTTGTGGCAACGAATGCAGTTCCAAGGGACAGTGAAAACCAGCTACAGCTTTCCGTGCTGGCAGCTTTCCTGTGGGCGCAATCTCTGGACGTTTCCAATACGGCAGCCGGGCTCTGCCAGAGAGAGATACAGAGTGTTGCACCATTACGAAGCAAAGCTTTAGCAGAGCGCGAATGTCTGTGTGGCAGCGAATGCAGTTCCAAGGGACAGTGAAAACCAGCTACAGTTTTCAGTGCTGGCAGCTTTCCTGTGGGCGCAATCTCTGGACGTTTCCAATTTGGCAGCCGGGCTCTGCCAGAGACAGATACAGAGTGTTGCCCCATTAGGAAGCAATGCTTTAGCAGAGCGCGAATGTCTGTGTGGCAGCGAATGCAGTTCCAAGGGACAGTGAAAACCAGCTAGAGCTTTCAGTGCTGGCAGCTTTCCTGTGGGCGCAATCTCTGGACGTTTCCAATTTGGCAGCCGGGCTCTGCCAGAGAGAGATACAGAGTGTTGCCCCATTACGAAGCAAAGCTTTAGCAGAGCGTGAATGTCTGTGTGGCAGCGAATGCAGTTCCAAGGGACAGTGAAAACCAGCTACAGCTTTCACTGCTCGCAGCTTTCCCGTGGGCGCGATCTTTGGACGTTTCCAATTTGGCAGCCGGGCTCTGCCAGAGAGAGATACAGAGTGTTGCCCCATTAGGAAGCAATGCTTTAGCAGAGCGCGAATGTCTGTGTGGCAGCGAATGCAGTTCCAAGGGACAGTGAAAACCAGCTAGAGCTTTCAGTGCTGGCAGCTTTCCTGTGGGCGCAATCTCTGGACGTTTCTAATTTGGCAGCCGGGCTCTGCCAGAGACAGATACAGAGTGTAGCCCCATTACTAAGCAATGCTTTAGCAGAGCGCGAATGTCTGTGTGGCAGCGAATGCAGTTCCAAGGGACAGTGAAAACCACCTAGAGCTTTCAGTGCTGGCAGCTTTCCTGTGGGCGCAATCTCTGGACGTTTCCAATTTAGCAGCCGGGCTCTGCCAGAGACAGATACAGAGTGTTGCCCCCTTACCAAGCAATGCTTTAGCAGAGCGCGAATGTCTGTGTGGCAGCGAATGCAGTTCCAAGGGACAGTGAAAACCAGCTAGAGCTTTCAGTGCTGGCAGCTTTCCTGTGGGCGCAATCTCTGGACGTTTCCAATTTGGCAGCCGGGCTCTGCCAGAGAGAGATACAGAGTGTTGCCCCATTACGAAGCAATGCTTTTGTAGAGCGCGAATGTCTGTGTGGCAGCGAATGCAGTTCCAAGGGACAGTGAAAACCAGCTAGAGCTTTCAGTGCTGGCAGCTTTCCTGTGGGCACAATCTCTGGACGTTTCCAATTTGGCAGCCGGGCTCTGCCAGAGAGAGATACAGAGTGTTGCCCCATTAGGAAGCAATGCTTTAGCAGAGCGCGAATGTCTGTGTGGCAGCGAATGCAGTTCCAAGGGACAGTGAAAACCAGCTAGAGCTTTCAGTGCTGGCAGCTTTCCTGTGGGCGCAATCTCTGGACGTTTCTAATTTGGCAGCCGGGCTCTGCCAGAGAGAGATACAGAGTGTAGCCCCATTACTAAGCAATGCTTTAGCAGAGCGCGAATGTCTGTGTGGCAGCGAATGCAGTTCCAAGGGACAGTGAAAACCAGCTACAGCTTTCAGTGCTGGCAGCTTTCCTGTGGGCGCAATCTCTGGACGTTTCCAATTTGGCAGCCGGGCTCTACCAGAGAGAGATACAGAGTGTTGCCCCCTTACCAAGCAATGCTTTAGCAGAGCGCGAATGTCTGTGTGGCAACGAATGCAGTTCCAAGGGACAGTGAAAACCAGCTACAGCTTTCAGTGCTGGCAGCTTTCCTGTGGGTGCAATCTCTGGACGTTTCCAATTTGGCAGCCGGACTCTGCCAGAGAGAGATACAGATTGTTGCCCCATTAGGAAGCAATGCTTTAGCAGAGCGCGAATGTCTGTGTGGCAGCGAATGCAGTTCCAAGGGACAGTGAAAACCAGCTAGAGCTTTCAGTGCTGGCAGCTTTCCTGTGGGCGCAATCTCTGGACGTTTCCAATTTGGCAGCCGGGCTCTGCCAGAGACAGATACAGAGTGTAGCCCCATTACTAAGCAATGCTTTAGCAGAGCGCGAATGTCTGTGTGGCAGCGAATGCAGTTCCAAGGGACAGTGAAAACCACCTAGAGCTTTCAGTGCTGGCAGCTTTCCTGTGGGCGCAATCTCTGGACGTTTCCAATTTAGCAGCCGGGCTCTACCAGAGACAGATACAGAGTGTTGCCCCCTTACCAAGCAAAGCTTTAGCAGAGCGCGAATGTCTGTGTGGCAGCGAATGCAGTTCCAAGGGACAGTGAAAACCAGCTAGAGCTTTCAGTGCTGGCAGCTTTCCTGTGGGCGCAATCTCTGGACGTTTCCAATTTGGCAGCCGGGCTCTGCCAGAGCGAGATACAGAGTGTTGCCCCATTACGAAGCAATGCTTTTGTAGAGCGCGAATGTCTGTGTGGCAGCGAATGCAGTTCCAAGGGACAGTGAAAACCACCTAGAGCTTTCAGTGCTGGCAGCTTTCCTGTGGGCGCAATCTCTGGACGTTTCCAATTTAGCAGCCGGGCTCTACCAGAGACAGATACAGAGTGTTGCCCCCTTACCAAGCAAAGCTTTAGCAGAGCGCGAATGTCTGTGTGGCAGCGAATGCAGTTCCAAGGGACAGTGAAAACCAGCTAGAGCTTTCCGTGCTGGCAGCTTTCCTGTGGGCGCAATCTCTGGACGTTTCGAATTTGGCAGCCGGGCTCTGCCAGAGACAGATACAGAGTGTTGCTCCCTTACCAAGAAAAGCTTTAGCAGAGCGCGAATGTCTTTGTGGCAACGAATGCAGTTCCAAGGGACAGTGAAAACCAGCTACAGCTTTCCGTGCTGGCAGCTTTCCTGTGGGCGCAATCTCTGGACGTTTCCAATTTGGCAGCCGGGCTCTGCCAGACAGAGATACAGAGTGTTGCCCCCTTACCAAGCAATGCTTTAGCAGAGCGCGAATGTCTGTGTGGCAGCGAATGCAGTTCCAAGGGACAGTGAAAACCAGCTAGAGCTTTCAGTGCTGGCAGCTTTCCTGTGGGCGCAATCTCTGGACGTTTCCAATTCGGCAGCCGGGCTCTGCCAGAGAGAGATACAGAGTGTTGCCCCATTACGAAGCAAAGCTTTAGCAGAGCGCGAATCTCTGTGTGGCAGCGAATGCAGTTCCAAGGGACAGTGAAAACCAGCTACAGCTTTCAGTGCTGGCAGCTTTCCTGTGGGCGCAATCTCTGGACGTTTCCAATTCGGCAGCCGGGCTCTGCCAGAGAGAGATACAGAGTGTTGCCCCATTACGAAGCAAAGCTTTAGCAGAGCGCGAATGTCTGTGTGGCAGCGAATGCAGTTCCAAGGGACAGTGAAAACCAGCTAGAGCTTTCAGTGCTGGCAGCTTTCCTGTGGGCGCAATCTCTGGACGTTTCCAATACGGCAGCCGGGCTCTGCCAGAGAGAGATACAGAGTGTTGCACCATTACGAAGCAAAGCTTTAGCAGAGCGCGAATGTCTGTGTGGCAGCGAATGCAGTTCCAAGGGACAGTGAAAACCAGCTACAGTTTTCAGTGCTGGCAGCTTTCCTGTGGGTGCAATCTCTGGACGTTTCCAATTTGGCAGCCGGGCTCTGCCAGAGACAGATACAGAGTGTTGCCCCATTAGGAAGCAATGCTTTAGCAGAGCGCGAATGTCTGTGTGGCAGCGAATGCAGTTCCAAGGGACAGTGAAAACCAGCTAGAGCTTTCAGTGCTGGCAGCTTTCCTGTGGGCGCAATCTCTGGACGTTTCCAATTTGGCAGCCGGGCTCTGCCAGAGAGAGATACAGAGTGTTGCCCCATTACGAAGCAATGCTTTAGCAGAGCGCGAATGTCTGTGTGGCAGCGAATGCAGTTCCAAGGGACAGTGAAAACCAGCTACAGCTTTCACTGCTCGCAGCTTTCCCGTGGGCGCGATCTTTGGACGTTTCCAATTTGGCAGCCGGACTCTGCCAGAGAGAGATACAGAGTGTTGCCCCATTAGGAAGCAATGCTTTAGCAGAGCGCGAATGTCTGTGTGGCAGCGAATGCAGTTCCAAGGGACAGTGAAAACCAGCTACAGCTTTCACTGCTCGCAGCTTTCCCGTGGGCGCGATCTTTGGACGTTTCCAATTTGGCAGCCGGACTCTGCCAGAGAGAGATACAGAGTGTTGCCCCATTAGGAAGCAATGCTTTAGCAGAGCGCGAATGTCTGTGTGGCAGCGAATGCAGTTCCAAGGGACAGTGAAAACCAGCTAGAGCTTTCAGTGCTGGCAGCTTTCCTGTGGGCGCAATCTCTGGACGTTTCCAATTTGGCAGCCGGGCTCTGCCAGAGAGAGATACAGAGTGTTTCCCCTTTAGGAAGCAATGCTTTAGCAGAGTGCGAATGTCTGTGTGGCAGCGAATGCAGTTCCAAGGGACAGTGAAAACCAGCTAGAGCTTTCAGTGCTGGCAGCTTTCCTGTGGGCGCAATCTCTGGACGTTTCCAATTTGGCAGCCGGGCTCTGCCAGAGACAGATACAGAGTGTTGCCCCCTTACCAAGCAATGCTTTAGCAGAGCGCGAATGTCTGTGTGGCAGCGAATGCAGTTCCAAGGGACAGTGAAAACCAGCTACAGCTTCCACTGCTGGCAGCTTTCCTGTGGGCGCAATCTCTGGACGTTTCCAATTTGGCAGCCGGGCTCTGCCAGAGAGAGATACAGAGTGTTGCACCATTACGAAGCAAAGCTTTAGCAGAGCGCGAATGTCTGTGTGGCAGCGAATGCAGTTCCAAGGGACAGTGAAAACCAGCTAGAGCTTTCAGTGCTGGCAGCTTTCCTGTGGGCGCAATCTCTGGACGTTTCCAATTTGGCAGCCGGGCTCTGCCAGAGAGAGATACAGAGTGTTGCCCCCTTACCAAGCAAAGCTTTAGCAGAGCGCGAATGTCTGTGTGGCAACGAATGCAGTACCAAGGGACAGTGAAAACCAGCTGGAGCTTTCAGTGCTGGCAGCTTTCCTGTGGGCGCAATCTCTGGACGTTTCCAATTCGGCAGCCGGGCTCTGCCAGAGAGAGATACAGAGTGTTGCCCCATTACGAAGCAAAGCTTTAGCAGAGCGCGAATGTCTGTGTGGCAGCGAATGCAGTTCCAAGGGACAGTGAAAACCACCTAGAGCTTTCAGTGCTGGCAGCTTTCCTGTGGGCGCAATCTCTGGACGTTTCCAATTTGGCAGCCGGGCTCTGCCAGAGACAGATACAGAGTGTTGCCCCCTTACCAAGCAAAGCTTTAGCAGAGCGCGAATGTCTGTGTGGCAGCGAATGCAGTTCCAAGGGACAGTGAAAACCAGCTACAGCTTTCAGTGCTGGCAGCTTTCCTGTGGGCGCAATCTCTGGACGTTTCCAATTTGGCAGCCGGGCTCTGCCAGAGAGAGATACAGAGTGTTGCCCCATTACGAAGCAAAGCTTTAGCAGAGCGCGAATCTCTGTGTGGCAGCGAATACAGTTCCAAGGGACAGTGAAAACCAGCTAGAGCTTTCAGTGCTGGCAGCTTTCCTGTGGGGCAATCTCTGGACGTTTCCAATTTGGCAGCCGGGCTCTGCCAGAGAGAGATACAGAGTGTAGCCCCATTACTAAGCAATGCTTTAGCAGAGTGCGAATGTCTGTGTGGCAGCGAATGCAGTTCCAAGGGACAGTGAAAAGCAGCTACAGCTTTCACTGCTGGCAGCTTTCCCGTGGGCGCGATCTTTGGACGTTTCCAATTTGGCAGCCGGACTCTGCCAGAGAGAGATACAGAGTGTTGCCCCATTAGGAAGCAATGCTTTAGCAGAGCGCGAATGTCTGTGTGGCAGCGAATGCAGTTCCAAGGGACACTGAAAACCAGCTACAGCTTTCAGTGCTGGCAGCTTTCCTGTGGGCGCAATCTCTGGACGTTTCCAATTTGGCAGCCGGGCTCTACCAGAGACAGATACAGAGTGTTGCCCCATTAGGAAGCAATGCTTTAGCAGAGCGCGAATGTCTGTGTGGCAGCGAATGCAGTTCCAAGGGACAGTGAAAACCAGCTGGAGCTTTCAGTGCTGGCAGCTTTCCTGTGGGCGCAATCTCTGGACGTTTCCAATTTGGCAGCCGGGCTCTGCCAGAGAGAGATACAGAGTGTTGCCCCATTACGAAGCAATGCTTTAGCAGAGCGCGAATGTCTGTGTGGCAGCGAATGCAGTTCCAAGGGACAGTGAAAACCAGCTACAGCTTTCACTGCTCGCAGCTTTCCCGTGGGCGCGATCTTTGGACGTTTCCAATTTGGCAGCCGGACTCTGCCAGAGAGAGATACAGAGTGTTGCCCCATTAGGAAGCAATGCTTTAGCAGAGCGCGAATGTCTGTGTGGCAGCGAATGCAGTTCCAAGGGACAGTGAAAACCAGCTACAGCTTTCACTGCTCGCAGCTTTCCCGTGGGCGCGATCTTTGGACGTTTCCAATTTGGCAGCCGGACTCTGCCAGAGAGAGATACAGAGTGTTGCCCCATTAGGAAGCAATGCTTTAGCAGAGCGCGAATGTCTGTGTGGCAGCGAATGCAGTTCCAAGGGACAGTGAAAACCAGCTAGAGCTTTCAGTGCTGGCAGCTTTCCTGTGGGCGCAATCTCTGGACGTTTCCAATTTGGCAGCCGGGCTCTGCCAGAGAGAGATACAGAGTGTTTCCCCTTTAGGAAGCAATGCTTTAGCAGAGTGCGAATGTCTGTGTGGCAGCGAATGCAGTTCCAAGGGACAGTGAAAACCAGCTAGAGCTTTCAGTGCTGGCAGCTTTCCTGTGGGCGCAATCTCTGGACGTTTCCAATTTGGCAGCCGGGCTCTGCCAGAGACAGATACAGAGTGTTGCCCCCTTACCAAGCAATGCTTTAGCAGAGCGCGAATGTCTGTGTGGCAGCGAATGCAGTTCCAAGGGACAGTGAAAACCAGCTAGAGCTTCCACTGCTGGCAGCTTTCCTGTGGGCGCAATCTCTGGACGTTTCCAATTTGGCAGCCGGGCTCTGCCAGAGAGAGATACAGAGTGTTGCACCATTATGAAGCAAAGCTTTAGCAGAGCGCGAATGTCTGTGTGGCAGCGAATGCAGTTCCAAGGGACAGTGAAAACCAGCTAGAGCTTTCAGTGCTGGCAGCTTTCCTGTGGGCGCAATCTCTGGACGTTTCCAATTTGGCAGCCGGGCTCTGCCAGAGAGAGATACAGAGTGTTGCCCCCTTACCAAGCAAAGCTTTAGCAGAGCGCGAATGTCTGTGTGGCAACGAATGCAGTACCAAGGGACAGTGAAAACCAGCTGGAGCTTTCAGTGCTGG
This sequence comes from Mycteria americana, assembly GCF_035582795.1. Lineage (NCBI taxonomy): Eukaryota > Metazoa > Chordata > Aves > Ciconiiformes > Ciconiidae > Mycteria > Mycteria americana. The sequence continues at coordinate 1,140,348 of NW_027445629.1, read as the reverse complement.
CAGCTTTCCTGTGGGCGCAATCTCTGGACGTTTCCAATTCGGCAGCCGGTCTCTGCCAGAGAGAGATACAGAGTGTTGCCCCATTACGAAGCAAAGCTTTAGCAGAGCGCGAATGTCTGTGTGGCAGCGAATGCAGTTCCAAGGGACAGTGAAAACCACCTAGAGCTTTCAGTGCTGGCAGCTTTCCTGTGGGCGCAATCTCTGGACGTTTCCAATTTGGCAGCCGGGCTCTGCCAGAGACAGATACAGAGTGTTGCCCCCTTACCAAGCAAAGCTTTAGCAGAGCGCGAATGTCTGTGTGGCAGCGAATGCAGTTCCAAGGGACAGTGAAAACCAGCTACAGCTTTCAGTGCTGGCAGCTTTCCTGTGGGCGCAATCTCTGGACGTTTCCAATTTGGCAGCCGGGCTCTGCCAGAGAGAGATACAGAGTGTTGCCCCATTACGAAGCAAAGCTTTAGCAGAGCGCGAATCTCTGTGTGGCAGCGAATACAGTTCCAAGGGACAGTGAAAACCAGCTAGAGCTTTCAGTGCTGGCAGCTTTCCTGTGGGGCAATCTCTGGACGTTTCCAATTTGGCAGCCGGGCTCTGCCAGAGAGAGATACAGAGTGTAGCCCCATTACTAAGCAATGCTTTAGCAGAGTGCGAATGTCTGTGTGGCAGCGAATGCAGTTCCAAGGGACAGTGAAAAGCAGCTACAGCTTTCACTGCTGGCAGCTTTCCCGTGGGCGCGATCTTTGGACGTTTCCAATTTGGCAGCCGGACTCTGCCAGAGAGAGATACAGAGTGTTGCCCCATTAGGAAGCAATGCTTTAGCAGAGCGCGAATGTCTGTGTGGCAGCGAATGCAGTTCCAAGGGACACTGAAAACCAGCTACAGCTTTCAGTGCTGGCAGCTTTCCTGTGGGCGCAATCTCTGGACGTTTCCAATTTGGCAGCCGGGCTCTACCAGAGACAGATACAGAGTGTTGCCCCATTAGGAAGCAATGCTTTAGCAGAGCGCGAATGTCTGTGTGGCAGCGAATGCAGTTCCAAGGGACAGTGAAAACCAGCTGGAGCTTTCAGTGCTGGCAGCTTTCCTGTGGGCGCAATCTCTGGACGTTTCCAATTTGGCAGCCAGGCTCTGCCAGAGAGAGATACAGAGTGTTGCCCCATTACGAAGCAATGCTTTAGCAGAGCGCAAATGTGTGTGTGGCAGCGAATGCAGTTCCAAGGGACAGTGAAAACCAGCTAGAGCTTTCAGTGCTGGCAGCTTTCCTGTGGGCGCAATCTCTGGACGTTTCCAATTTGGCAGCCGGGCTCTGCCACACAGAGATACAGAGTGTAGCCCCATTACTAAGCAATGCTTTAGCAGAGCGCGAATGTCTGTGTGGCAGCGAATGCAGTTCCAAGGGACAGTGAAAACCAGCCACAGCTTTCACTGCTCGCAGCTTTCCCGTGGGCGCGATCTTTGGACGTTTCCAATTTGGCAGCCGGACTCTGCCAGAGAGAGATACAGAGTGTTGCCCCATTACGAAGCAAAGCTTTAGCAGAGCGCGAATGTCTGTGTGGCAGCGAATGCAGTTCCAAGGGACAGTGAAAACCAGCTAGAGCTTTCAGTGCTGGCAGCTTTCCTGTGGGCGCAATCTCTGGACGTTTCCAATTTGGCAGCCAGGCTCTGCCAGAGAGAGATACAGAGTGTTGCCCCATTACGAAGCAATGATTTAGCAGAGCGCGAATGTCTGTGTGGCAGCGAATGCAGTTCCAAGGGACAGTGAAAACCAGATAGAGCTTTCAGTGCTGGCAGCTTTCCTGTGGGCGCAATCTCTGGACGTTTCCAATTTGGCAGCCGGGCTCTGCCAGAGACAGATACAGAGTGTTGCCCCCTTACCAAGCAATGCTTTAGCAGAGCGCGAATGTCTGTGTGGCAGTGAATGCAGTTCCAAGGGACAGTGAAAACCAGCTACAGCTTTCAGTGCTGGCAGCTTTCCTGTGGGCGCAATCTCTGGACGTTTCCAATTTGGCAGCCGGGCTCTGCCAGAGACAGATACAGAGTGTTGCCCCCTTACGAAGCAATGCTTTAGCAGAGCGCGTATGTCTGTGTGGCAGCGAATGCAGTTCCAAGGGACAGTGAAAAGCAGCTACAGCTTTCCGTGCTGGCAGCTTTCCTGTGGGCGCAATCTCTGGACGTTTCCAATTTGGCAGCCGGGCTCTGCCAGAGACAGATACAGAGTGTTGCTCCCTTACCAAGCAAAGCTTTAGCAGAGCGCGAATGTCTTTGTGGCAACGAATGCAGTTCCAAGGGACAGTGAAAACCAGCTACAGCTTTCCGTGCTGGCAGCTTTCCTGTGGGCGCAATCTCTGGACGTTTCCAATACGGCAGCCGGGCTCTGCCAGAGAGAGATACAGAGTGTTGCACCATTACGAAGCAAAGCTTTAGCAGAGCGCGAATGTCTGTGTGGCAGCGAATGCAGTTCCAAGGGACAGTGAAAACCAGCTACAGTTTTCAGTGCTGGCAGCTTTCCTGTGGGCGCAATCTCTGGACGTTTCCAATTTGGCAGCCGGGCTCTGCCAGAGACAGATACAGAGTGTTGCCCCATTAGGAAGCAATGCTTTAGCAGAGCGCGAATGTGTGTGTGGCAGCGAATGCAGTTCCAAGGGACAGTGAAAACCAGCTAGAGCTTTCAGTGCTGGCAGCTTTCCTGTGGGCGCAATCTCTGGACGTTTCCAATTTGGCAGCCGGGCTCTGCCAGAGAGAGATACAGAGTGTTGCCCCATTACGAAGCAAAGCTTTAGCAGAGCGTGAATGTCTGTGTGGCAGCGAATGCAGTTCCAAGGGACAGTGAAAACCAGCTACAGCTTTCACTGCTCGCAGCTTTCCCGTGGGCGCGATCTTTGGACGTTTCCAATTTGGCAGCCGGGCTCTGCCAGAGAGAGATACAGAGTGTTGCCCCATTAGGAAGCAATGCTTTAGCAGAGCGCGAATGTCTGTGTGGCAGCGAATGCAGTTCCAAGGGACAGTGAAAACCAGCTAGAGCTTTCAGTGCTGGCAGCTTTCCTGTGGGCGCAATCTCTGGACGTTTCTAATTTGGCAGCCGGGCTCTGCCAGAGACAGATACAGAGTGTAGCCCCATTACTAAGCAATGCTTTAGCAGAGCGCGAATGTCTGTGTGGCAGCGAATGCAGTTCCAAAGGACAGTGAAAACCACCTAGAGCTTTCAGTGCTGGCAGCTTTCCTGTGGGCGCAATCTCTGGACGTTTCCAATTTAGCAGCCGGGCTCTGCCAGAGACAGATACAGAGTGTTGCCCCCTTACCAAGCAATGCTTTAGCAGAGCGCGAATGTCTGTGTGGCAGCGAATGCAGTTCCAAGGGACAGTGAAAACCAGCTAGAGCTTTCAGTGCTGGCAGCTTTCCTGTGGGCGCAATCTCTGGACGTTTCCAATTTGGCAGCCGGGCTCTGCCAGAGAGAGATACAGAGTGTTGCCCCATTACGAAGCAATGCTTTTGTAGAGCGCGAATGTCTGTGTGGCAGCGAATGCAGTTCCAAGGGACAGTGAAAACCAGCTAGAGCTTTCAGTGCTGGCAGCTTTCCCGTGGGCACAATCTCTGGACGTTTCCAATTTGGCAGCCGGGCTCTGCCAGAGAGAGATACAGAGTGTTGCCCCATTAGGAAGCAATGCTTTAGCAGAGCGCGAATGTCTGTGTGGCAGCGAATGCAGTTCCAAGGGACAGTGAAAACCAGCTAGAGCTTTCAGTGCTGGCAGCTTTCCTGTGGGCGCAATCTCTGGACGTTTCTAATTTGGCAGCCGGGCTCTGCCAGAGACAGATACAGAGTGTAGCCCCATTACTAAGCAATGCTTTAGCAGAGCGCGAATGTCTGTGTGGCAGCGAATGCAGTTCCAAGGGACAGTGAAAACCAGCTACAGCTTTCAGTGCTGGCAGCTTTCCTGTGGGCGCAATCTCTGGACGTTTCCAATTTGGCAGCCGGGCTCTACCAGAGAGAGATACAGAGTGTTGCCCCCTTACCAAGCAATGCTTTAGCAGAGCGCGAATGTCTGTGTGGCAGCGAATGCAGTTCCAAGGGACAGTGAAAACCAGCTACAGCTTTCAGTGCTGGCAGCTTTCCTGTGGGTGCAATCTCTGGACGTTTCCAATTTGGCAGCCGGACTCTGCCAGAGAGAGATACAGATTGTTGCCCCATTAGGAAGCAATGCTTTAGCAGAGCGCGAATGTCTGTGTGGCAGCGAATGCAGTTCCAAGGGACAGTGAAAACCAGCTAGAGCTTTCAGTGCTGGCAGCTTTCCTGTGGGCGCAATCTCTGGACGTTTCCAATTTGGCAGCCGGGCTCTGCCAGAGACAGATACAGAGTGTAGCCCCATTACTAAGCAATGCTTTAGCAGAGCGCGAATGTCTGTGTGGCAGCGAATGCAGTTCCAAGGGACAGTGAAAACCACCTAGAGCTTTCAGTGCTGGCAGCTTTCCTGTGGGCGCAATCACTGGACGTTTCCAATTTAGCAGCCGGGCTCTACCAGAGACAGATACAGAGTGTTGCCCCCTTACCAAGCAATGCTTTAGCAGAGCGCGAATGTCTGTGTGGCAGCGAATGCAGTTCCAAGGGACAGTGAAAACCAGCTAGAGCTTTCAGTGCTGGCAGCTTTCCTGTGGGCGCAATCTCTGGACGTTTCCAATTTGGCAGCCGGGCTCTGCCAGAGCGAGATACAGAGTGTTGCCCCATTACGAAGCAATGCTTTTGTAGAGCGCGAATGTCTGTGTGGCAGCGAATGCAGTTCCAAGGGACAGTGAAAACCAGCTAGAGCTTTCAGTGCTGGCAGCTTTCCTGTGGGCGCAATCTCTGGACGTTTCCAATTTGGCAGCCGGGCTCTGCCAGAGACAGATACAGAGTGTTGCCCCCTTACGAAGCAATGCTTTAGCAGAGCGCGTATGTCTGTGTGGCAGCGAATGCAGTTCCAAGGGACAGTGAAAAGCAGCTACAGCTTTCCGTGCTGGCAGCTTTCCTGTGGGCGCAATCTCTGGACGTTTCGAATTTGGCAGCCGGGCTCTGCCAGAGACAGATACAGAGTGTTGCTCCCTTACCAAGCAAAGCTTTAGCAGAGCGCGAATGTCTTTGTGGCAACGAATGCAGTTCCAAGGGACAGTGAAAACCAGCTACAGCTTTCCGTGCTGGCAGCTTTCCTGTGGGCGCAATCTCTGGACGTTTCCAATTTGGCAGCCGGGCTCTGCCAGAGAGAGATACAGAGTGTTGCCCCATTAGGAAGCAATGCTTTAGCAGAGCGCGAATGTCTGTGTGGCAGCGAATGCAGTTCCAAGGGACAGTGAAAACCAGCTAGAGCTTTCAGTGCTGGCAGCTTTCCTGTGGGCGCAATCTCTGGACGTTTCCAATTTGGCAGCCGGGCTCTGCCAGACAGAGATACAGAGTGTTGCCCCCTTACCAAGCAATGCTTTAGCAGAGCGCGAATGTCTGTGTGGCAGCGAATGCAGTTCCAAGGGACAGTGAAAACCAGCTAGAGCTTTCAGTGCTGGCAGCTTTCCTGTGGGCGCAATCTCTGGACGTTTCCAATTCGGCAGCCGGGCTCTGCCAGAGACAGATACAGAGTGTAGCCCCATTACTAAGCAATGCTTTAGCAGAGCGCGAATGTCTGTGTGGCAGCGAATGCAGTTCCAAGGGACAGTGAAAACCAGCTAGAGCTTTCAGTGCTGGCAGCTTTCCTGTGGGCGCAATCTCTGGACGTTTCCAATTTGGCAGCCGGGCTCTGCCAGAGACAGATACAGAGTGTTGCCCCCTTACGAAGCAATGCTTTAGCAGAGCGCGTATGTCTGTGTGGCAGCGAATGCAGTTCCAAGGGACAGTGAAAAGCAGCTACAGCTTTCAGTGCTGGCAGCTTTCCTGTGGGCGCAATCTCTGGACGTTTCCAATACGGCAGCCGGGCTCTGCCAGAGAGAGATACAGAGTGTTGCACCATTACGAAGCAAAGCTTTAGCAGAGCGCGAATGTCTGTGTGGCAGCGAATGCAGTTCCAAGGGACAGTGAAAACCAGCTACAGTTTTCAGTGCTGGCAGCTTTCCTGTGGGTGCAATCTCTGGACGTTTCCAATTTGGCAGCCGGGCTCTGCCAGAGACAGATACAGAGTGTTGCCCCATTGGGAAGCAATGCTTTAGCAGAGCGCGAATGTCTGTGTGGCAGCGAATGCAGTTCCAAGGGACAGTGAAAACCAGCTAGAGCTTTCAGTGCTGGCAGCTTTCCTGTGGGCGCAATCTCTGGACGTTTCCAATTTGGCAGCCGGGCTCTGCCACACAGAGATACAGAGTGTTGCCCCATTACGAAGCAATGCTTTAGCAGAGCGCGAATGTCTGTGTGGCAGCGAATGCAGTTCCAAGGGACAGTGAAAACCAGCTACAGCTTTCACTGCTCGCAGCTTTCCCGTGGGCGCGATCTTTGGACGTTTCCAATTTGGCAGCCGGACTCTGCCAGAGAGAGATACAGAGTGTTGCCCCATTAGGAAGCAATGCTTTAGCAGAGCGCGAATGTCTGTGTGGCAGCGAATGCAGTTCCAAGGGACAGTGAAAACCAGCTAGAGCTTTCAGTGCTGGCAGCTTTCCTGTGGGCGCAATCTCTGGACGTTTCCAATTCGGCAGCCGGGCTCTGCCAGAGACAGATACAGAGTGTAGCCCCATTACTAAGCAATGCTTTAGCAGAGCGCGAATGTCTGTGTGGCAGCGAATGCAGTTCCAAGGGACAGTGAAAACCAGCTAGAGCTTTCAGTGCTGGCAGCTTTCCTGTGGGCGCAATCTCTGGACGTTTCCAATTTGGCAGCCGGGCTCTGCCAGAGACAGATACAGAGTGTTGCCCCCTTACGAAGCAATGCTTTAGCAGAGCGCGTATGTCTGTGTGGCAGCGAATGCAGTTCCAAGGGACAGTGAAAAGCAGCTACAGCTTTCCATGCTGGCAGCTTTCCTGTGGGCGCAATCTCTGGACGTTTCCAATTTGGCAGCCGGGCTCTGCCAGAGACAGATACAGAGTGTTGCTCCCTTACCAAGCAAAGCTTTAGCAGAGCGCGAATGTCTGTGTGGCAGCGAATGCAGTTCCAAGGGACAGTGAAAACCAGCTACAGCTTTCCGTGCTGGCAGCTTTCCTGTGGGCGCAATCTCTGGACGTTTCCAATTTGGCAGCCGGGCTCTGCCAGAGAGAGATACAGAGTGTTGCCCCATTAGGAAGCAATGCTTTAGCAGAGCGCGAATGTCTGTGTGGCAGCGAATGCAGTTCCAAGGGACAGTGAAAACCAGCTAGAGCTTTCAGTGCTGGCAGCTTTCCTGTGGGCGCAATCTCTGGACGTTTCCAATTTGGCAGCCGGGCTCTGCCAGAGAGAGATACAGAGTGTTGCCCCCTTACCAAGCAATGCTTTAGCAGAGCGCGAATGTCTGTGTGGCAGCGAATGCAGTTCCAAGGGACAGTGAAAACCAGCTAGAGCTTTCAGTGCTGGCAGCTTTCCTGTGGGCGCAATCTCTGGACGTTTCCAATTTGGCAGCCGGGCTCTGCCAGAGACAGATACAGAGTGTTGCCCCATTACGAAGCAAAGCTTTAGCAGAGCGCGAATCTCTGTGTGGCAGCGAATGCAGTTCCAAGGGACAGTGAAAACCAGCTAGAGCTTCCACTGCTGGCAGCTTTCCTGTGGGGCAATCTCTGGACGTTTCCAATTTGGCAGCCGGGCTCTGCCACACAGAGATACAGAGTGTAGCCCCATTACTAAGCAATGCTTTAGCAGAGCGCGAATGTCTGTGTGGCAGCGAATGCAGTTCCAAGGGACAGTGAAAACCAGCTACAGCTTTCACTGCTGGCAGCTTTCCCGTGGGCGCGATCTTTGGACGTTTCCAATTTGGCAGCCGGACTCTGCCAGAGAGAGATACAGAGTGTTGCCCCATTACGAAGCAATGCTTTAGCAGAGCGCGAATGTCTGTGTGGCAGCGAATGCAGTTCCAAGGGACAGTGAAAACCAGCTACAGCTTTCAGTGCTGGCAGCTTTCCTGTGGGCGCAATCTCTGGACGTTTCTAATTTGGCAGCCGGACTCTGCCAGAGACAGATACAGAGTGTTGCCCCCTTACCAAGCAATGCTTTAGAAGAGCGCGAATGTCTGTGTGGCAGCGAATGCAGTTCCAAGGGACAGTGAAAACCAGCTACAGCTTTCAGTGCTGGCAGCTTTCCTGTGGGCGCAATCTCTAGACGCTTCCAATTTGGCAGCCGGGCTCTGCCAGAGACAGATACAGAGTGTTGCCCCCTTACCAAGCAATGCTTTACCAGAGCGCGAATGTCTGTGTGGCAGCGAATGCAGTTCCAAGGGACAGTGAAAACCAGCTACAGCTTTCCGTGCTGGCAGCTTTCCTGTGGGCGCAATCTCTGGACGTTTCCAATTTGGCAGCCGGGCTCTGCCAGAGACAGATACAGAGTGTTGCCCCATTTCGAAGCAATGCTTTAGCAGAGCGCGAATGTCTGTGTGGCAGCGAATGCAGTTCCAAGGGACAGTGAAAACCAGCTAGAGCTTTCAGTGCTGGCAGCTTTCCTGTGGGCGCAATCTCTGGACGCTTCCAATTTGGCAGCCGGGCTCTGCCAGAGACAGATACAGAGTGTTGCCCCATTAGGAAGCAATGCTTTAGCAGAGCGCGAATGTCTGTGTGGCAGCGAATGCAGTTCCAAGGGACAGTGAAAACCAGCTACAGCTTTCAGTGCTGGCAGCTTTCCTGTGGGCGCAATCTCTGGACGTTTCCAATTTGGCAGCCAGGCTCTGCCAGAGACAGATACAGAGTGTTGCCCCATTACGAAGCAATGCTTTAGCAGAGCGCGAATGTCTGTGTGGCAGCGAATGCAGTTCCAAGGGACAGTGAAAACCAGCTAGAGCTTTCAGTGCTGGCAGCTTTCCTGTGGGCGCAATCTCTGGACGTTTCCAGTTCAGCAGCCGGGCTCTGCCAGACAGAGATACAGAGTGTAGCCCCATTACTAAGCAATGCTTTAGCAGAGCGCGAATGTCTGTGTGGCAGCGAATGCAGTTCCAAGGGACAGTGAAAACCAGCTAGAGCTTTCAGTGCTGGCAGCTTTCCTGTGGGCGCAATCTCTGGACGTTTCCAGTTCGGCAGCCGGGCTCTGCCAGAGACAGATACAGAGTGTTGCCCCATTTCGAAGCAATGCTTTTGTAGAGCGCGAATGTCTGTGTGGCAGCGAATGCAGTTCCAAGGGACAGTGAAAACCAGCTACAGCTTTCAGTGCTGGCAGCTTTCCTGTGGGCGCAATCTCTGGACGTTTCCAATTTGGCAGCCGGGCTCTGCCAGAGACAGATACAGAGTGTTGCCCCATTAGGAAGCAATGCTTTAGCAGAGCGCGAATGTGTGTGTGGCAGCGAATGCAGTTCCAAGGGACAGTGAAAACCAGCTAGAGCTTTCAGTGCTGGCAGCTTTCCTGTGGGCGCAATCTCTGGACGTTTCCAATTTGGCAGCCGGGCTCTGCCAGAGAGAGATACAGAGTGTTGCCCCATTAGGAAGCAATGCTTTAGCAGAGCGCGAATGTCTGTGTGGCAGCGAATGCAGTTCCAAGGGACAGTGAAAACCAGCTACAGCTTTCAGTGCTGGCAGCTTTCCTGTGGGCGCAATCTCTGGACATTTCCAATTTGGCAGCCGAGCTCTGCCAGAGACAGATACAGAGTCTTGCCCCCTTACCAAGCAAAGCTTTAGCAGAGCGCGAATGTATGTGTGGCAACGAATGCAGTTCCAAGGGACAGTGAAAACCAGCTACAGCTTTCAGTGCTGGCAGCTTTCCTGTGGGCGCAATCTCTGGACGTTTCCAATTTGGCAGCCAGGCTCTGCCAGAGAGAGATACAGAGTGTTGCCCCATTACTAAGCAATGCTTTAGCAGAGCGCGAATGTCTGTGTGGCAACGAATGCAGTTCCAAGGGACAGTGAAAACCAGCTACAGCTTTCAGTGCTGGCAGCTTTCCTGTGGGCGCAATCTCTGGACGTTTCCAATTTGGCAGCCAGGCTCTGCCAGAGAGAGATACAGAGTGTTGCCCTATTACGAAGCAATGCTTTTGTAGAGCGCGAATGTCTGTGTGGCAGCGAATGCAGTTCCAAGGGACAGTGAAAACCAGCTACAGCTTTCAGTGCTGGCAGCTTTCCTGTGGGCGCAATCTCTGGACGTTTCCAATTTGGCAGCCGGGCTCTGCCAGAGACAGATACAGAGTGTTGCCCCATTAGGAAGCAAAGATTTAGCAGAGCGCGAATGTCTGTGTGGCAGCGAATGCAGTTCCAAGGGACAGTAAAAACCAGCTACAGCTTTCAGTGCTGGCAGCTTTCCTGTGGGCGCAATCTCTGGACGTTTCCAATTTGGCAGCCGGGCTCTGCCAGAGACAGATACAGAGTGTTGCCCCCTTACCAAGCAAAGCTTTAGCAGAGCGCGAATGTCTGTGTGGCAGCGAATGCAGTTCCAAGGGACAGTGAAAACCAGCTAGAGCTTTCAGTGCTGGCAGCTTTCCTGTGGGCACAATCTCTGGACGTTTCCAATTTGGCAGCCGGGCTCTGCCAGAGAGAGATACAGAGTGTTGCCCCATTACGAAGCAATGCTTTTGTAGAGCGCGAATGTCTGTGTGGCAGCGAATGCAGTTCCAAGGGACAGTGAAAACCAGCTAGAGCTTTCAGTGCTGGCAGCTTTCCTGTGGGCGCAATCTCTGGACGTTTCCAATTTGGCAGCCGGGCTCTGCCAGAGAGAGATACAGAGTGTTGCCCCATTAGGAAGCAATGCTTTAGCAGAGCGCGAATGTCTGTGTGGCAGCGAATGCAGTTCCAAGGGACAGTGAAAACCAGCTACAGCTTTCAGTGCTAGCAGCTTTCCTGTGGGCGCAATCTCTGGACGTTTCCAATTTGGCAGCCGGACTCTGCCAGAGAGAGATACAGAGTGTTGCCCCATTACGAAGCAATGCTTTAGCAGAGCGCGAATGTCTGTGTGGCAGCGAATGCAGTTCCAAGGGACAGTGAAAACCAGCTAGAGCTTTCAGTGCTGGCAGCTTTCCTGTGGGCGCAATCTCTGGACGTTTCTAATTTGGCAGCCGGACTCTGCCAGAGACAGATACAGAGTGTTGCCCCCTTACCAAGCAATGCTTTAGAAGAGCGCGAATGTCTGTGTGGCAGCGAATGCAGTTCCAAGGGACAGTGAAAACCAGCTACAGCTTTCAGTGCTGGCAGCTTTCCTGTGGGCGCAATCTCTAGACGCTTCCAATTTGGCAGCCGGGCTCTGCCAGAGACAGATACAGAGTGTTGCCCCCTTACCAAGCAATGCTTTACCAGAGCGCGAATGTCTGTGTGGCAGCGAATGCAGTTCCAAGGGACAGTGAAAACCAGCTACAGCTTTCCGTGCTGGCAGCTTTCCTGTGGGCGCAATCTCTGGACGTTTCCAATTTGGCAGCCGGGCTCTGCCAGAGACAGATACAGAGTGTTGCCCCATTTCGAAGCAATGCTTTAGCAGAGCGCGAATGTCTGTGTGGCAGCGAATGCAGTTCCAAGGGACAGTGAAAACCAGCTAGAGCTTTCAGTGCTGGCAGCTTTCCTGTGGGCGCAATCTCTGGACGCTTCCAATTTGGCAGCCGGGCTCTGCCAGAGACAGATACAGAGTGTTGCCCCATTAGGAAGCAATGCTTTAGCAGAGCGCGAATGTCTGTGTGGCAGCGAATGCAGTTCCAAGGGACAGTGAAAACCAGCTACAGCTTTCAGTGCTGGCAGCTTTCCTGTGGGCGCAATCTCTGGACGTTTCCAATTTGGCAGCCAGGCTCTGCCAGAGACAGATACAGAGTGTTGCCCCATTACGAAGCAATGCTTTAGCAGAGCGCGAATGTCTGTGTGGCAGCGAATGCAGTTCCAAGGGAAAGTGAAAACCAGCTAGAGCTTTCAGTGCTGGCAGCTTTCCTGTGGGCGCAATCTCTGGACATTTCCAGTTCAGCAGCCGGGCTCTGCCAGACAGAGATACAGAGTGTAGCCCCATTACTAAGCAATGCTTTAGCAGAGCGCGAATGTCTGTGTGGCAGCGAATGCAGTTCCAAGGGACAGTGAAAACCAGCTAGAGCTTTCAGTGCTGGCAGCTTTCCTGTGGGCGCAATCTCTGGACGTTTCCAGTTCGGCAGCCGGGCTCTGCCAGAGACAGATACAGAGTGTTTCCCCATTTCGAAGCAATGCTTTTGTAGAGCGCGAATGTCTGTGTGGCAGCGAATGCAGTTCCAAGGGACAGTGAAAACCAGCTACAGCTTTCAGTGCTGGCAGCTTTCCTGTGGGCGCAATCTCTGGACGTTTCCAATTTGGCAGCCGGGCTCTGCCAGAGACAGATACAGAGTGTTGCCCCATTAGGAAGCAATGCTTTAGCAGAGCGCGAATGTGTGTGTGGCAGCGAATGCAGTTCCAAGGGACAGTGAAAACCAGCTAGAGCTTTCAGTGCTGGCAGCTTTCCTGTGGGCGCAATCTCTGGACGTTTCCAATTTGGCAGCCGGGCTCTGCCAGAGAGAGATACAGAGTGTTGCCCCATTACGAAGCAATGCTTTAGCAGAGCGCGAATGTCTGTGTGGCAGCGAATGCAGTTCCAAGGGACAGTGAAAACCAGCTACAGCTTTCAGTGCTGGCAGCTTTCCTGTGGGCGCAATCTCTGGACATTTCCAATTTGGCAGCCGAGCTCTGCCAGAGACAGATACAGAGTCTTGCCCCCTTACCAAGCAAAGCTTTAGCAGAGCGCGAATGTATGTGTGGCAACGAATGCAGTTCCAAGGGACAGTGAAAACCAGCTACAGCTTTCAGTGCTGGCAGCTTTCCTGTGGGCGCAATCTCTGGACGTTTCCAATTTGGCAGCCAGGCTCTGCCAGAGAGAGATACAGAGTGTTGCCCCATTACGAAGCAATGCTTTAGCAGAGCGCGAATGTCTGTGTGGCAACGAATGCAGTTCCAAGGGACAGTGAAAACCAGCTACAGCTTTCAGTGCTGGCAGCTTTCCTGTGGGCGCAATCTCTGGACGTTTCCAATTTGGCAGCTGGGCTCTGCCACAGAGAGATACAGAGTGTTGCCCTATTACGAAGCAATGCTTTTGTAGAGCGCGAATGTCTGTGTGGCAGCGAATGCAGTTCCAAGGGACAGTGAAAACCAGCTACAGCTTTCAGTGCTGGCAGCTTTCCTGTGGGCGCAATCTCTGGACGTTTCCAATTTGGCAGCCGGGCTCTGCCAGAGACAGATACAGAGTGTTGCCCCATTAGGAAGCAAAGATTTAGCAGAGCGCGAATGTCTGTGTGGCAGCGAATGCAGTTCCAAGGGACAGTAAAAACCAGCTACAGCTTTCAGTGCTGGCAGCTTTCCTGTGGGCGCAATCTCTGGACGTTTCCAATTTGGCAGCCGGGCTCTGCCAGAGACAGATACAGAGTGTTGCCCCCTTACCAAGCAAAGCTTTAGCAGAGCGCGAATGTCTGTGTGGCAGCGAATGCAGTTCCAAGGGACAGTGAAAACCAGCTAGAGCTTTCAGTGCTGGCAGCTTTCCTGTGGGCACAATCTCTGGACGTTTCCAATTTGGCAGCCGGGCTCTGCCAGAGAGAGATACAGAGTGTTGCCCCATTACGAAGCAATGCTTTTGTAGAGCGCGAATGTCTGTGTGGCAGCGAATGCAGTTCCAAGGGACAGTGAAAACCAGCTAGAGCTTTCAGTGCTGGCAGCTTTCCTGTGGGCGCAATCTCTGGACGTTTCCAATTTGGCAGCCGGGCTCTGCCAGAGAGAGATACAGAGTGTTGCCCCATTAGGAAACAATGCTTTAGCAGAGCGCGAATGTGTGTGTGGCAGCGAATGCAGTTCCAAGGGACAGTGAAAACCAGCTACAGCTTTCAGTGCTAGCAGCTTTCCTGTGGGCGCAATCTCTGGACGTTTCCAATTTGGCAGCCGGGCTCTGCCAGAGAGAGATACAGAGTGTTGCCCCATTAGGAAGCAATGCTTTAGCAGAGCGCGAATGTCTGTGTGGCAGCGAATGCAGTTCCAAGGGACAGTGAAAACCAGCTACAGCTTCCACTGCTGGCAGCTTTCCTGTGGGCGCAATCTCTGGACGTTTCCAATTTGGCAGCCGGGCTCTGCCAGAGAGAGATACAGACTGTTGCCCCATTACGAAGCAAAGCTTTAGCAGAGCGCGAATGTCTGTGTGGCAGCGAATGCAGTTCCAAGGGACAGTGAAAACCAGCTAGAGCTTTCAGTGCTGGCAGCTTTCCTGTGGGCGCAATCTCTGGACGTTTCCAATTTGGCAGCCGGGCTCTGCCAGAGAGAGATACAGAGTGTTGCCCCCTTACCAAGCAATGCTTTAGCAGAGCGCGAATGTCTGTGTGGCAGCGAATGCAGTTCCAAGGGACAGTGAAAACCAGCTAGAGCTTTCAGTGCTGGCAGCTTTCCTGTGGGCGCAATCTCTGGACGTTTCCAATTCGGCAGCCGGGCTCTGCCAGAGACAGATACAGAGTGCTGCCCCCTTACCAAGCAAAGCTTTAGCAGAGCGCGAATGTCTGTGTGGCAGCGAATGCAGTTCCAAGGGACAGTGAAAACCAGCTACAGCTTTCAGTGCTGGCAGCTTTCCTGTGGGCGCAATCTCTGGACGTTTCCAATTTGGCAGCCGGGCTCTGCCAGAGAGAGATACAGAGTGTTGCCCCCTTACCAAGCAAAGCTTTAGCAGAGCGCGAATGTCTGTGTGGCAGTGAATGCAGTTCCAAGGGACAGTGAAAACCAGCTAGAGCTTTCAGTGCTGGCAGCTTTCCTGTGGGCGCAATCTCTGGACGTTTCCAGTTCGGCAGCCGGGCTCTGCCAGAGACAGATACAGAGTGTTGCCCCATTTCGAAGCAATGCTTTTGTAGAGCGCGAATGTCTGTGTGGCAGCGAATGCAGTTCCAAGGGACAGTGAAAACCAGCTACAGCTTTCAGTGCTGGCAGCTTTCCTGTGGGCGCAATCTCTGGACGTTTCCAATTTGGCAGCCGGGCTCTGCCAGAGACAGATACAGAGTGTTGCCCCATTAGGAAGCAATGCTTTAGCAGAGCGCGAATGTGTGTGTGGCAGCGAATGCAGTTCCAAGGGACAGTGAAAACCAGCTAGAGCTTTCAGTGCTGGCAGCTTTCCTGTGGGCGCAATCTCTGGACGTTTCCAATTTGGCAGCCGGGCTCTGCCAGAGAGAGATACAGAGTGTTGCCCCATTAGGAAGCAATGCTTTAGCAGAGCGCGAATGTCTGTGTGGCAGCGAATGCAGTTCCAAGGGACAGTGAAAACCAGCTACAGCTTTCAGTGCTGGCAGCTTTCCTGTGGGCGCAATCTCTGGACATTTCCAATTTGGCAGCCGAGCTCTGCCAGAGACAGATACAGAGTCTTGCCCCCTTACCAAGCAAAGCTTTAGCAGAGCGCGAATGTATGTGTGGCAACGAATGCAGTTCCAAGGGACAGTGAAAACCAGCTAGAGCTTTCAGTGCTGGCAGCTTTCCTGTGGGCGCAATCTCTGGACGTTTCCAATTTGGCAGCCGGGCTCTGCCAGAGAGAGATACAGAGTGTTGCCCCATTACGAAGCAATGCTTTAGCAGAGCGCGAATGTCTGTGTGGCAACGAATGCAGTTCCAAGGGACAGTGAAAACCAGCTACAGCTTTCAGTGCTGGCAGCTTTCCTGTGGGCGCAATCTCTGGACGTTTCCAATTTGGCAGCCAGGCTCTGCCAGAGAGAGATACAGAGTGTTGCCCTATTACGAAGCAATGCTTTTGTAGAGCGCGAATGTCTGTGTGGCAGCGAATGCAGTTCCAAGGGACAGTGAAAACCAGCTACAGCTTTCAGTGCTGGCAGCTTTCCTGTGGGCGCAATCTCTGGACGTTTCCAATTTGGCAGCCGGGCTCTGCCAGAGACAGATACAGAGTGTTGCCCCATTAGGAAGCAAAGATTTAGCAGAGCGCGAATGTCTGTGTGGCAGCGAATGCAGTTCCAAGGGACAGTAAAAACCAGCTACAGCTTTCAGTGCTGGCAGCTTTCCTGTGGGCGCAATCTCTGGACGTTTCCAATTTGGCAGCCGGGCTCTGCCAGAGACAGATACAGAGTGTTGCCCCCTTACCAAGCAAAGCTTTAGCAGAGCGCGAATGTCTGTGTGGCAGCGAATGCAGTTCCAAGGGACAGTGAAAACCAGCTAGAGCTTTCAGTGCTGGCAGCTTTCCTGTGGGCACAATCTCTGGACGTTTCCAATTTGGCAGCCGGGCTCTGCCAGAGAGAGATACAGAGTGTTGCCCCATTACGAAGCAATGCTTTTGTAGAGCGCGAATGTCTGTGTGGCAGCGAATGCAGTTCCAAGGGACAGTGAAAACCAGCTAGAGCTTTCAGTGCTGGCAGCTTTCCTGTGGGCGCAATCTCTGGACGTTTCCAATTTGGCAGCCGGGCTCTGCCAGAGAGAGATACAGAGTGTTGCCCCATTAGGAAGCAATGCTTTAGCAGAGCGCGAATGTGTGTGTGGCAGCGAATGCAGTTCCAAGGGACAGTGAAAACCAGCTACAGCTTTCAGTGCTAGCAGCTTTCCTGTGGGCGCAATCTCTGGACGTTTCCAATTTGGCAGCCGGACTCTGCCAGAGAGAGATACAGAGTGTTGCCCCATTACGAAGCAATGCTTTAGCAGAGCGCGAATGTCTGTGTGGCAGCGAATGCAGTTCCAAGGGACAGTGAAAACCAGCTACAGCTTTCAGTGCTGGCAGCTTTCCTGTGGGCGCAATCTCTGGACGTTTCTAATTTGGCAGCCGGACTCTGCCAGAGACAGATACAGAGTGTTGCCCCCTTACCAAGCAATGCTTTAGAAGAGCGCGAATGTCTGTGTGGCAGCGAATGCAGTTCCAAGGGACAGTGAAAACGAGCTACAGCTTTCAGTGCTGGCAGCTTTCCTGTGGGCGCAATCTCTAGACGCTTCCAATTTGGCAGCCGGGCTCTGCCAGAGACAGATACAGAGTGTTGCCCCCTTACCAAGCAATGCTTTACCAGAGCGCGAATGTCTGTGTGGCAGCGAATGCAGTTCCAAGGGACAGTGAAAACCAGCTACAGCTTTCCGTGCTGGCAGCTTTCCTGTGGGCGCAATCTCTGGACGTTTCCAATTTGGCAGCCGGGCTCTGCCAGAGACAGATACAGAGTGTTGCCCCATTTCGAAGCAATGCTTTAGCAGAGCGCGAATGTCTGTGTGGCAGCGAATGCAGTTCCAAGGGACAGTGAAAACCAGCTAGAGCTTTCAGTGCTGGCAGCTTTCCTGTGGGCGCAATCTCTGGACGCTTCCAATTTGGCAGCCGGGCTCTGCCAGAGACAGATACAGAGTGTTGCCCCATTAGGAAGCAATGCTTTAGCAGAGCGCGAATGTCTGTGTGGCAGCGAATGCAGTTCCAAGGGACAGTGAAAACCAGCTACAGCTTTCAGTGCTGGCAGCTTTCCTGTGGGCGCAATCTCTGGACGTTTCCAATTTGGCAGCCAGGCTCTGCCAGAGACAGATACAGAGTGTTGCCCCATTACGAAGCAATGCTTTAGCAGAGCGCGAATGTCTGTGTGGCAGCGAATGCAGTTCCAAGGGAAAGTGAAAACCAGCTAGAGCTTTCAGTGCTGGCAGCTTTCCTGTGGGCGCAATCTCTGGACGTTTCCAGTTCAGCAGCCGGGCTCTGCCAGACAGAGATACAGAGTGTAGCCCCATTACTAAGCAATGCTTTAGCAGAGCGCGAATGTCTGTGTGGCAGCGAATGCAGTTCCAAGGGACAGTGAAAACCAGCTAGAGCTTTCAGTGCTGGCAGCTTTCCTGTGGGCGCAATCTCTGGACGTTTCCAGTTCGGCAGCCGGGCTCTGCCAGAGACAGATACAGAGTGTTGCCCCATTTCGAAGCAATGCTTTTGTAGAGCGCGAATGTCTGTGTGGCAGCGAATGCAGTTCCAAGGGACAGTGAAAACCAGCTACAGCTTTCAGTGCTGGCAGCTTTCCTGTGGGCGCAATCTCTGGACGTTTCCAATTTGGCAGCCGGGCTCTGCCAGAGACAGATACAGAGTGTTGCCCCATTAGGAAGCAATGCTTTAGCAGAGCGCGAATGTGTGTGTGGCAGCGAATGCAGTTCCAAGGGACAGTGAAAACCAGCTAGAGCTTTCAGTGCTGGCAGCTTTCCTGTGGGCGCAATCTCTGGACGTTTCCAATTTGGCAGCCGGGCTCTGCCAGAGAGAGATACAGAGTGTTGCCCCATTAGGAAGCAATGCTTTAGCAGAGCGCGAATGTCTGTGTGGCAGCGAATGCAGTTCCAAGGGACAGTGAAAACCAGCTACAGCTTTCAGTGCTGGCAGCTTTCCTGTGGGCGCAATCTCTGGACATTTCCAATTTGGCAGCCGAGCTCTGCCAGAGACAGATACAGAGTCTTGCCCCCTTACCAAGCAAAGCTTTAGCAGAGCGCGAATGTATGTGTGGCAACGAATGCAGTTCCAAGGGACAGTGAAAACCAGCTACAGCTTTCAGTGCTGGCAGCTTTCCTGTGGGCGCAATCTCTGGACGTTTCCAATTTGGCAGCCAGGCTCTGCCAGAGAGAGATACAGAGTGTTGCCCCATTACGAAGCAATGCTTTAGCAGAGCGCGAATGTCTGTGTGGCAACGAATGCAGTTCCAAGGGACAGTGAAAACCAGCTACAGCTTTCAGTGCTGGCAGCTTTCCTGTGGGCGCAATCTCTGGACGTTTCCAATTTGGCAGCTGGGCTCTGCCACAGAGAGATACAGAGTGTTGCCCTATTACGAAGCAATGCTTTTGTAGAGCGCGAATGTCTGTGTGGCAGCGAATGCAGTTCCAAGGGACAGTGAAAACCAGCTACAGCTTTCAGTGCTGGCAGCTTTCCTGTGGGCGCAATCTCTGGACGTTTCCAATTTGGCAGCCGGGCTCTGCCAGAGACAGATACAGAGTGTTGCCCCATTAGGAAGCAAAGATTTAGCAGAGCGCGAATGTCTGTGTGGCAGCGAATGCAGTTCCAAGGGACAGTAAAAACCAGCTACAGCTTTCAGTGCTGGCAGCTTTCCTGTGGGCGCAATCTCTGGACGTTTCCAATTTGGCAGCCGGGCTCTGCCAGAGACAGATACAGAGTGTTGCCCCCTTACCAAGCAAAGCTTTAGCAGAGCGCGAATGTCTGTGTGGCAGCGAATGCAGTTCCAAGGGACAGTGAAAACCAGCTAGAGCTTTCAGTGCTGGCAGCTTTCCTGTGGGCGCAATCTCTGGACGTTTCCAGTTCGGCAGCCGGGCTCTGCCAGAGACAGATACAGAGTGTTGCCCCATTTGGAAGCAATGCTTTTGTAGAGCGCGAATGTCTGTGTGGCAGCGAATGCAGTTCCAAGGGACAGTGAAAACCAGCTACAGCTTTCAGTGCTGGCAGCTTTCCTGTGGGCGCAATCTCTGGACGTTTCCAATTTGGCAGCCGGGCTCTGCCAGAGACAGATACAGAGTGTTGCCCCATTAGGAAGCAATGCTTTAGCAGAGCGCGAATGTGTGTGTGGCAGCGAATGCAGTTCCAAGGGACAGTGAAAACCAGCTAGAGCTTTCAGTGCTGGCAGCTTTCCTGTGGGCGCAATCTCTGGACGTTTCCAATTTGGCAGCCGGGCTCTGCCAGAGAGAGATACAGAGTGTTGCCCCATTAGGAAGCAATGCTTTAGCAGAGCGCGAATGTCTGTGTGGCAGCGAATGCAGTTCCAAGGGACAGTGAAAACCAGCTACAGCTTTCAGTGCTGGCAGCTTTCCTGTGGGCGCAATCTCTGGACATTTCCAATTTGGCAGCCGAGCTCTGCCAGAGACAGATACAGAGTCTTGCCCCCTTACCAAGCAAAGCTTTAGCAGAGCGCGAATGTATGTGTGGCAACGAATGCAGTTCCAAGGGACAGTGAAAACCAGCTACAGCTTTCAGTGCTGGCAGCTTTCCTGTGGGCGCAATCTCTGGACGTTTCCAATTTGGCAGCCAGGCTCTGCCAGAGAGAGATACAGAGTGTTGCCCCATTACGAAGCAATGCTTTAGCAGAGCGCGAATGTCTGTGTGGCAACGAATGCAGTTCCAAGGGACAGTGAAAACCAGCTACAGCTTTCAGTGCTGGCAGCTTTCCTGTGGGCGCAATCTCTGGACGTTTCCAATTTGGCAGCTGGGCTCTGCCACAGAGAGATACAGAGTGTTGCCCTATTACGAAGCAATGCTTTTGTAGAGCGCGAATGTCTGTGTGGCAGCGAATGCAGTTCCAAGGGACAGTGAAAACCAGCTACAGCTTTCAGTGCTGGCAGCTTTCCTGTGGGCGCAATCTCTGGACGTTTCCAATTTGGCAGCCGGGCTCTGCCAGAGACAGATACAGAGTGTTGCCCCATTAGGAAGCAAAGATTTAGCAGAGCGCGAATGTCTGTGTGGCAGCGAATGCAGTTCCAAGGGACAGTAAAAACCAGCTACAGCTTTCAGTGCTGGCAGCTTTCCTGTGGGCGCAATCTCTGGACGTTTCCAATTTGGCAGCCGGGCTCTGCCAGAGAGAGATACAGAGTGTTGCCCCATTACGAAGCAATGCTTTTGTAGAGCGCGAATGTCTGTGTGGCAGCGAATGCAGTTCCAAGGGACAGTGAAAACCAGCTAGAGCTTTCAGTGCTGGCAGCTTTCCTGTGGGCGCAATCTCTGGACGTTTCCAATTTGGCAGCCGGGCTCTGCCAGAGAGAGATACAGAGTGTTGCCCCATTAGGAAACAATGCTTTAGCAGAGCGCGAATGTGTGTGTGGCAGCGAATGCAGTTCCAAGGGACAGTGAAAACCAGCTACAGCTTTCAGTGCTAGCAGCTTTCCTGTGGGCGCAATCTCTGGACGTTTCCAATTTGGCAGCCGGGCTCTGCCAGAGACAGATACAGAGTGTTGCCCCATTAGGAAGCAATGCTTTAGCAGAGCGCGAATGTCTGTGTGGCAGCGAATGCAGTTCCAAGGGACAGTGAAAACCAGCTACAGCTTCCACTGCTGGCAGCTTTCCTGTGGGCGCAATCTCTGGACGTTTCCAATTTGGCAGCCGGGCTCTGCCAGAGAGAGATACAGACTGTTGCCCCATTACGAAGCAAAGCTTTAGCAGAGCGCGAATGTCTGTGTGGCAGCGAATGCAGTTCCAAGGGACAGTGAAAACCAGCTAGAGCTTTCAGTGCTGGCAGCTTTCCTGTGGGCGCAATCTCTGGACGTTTCCAATTTGGCAGCCGGGCTCTGCCAGAGAGAGATACAGAGTGTTGCCCCCTTACCAAGCAATGCTTTAGCAGAGCGCGAATGTCTGTGTGGCAGCGAATGCAGTTCCAAGGGACAGTGAAAACCAGCTAGAGCTTTCAGTGCTGGCAGCTTTCCTGTGGGCGCAATCTCTGGACGTTTCCAATTCGGCAGCCGGGCTCTGCCAGAGACAGATACAGAGTGCTGCCCCCTTACCAAGCAAAGCTTTAGCAGAGCGCGAATGTCTGTGTGGCAGCGAATGCAGTTCCAAGGGACAGTGAAAACCAGCTAGAGCTTTCAGTGCTGGCAGCTTTCCTGTGGGCGCAATCTCTGGACGTTTCCAATTTGGCAGCCGGTCTCTGCCAGAGAGAGATACAGAGTGTTGCCCCATTACGAAGCAAAGCTTTAGCAGAGCGCGAATGTGTGTGTGGCAGCGAATGCAGTTCCAAGGGACAGTGAAAACCAGCTACAGCTTTCAGTGCTGGCAGCTTTCCTGTGGGCGCAATCTCTGGACGTTTCCAATTTGGCAGCCGGGCTCTGCCAGAGAGAGATACAGAGTGTTGCCCCCTTACCAAGCAAAGCTTTAGCAGAGCGCGAATGTCTGTGTGGCAGTGAATGCAGTTCCAAGGGACAGTGAAAACCAGCTAGAGCTTTCAGTGCTGGCAGCTTTCCTGTGGGCGCAATCTCTGGACGTTTCCAGTTCGGCAGCCGGGCTCTGCCAGAGACAGATACAGAGTGTTGCCCCATTTCGAAGCAATGCTTTTGTAGAGCGCGAATGTCTGTGTGGCAGCGAATGCAGTTCCAAGGGACAGTGAAAACCAGCTACAGCTTTCAGTGCTGGCAGCTTTCCTGTGGGCGCAATCTCTGGACGTTTCCAATTTGGCAGCTGGGCTCTGCCAGAGACAGATACAGAGTGTTGCCCCATTAGGAAGCAATGCTTTAGCAGAGCGCGAATGTGTGTGTGGCAGCGAATGCAGTTCCAAGGGACAGTGAAAACCAGCTAGAGCTTTCAGTGCTGGCAGCTTTCCTGTGGGCGCAATCTCTGGACGTTTCCAATTTGGCAGCCGGGCTCTGCCAGAGAGAGATACAGAGTGTTGCCCCATTAGGAAGCAATGCTTTAGCAGAGCGCGAATGTCTGTGTGGCAGCGAATGCAGTTCCAAGGGACAGTGAAAACCAGCTACAGCTTTCAGTGCTGGCAGCTTTCCTGTGGGCGCAATCTCTGGACATTTCCAATTTGGCAGCCGAGCTCTGCCAGAGACAGATACAGAGTCTTGCCCCCTTACCAAGCAAAGCTTTAGCAGAGCGCGAATGTATGTGTGGCAACGAATGCAGTTCCAAGGGACAGTGAAAACCAGCTAGAGCTTTCAGTGCTGGCAGCTTTCCTGTGGGCGCAATCTCTGGACGTTTCCAGTTCGGCAGCCGGGCTCTGCCAGAGACAGATACAGAGTGTTGCCCCATTTCGAAGCAATGCTTTTGTAGAGCGCGAATGTCTGTGTGGCAGCGAATGCAGTTCCAAGGGACAGTGAAAACCAGCTACAGCTTTCAGTGCTGGCAGCTTTCCTGTGGGCGCAATCTCTCGACGTTTCCAATTTGGCAGCCGGGCTCTGCCAGAGAGAGATACAGAGTGTTGCCCCCTTACCAAGCAATGCTTTAGCAGAGCGCGAATGTCTGTGTGGCAGCGAATGCAGTTCCAAGGGACAGTGAAAACCAGCTAGAGCTTTCAGTGCTGGCAGCTTTCCTGTGGGCGCAATCTCTGGACGTTTCCAATTCGGCAGCCGGGCTCTGCCAGAGACAGATACAGAGTGCTGCCCCCTTACCAAGCAAAGCTTTAGCAGAGCGCGAATGTCTGTGTGGCAGCGAATGCAGTTCCAAGGGACAGTGAAAACCAGCTAGAGCTTTCAGTGCTGGCAGCTTTCCTGTGGGCGCAATCTCTGGACGTTTCCAATTTGGCAGCCGGTCTCTGCCAGAGAGAGATACAGAGTGTTGCCCCATTAGGAAGCAATGCTTTAGCAGAGCGCGAATGTGTGTGTGGCAGCGAATGCAGTTCCAAGGGACAGTGAAAACCAGCTACAGCTTTCAGTGCTAGCAGCTTTCCTGTGGGCGCAATCTCTGGACGTTTCCAATTTGGCAGCCGGGCTCTGCCAGAGAGAGATACAGAGTGTTGCCCCATTAGGAAGCAATGCTTTAGCAGAGCGCGAATGTCTGTGTGGCAGCGAATGCAGTTCCAAGGGACAGTGAAAACCAGCTACAGCTTTCAGTGCTGGCAGCTTTCCTGTGGGCGCAATCTCTGGACATTTCCAATTTGGCAGCCGAGCTCTGCCAGAGACAGATACAGAGTCTTGCCCCCTTACCAAGCAAAGCTTTAGCAGAGCGCGAATGTATGTGTGGCAACGAATGCAGTTCCAAGGGACAGTGAAAACCAGCTACAGCTTTCAGTGCTGGCAGCTTTCCTGTGGGCGCAATCTCTGGACGTTTCCAATTTGGCAGCCAGGCTCTGCCAGAGAGAGATACAGAGTGTTGCCCCATTACGAAGCAATGCTTTAGCAGAGCGCGAATGTCTGTGTGGCAACGAATGCAGTTCCAAGGGACAGTGAAAACCAGCTACAGCTTTCAGTGCTGGCAGCTTTCCTGTGGGCGCAATCTCTGGACGTTTCCAATTTGGCAGCTGGGCTCTGCCACAGAGAGATACAGAGTGTTGCCCTATTACGAAGCAATGCTTTTGTAGAGCGCGAATGTCTGTGTGGCAGCGAATGCAGTTCCAAGGGACAGTGAAAACCAGCTACAGCTTTCAGTGCTGGCAGCTTTCCTGTGGGCGCAATCTCTGGACGTTTCCAATTTGGCAGCCGGGCTCTGCCAGAGACAGATACAGAGTGTTGCCCCATTAGGAAGCAAAGATTTAGCAGAGCGCGAATGTCTGTGTGGCAGCGAATGCAGTTCCAAGGGACAGTAAAAACCAGCTACAGCTTTCAGTGCTGGCAGCTTTCCTGTGGGCGCAATCTCTGGACGTTTCCAATTTGGCAGCCGGGCTCTGCCAGAGAGAGATACAGAGTGTTGCCCCATTACGAAGCAATGCTTTTGTAGAGCGCGAATGTCTGTGTGGCAGCGAATGCAGTTCCAAGGGACAGTGAAAACCAGCTAGAGCTTTCAGTGCTGGCAGCTTTCCTGTGGGCGCAATCTCTGGACGTTTCCAATTTGGCAGCCGGGCTCTGCCAGAGAGAGATACAGAGTGTTGCCCCATTAGGAAACAATGCTTTAGCAGAGCGCGAATGTGTGTGTGGCAGCGAATGCAGTTCCAAGGGACAGTGAAAACCAGCTACAGCTTTCAGTGCTAGCAGCTTTCCTGTGGGCGCAATCTCTGGACGTTTCCAATTTGGCAGCCGGGCTCTGCCAGAGACAGATACAGAGTGTTGCCCCATTAGGAAGCAATGCTTTAGCAGAGCGCGAATGTCTGTGTGGCAGCGAATGCAGTTCCAAGGGACAGTGAAAACCAGCTACAGCTTCCACTGCTGGCAGCTTTCCTGTGGGCGCAATCTCTGGACGTTTCCAATTTGGCAGCCGGGCTCTGCCAGAGAGAGATACAGACTGTTGCCCCATTACGAAGCAAAGCTTTAGCAGAGCGCGAATGTCTGTGTGGCAGCGAATGCAGTTCCAAGGGACAGTGAAAACCAGCTAGAGCTTTCAGTGCTGGCAGCTTTCCTGTGGGCGCAATCTCTGGACGTTTCCAATTTGGCAGCCGGGCTCTGCCAGAGAGAGATACAGAGTGTTGCCCCCTTACCAAGCAATGCTTTAGCAGAGCGCGAATGTCTGTGTGGCAGCGAATGCAGTTCCAAGGGACAGTGAAAACCAGCTAGAGCTTTCAGTGCTGGCAGCTTTCCTGTGGGCGCAATCTCTGGACGTTTCCAATTTGGCAGCCGGTCTCTGCCAGAGAGAGATACAGAGTGTTGCCCCATTACGAAGCAAAGCTTTAGCAGAGCGCGAATGTGTGTGTGGCAGCGAATGCAGTTCCAAGGGACAGTGAAAACCAGCTACAGCTTTCAGTGCTGGCAGCTTTCCTGTGGGCGCAATCTCTGGACGTTTCCAATTTGGCAGCCGGGCTCTGCCAGAGAGAGATACAGAGTGTTGCCCCCTTACCAAGCAAAGCTTTAGCAGAGCGCGAATGTCTGTGTGGCAGTGAATGCAGTTCCAAGGGACAGTGAAAACCAGCTAGAGCTTTCAGTGCTGGCAGCTTTCCTGTGGGCGCAATCTCTGGACGTTTCCAGTTCGGCAGCCGGGCTCTGCCAGAGACAGATACAGAGTGTTGCCCCATTTCGAAGCAATGCTTTTGTAGAGCGCGAATGTCTGTGTGGCAGCGAATGCAGTTCCAAGGGACAGTGAAAACCAGCTACAGCTTTCAGTGCTGGCAGCTTTCCTGTGGGCGCAATCTCTGGACGTTTCCAATTTGGCAGCTGGGCTCTGCCAGAGACAGATACAGAGTGTTGCCCCATTAGGAAGCAATGCTTTAGCAGAGCGCGAATGTGTGTGTGGCAGCGAATGCAGTTCCAAGGGACAGTGAAAACCAGCTAGAGCTTTCAGTGCTGGCAGCTTTCCTGTGGGCGCAATCTCTGGACGTTTCCAATTTGGCAGCCGGGCTCTGCCAGAGAGAGATACAGAGTGTTGCCCCATTAGGAAGCAATGCTTTAGCAGAGCGCGAATGTCTGTGTGGCAGCGAATGCAGTTCCAAGGGACAGTGAAAACCAGCTACAGCTTTCAGTGCTGGCAGCTTTCCTGTGGGCGCAATCTCTGGACATTTCCAATTTGGCAGCCGAGCTCTGCCAGAGACAGATACAGAGTCTTGCCCCCTTACCAAGCAAAGCTTTAGCAGAGCGCGAATGTATGTGTGGCAACGAATGCAGTTCCAAGGGACAGTGAAAACCAGCTAGAGCTTTCAGTGCTGGCAGCTTTCCTGTGGGCGCAATCTCTGGACGTTTCCAGTTCGGCAGCCGGGCTCTGCCAGAGACAGATACAGAGTGTTGCCCCATTTCGAAGCAATGCTTTTGTAGAGCGCGAATGTCTGTGTGGCAGCGAATGCAGTTCCAAGGGACAGTGAAAACCAGCTACAGCTTTCAGTGCTGGCAGCTTTCCTGTGGGCGCAATCTCTCGACGTTTCCAATTTGGCAGCCGGGCTCTGCCAGAGAGAGATACAGAGTGTTGCCCCCTTACCAAGCAATGCTTTAGCAGAGCGCGAATGTCTGTGTGGCAGCGAATGCAGTTCCAAGGGACAGTGAAAACCAGCTAGAGCTTTCAGTGCTGGCAGCTTTCCTGTGGGCGCAATCTCTGGACGTTTCCAATTCGGCAGCCGGGCTCTGCCAGAGACAGATACAGAGTGCTGCCCCCTTACCAAGCAAAGCTTTAGCAGAGCGCGAATGTCTGTGTGGCAGCGAATGCAGTTCCAAGGGACAGTGAAAACCAGCTAGAGCTTTCAGTGCTGGCAGCTTTCCTGTGGGCGCAATCTCTGGACGTTTCCAATTTGGCAGCCGGTCTCTGCCAGAGAGAGATACAGAGTGTTGCCCCATTAGGAAGCAATGCTTTAGCAGAGCGCGAATGTGTGTGTGGCAGCGAATGCAGTTCCAAGGGACAGTGAAAACCAGCTACAGCTTTCAGTGCTAGCAGCTTTCCTGTGGGCGCAATCTCTGGACGTTTCCAATTTGGCAGCCGGGCTCTGCCAGAGAGAGATACAGAGTGTTGCCCCATTAGGAAGCAATGCTTTAGCAGAGCGCGAATGTCTGTGTGGCAGCGAATGCAGTTCCAAGGGACAGTGAAAACCAGCTACAGCTTCCACTGCTGGCAGCTTTCCTGTGGGCGCAATCTCTGGACGTTTCCAATTTGGCAGCCGGACTCTGCCAGAGAGAGATACAGAGTGTTGCCCCATTAGGAAGCAATGCTTTAGCAGAGCGCGAATGTCTGTGTGGCAGCGAATGCAGTTCCAAGGGACAGTGAAAACCAGCTAGAGCTTTCAGTGCTGGCAGCTTTCCTGTGGGCGCAATCTCTGGACGTTTCTAATTTGGCAGCCGGGCTCTGCCAGAGACAGATACAGAGTGTAGCCCCATTACTAAGCAATACTTTAGCAGAGCACGAATGTCTGTGTGGCAGCGAATGCAGTTCCAAGGGACAGTGAAAACCAGCTACATCTTTCAGTGCTGGCAGCTTTCCTGTGGGCGCAATCTCTGGACGTTTCCAATTTGGCAGCCGGGCTCTACCAGAGACAGATACAGAGTGTTGCCCCCTTACCAAGCAATGCTTTAGCAGAGCGCGAATGTCTGTGTGGCAGCGAATGCAGTTCCAAGGGACAGTGAAAACCAGCTACAGCTTTCAGTGCTGGCAGCTTTCCTGTGGGCGCAATCTCTAGACGCTTCCAATTTGGCAGCCGGGCTCTGCCAGAGACAGATACAGAGTGTTGCCCCCTTACCAAGCAATGCTTTAGCAGAGCGCGAATGTCTGTGTGGCAGCGAATGCAGTTCCAAGGGACAGTGAAAACCAGCTACAGCTTTCAGTGCTGGCAGCTTTCCTGTGGGCGCAATCTCTGGACGTTTCCAATTTGGCAGCCGGGCACTGCCAGAGACAGATACAGAGTGTTGCCCCCTTAGGAAGAAATGCTTTACCAGAGCGCGAATGTCTGTGTGGCAGCGAATGCAGTTCCAAGGGACAGTGAAAACCAGCTGCAGCTTTCCGTGCTGGCAGCTTTCCTGTGGGCGCAATCTCTGGACGTTTCCAATTTGGCAGCCGGGCTCTGCCAGAGACAGATACAGAGTGTTGCCCCATTTCGAAGCAATGCTTTAGCAGAGCGTGAATGTCTGTGTGGCAGCGAATGCAGTTCCAAGGGACAGTGAAAACCACCTAGAGCTTTCAGTGCTGGCAGCTTTCCTGTGGGCGCAATCTCTGGACGCTTCCAATTTGGCAGCCGGGCTCTGCCAGAGACAGATACAGAGTGTTGCCCCATTAGGAAGCAATGCTTTAGCAGAGCGCGAATGTCTGTGTGGCAGCGAATGCAGTTCCAAGGGACAGTGAAAACCAGCTACAGCTTTCAGTGCTGGCAGCTTTCCTGTGGGCGCAATCTCTGGACGTTTCCAATTTGGCAGCCAGGCTCTGCCAGAGACAGATACAGAGTGTTGCCCCATTACGAAGCAATGCTTTAGCAGAGCGCGAATGTCTGTGTGGCAGCGAATGCAGTTCCAAGGGACAGTGAAAACCAGCTAGAGCTTTCAGTGCTGGCAGCTTTCCTGTGGGCGCAATCTCTGGACGTTTCCAATTCGGCAGCCGGGCTCTGCCAGACAGAGATACAGAGTGTAGCCCCATTACTAAGCAATGCTTTAGCAGAGCGCGAATGTCTGTGTGGCAGCGAATGCAGTTCCAAGGGACAGTGAAAACCAGCTAGAGCTTTCAGTGCTGGCAGCTTTCCTGTGGGCGCAATCTCTGGACGTTTCCAGTTCGGCAGCCGGGCTCTGCCAGAGACAGATACAGAGTGTTGCCCCATTTCGAAGCAATGCTTTTGTAGAGCGCGAATGTCTGTGTGGCAGCGAATGCAGTTCCAAGGGACAGTGAAAACCAGCTACAGCTTTCAGTGCTGGCAGCTTTCCTGTGGGCGCAATCTCTCGACGTTTCCAATTTGGCAGCCGGGCTCTGCCAGAGACAGATACAGAGTGTTGCCCCATTAGGAAGCAATGCTTTAGCAGAGCGCGAATGTGTGTGTGGCAGCGAATGCAGTTCCAAGGGACAGTGAAAACCAGCTAGAGCTTTCAGTGCTGGCAGCTTTCCTGTGGGCGCAATCTCTGGACGTTTCCAATTTGGCAGCCGGGCTCTGCCAGAGACAGATACAGAGTGTTGCCCCATTAGGAAGCAATGCTTTAGCAGAGCGCGAATGTCTGTGTGGCAGCGAATGCAGTTCCAAGGGACAGTGAAAACCAGCTAGAGCTTTCAGTGCTGGCAGCTTTCCTGTGGGCGCAATCTCTGGACGTTTCCAATTTGGCAGCCGCGCTCTGCCAGAGAGAGATACAGAGTGTTGCCCCATTACGAAGCAAAGCTTTAGCAGAGCGCGAATCTCTGTGTGGCAGCGAATGCAGTTCCAAGGGACAGTGAAAACCAGCTACAGCTTTCACTGCTGGCAGCTTTCCCGTGGGAGCGATCTTTGGACGTTTCCAATTTGGCAGCCGGACTCTGCCAGAGAGAGATACAGATTGTTGCCCCATTAGGAAGCAATGCTTTAGCAGAGCGCGAATGTCTGTGTGGCAGCGAATGCAGTTCCAAGGGACAGTGAAAACCAGCTAGAGCTTTCAGTGCTGGCAGCTTTCCTGTGGGCGCAATCTCTGGACGTTTCTAATTTGGCAGCCGGGCTCTGCCAGAGAGAGATACAGAGTGTTGCCCCATTACTAAGCAAAGCTTTAGCAGAGCGCGAATGTCTGTGTGGCAGCGAATGCAGTTCCAAGGGACAGTGAAAACCACCTAGAGCTTTCAGTGCTGGCAGCTTTCCTGTGGGCGCAATCTCTGGACGTTTCCAATTTAGCAGCCGGGCTCTACCAGAGACAGATACAGAGTGTTGCCCCCTTACCAAGCAATGCTTTAGCAGAGCGCGAATGTCTGTGTGGCAGCGAATGCAGTTCCAAGGGACAGTGAAAACCAGCTACAGCTTTCAGTGCTGGCAGCTTTCCTGTGGGTGCAATCTCTGGACGTTTCCAATTTGGCAGCCGGGCTCTGCCAGAGACAGATACAGAGTGTTGCCCCATTAGGAAGCAATGCTTTAGCAGAGCGCGAATGTCTGTGTGGCAGCGAATGCAGTTCCAAGGGACAGTGAAAACCAGCTAGAGCTTTCAGTGCTGGCAGCTTTCCTGTGGGCGCAATCTCTGGACGTTTCCAATTTGGCAGCCGCGCTCTGCCAGAGAGAGATACAGAGTGTTGCCCCATTACGAAGCAAAGCTTTAGCAGAGCGCGAATGTCTGTGTGGCAGCGAATGCAGTTCCAAGGGACAGTGAAAACCAGCTACAGCTTTCACTGCTGGCAGCTTTCCCGTGGGAGCGATCTTTGGACGTTTCCAATTTGGCAGCCGGACTCTGCCAGAGAGAGATACAGATTGTTGCCCCATTAGGAAGCAATGCTTTAGCAGAGCGCGAATGTCTGTGTGGCAGCGAATGCAGTTCCAAGGGACAGTGAAAACCAGCTAGAGCTTTCAGTGCTGGCAGCTTTCCTGTGGGCGCAATCTCTGGACGTTTCTAATTTGGCAGCCGGGCTCTGCCAGAGACAGATACAGAGTGTAGCCCCATTACTAAGCAATGCTTTAGCAGAGCGCGAATGTCTGTGTGGCAGCGAATGCAGTTCCAAGGGACAGTGAAAACCACCTAGAGCTTTCAGTGCTGGCAGCTTTCCTGTGGGCGCAATCTCTGGACGTTTCCAATTTAGCAGCCGGGCTCTACCAGAGACAGATACAGAGTGTTGCCCCCTTACCAAGCAATGCTTTAGCAGAGCGCGAATGTCTGTGTGGCAGCGAATGCAGTTCCAAGGGACAGTGAAAACCAGCTAGAGCTTTCAGTGCTGGCAGCTTTCCTGTGGGCGCAATCTCTGGACGTTTCCAATTTGGCAGCCGGGCTCTGCCAGAGACAGATACAGAGTGTTGCCCCCTTACGAAGCAATGCTTTAGCAGAGCGCGTATATCTGTGTGGCAGCGAATGCAGTTCCAAGGGACAGTGAAAAGCAGCTAGAGCTTTCAGTGCTGGCAGCTTTCCTGTGGGCGCAATCTCTGGACGTTTCCAATTTGGCAGCCGGGCTCTGCCAGAGACAGATACAGAGTGTTGCTCCCTTACCAAGCAAAGCTTTAGCAGAGCGCGAATGTCTTTGTGGCAACGAATGCAGTTCCAAGGGACAGTGAAAACCAGCTAGAGCTTTCAGTGCTGGCAGCTTTCCTGTGGGCGCAATCTCTGGACGTTTCCAATTTGGCAGCCGGGCTCTGCCAGAGAGAGATACAGAGTGTTGCCCCATTAGGAAGCAATGCTTTAGCAGAGCGCGAATGTCTGTGTGGCAGCGAATGCAGTTCCAAGGGACAGTGAAAACCAGCTAGAGCTTTCAGTGCTGGCAGCTTTCCTGTGGGCGCAATCTCTGGACGTTTCCAATTTGGCAGCCAGGCTCTGCCAGAGAGAGATACAGAGTGTTGCCCCATTACGAAGCAATGCTTTAGCAGAGCGCGAATGTCTGTGTGGCAGCGAATGCAGTTCCAAGGGACAGTGAAAACCAGCTAGAGCTTTCAGTGCTGGCAGCTTTCCTGTGGGCGCAATCTCTGGACGTTTCCAATTCGGAAGCCGGGCTCTGCCAGAGAGAGATACAGAGTGTTGCCCCATTATGAAGCAAAGCTTTAGCAGAGCGCGAATGTCTGTGTGGCAGCGAATGCAGTTCCAAGGGACAGTGAAAACCAGCTAGAGCTTTCAGTGCTGGCAGCTTTCCTGTGGGCGCAATCTCTGGACGTTTCCAATTTGGCAGCCGGGCTCTGCCACACAGAGATACAGAGTGTAGCCCCATTACTAAGCAATGCTTTAGCAGAGCGCGAATGTCTGTGTGGCAGCGAATGCAGTTCCAAGGGACAGTGAAAACCAGCTACAGCTTTCACTGCTCGCAGCTTTCCCGTGGGCGCGATCTTTGGACGTTTCCAATTTGGCAGCCGGACTCTGCCAGAGAGAGATACAGAGTGTTGCCCCATTACGAAGCAAAGCTTTAGCAGAGCGCGAATGTCTGTGTGGCAGCGAATGCAGTTCCAAGGGACACTGAAAACCACCTAGAGCTTTCAGTGCTGGCAGCTTTCCTGTGGGCGCAATCTCTGGACGTTTCTAATTTGGCAGCCGGGCTCTGCCAGAGACAGATACAGAGTGTAGCCCCATTACTAAGCAATGCTTTAGCAGAGCGCGAATGTCTGTGTGGCAGCGAATGCAGTTCCAAGGGACAGTGAAAACGAGCTACAGCTTTCAGTGCTGGCAGCTTTCCTGTGGGCGCAATCTCTAGACGCTTCCAATTTGGCAGCCGGGCTCTGCCAGAGACAGATACAGAGTGTTGCACCATTAGGAAGCAATGCTTTAGCAGAGCGCGAATGTCTGTGTGGCAGCGAATGCAGTTCCAAGGGACAGTGAAAACCAGCTACAGCTTTCAGTGCTGGCAGCTTTCCTGTGGGCGCAATCTCTGGACGTTTCCAATTTGGCAGCCGGGCTCTGCCAGAGACAGATACACAGTGTTGCCACCTTACGAAGAAATACTTTAGCAGAGCGCGAATGTCTGTGTGGCAGCGAATGCAGTTCCAAGGGACAGTGAAAACCAGCTAGAGCTTCCACTGCTGGCAGCTTTCCTGTGGGCGCAATCTCTGGACGTTTCCAATTTGGCAGCCGGGCTCTGCCAGAGAGAGATACAGAGTGTTGCACCATTATGAAGCAAAGCTTTAGCAGAGCGCGAATGTCTGTGTGGCAGCGAATGCAGTTCCAAGGGACAGTGAAAACCAGCTAGAGCTTTCAGTGCTGGCAGCTTTCCTGTGGGCGCAATCTCTGGACGTTTCCAATTTGGCAGCCGGGCTCTGCCAGAGAGAGATACAGAGTGTTGCCCCCTTACCAAGCAAAGCTTTAGCAGAGCGCGAATGTCTTTGTGGCAACGAATGCAGTACCAAGGGACAGTGAAAACCAGCTGGAGCTTTCAGTGCTGGCAGCTTTCCTGTGGGCGCAATCTCTGGACGTTTCCAATTCGGCAGCCGGGCTCTGCCAGAGAGAGATACAGAGTGTTGCCCCATTACGAAGCAAAGCTTTAGCAGAGCGCGAATGTCTGTGTGGCAGCGAATGCAGTTCCAAGGGACAGTGAAAACCAGCTACAGCTTTCAGTGCTGGCAGCTTTCCTGTGGGCGCAATCTCTGGACGTTTCCAATTTGGCAGCCGGGCTCTGCCAGAGAGAGATACAGAGTGTTGCCCCATTACGAAGCAAAGCTTTAGCAGAGCGCGAATCTCTGTGTGGCAGCGAATGCAGTTCCAAGGGACAGTGAAAACCAGCTAGAGCTTTCAGTGCTGGCAGCTTTCCTGTGGGGCAATCTCTGGACGTTTCCAATTTGGCAGCCGGGCTCTGCCGGACAGAGATACAGAGTGTAGCCCCATTAGGAAGCAATGCTTTAGCAGAGCGCGAATGTCTGTGTGGCAGCGAATGCAGTTCCAAGGGACAGTGAAAACCAGCTAGAGCTTTCAGTGCTGGCAGCTTTCCTGTGGGCGCGATCTTTGGACGTTTCCAATTTGGCAGCCAGGCTCTGCCAGAGAGAGATACAGAGTGTTGCCCCATTAGGAAGCAAAGCTTTAGCAGAGCGCGAATGTCTGTGTGGCAGCGAATGCAGTTCCAAGGGACAGTGAAAACCAGCTAGAGCTTTCAGTGCTGGCAGCTTTCCTGTGGGCGCAATCTCTGGACGTTTCTAATTTGGCAGCCGGGCTCTGCCAGAGACAGATACAGAGTGTAGCCCCATTACTAAGCAATGCTTTAGCAGAGCGCGAATGTCTGTGTGGCAGCGAATGCAGTTCCAAGGGACAGTGAAAACCAGCTAGAGCTTTCAGTGCTGGCAGCTTTCCTGTGGGCGCAATCTCTGGACGTTTCCAATTTGGCAGCCGGGCTCTGCCAGAGAGAGATACAGAGTGTTGCCCCATTACGAAGCAAAGCTTTAGCAGAGCGCGAATGTGTGTGTGGCAGCGAATGCAGTTCCAAGGGACAGTGAAAACCAGCTAGAGCTTTCAGTGCTGGCAGCTTTCCTGTGGGCGCAATCTCTGGACGTTTCCAATTTGGCAGCCGGGCTCTGCCAGAGAGAGATACAGAGTGTTGCCCCCTTACCAAGCAAAGCTTTAGCAGAGCGCGAATGTCTGTGTGGCAGCGAATGCAGTTCCAAGGGACAGTGAAAACCAGCTAGAGCTTTCAGTGCTGGCAGCTTTCCTGTGGGGCAATCTCTGGACGTTTCCAATTTGGCAGCCGGGCTCTGCCACACAGAGATACAGAGTGTTGCCCCATTAGGAAGCAATGCTTTAGCAGAGCGCGAATGTCTGTGTGGCAGCGAATGCAGTTCCAAGGGACAGTGAAAACCAGCTGGAGCTTTCAGTGCTGGCAGCTTTCCTGTGGGCGCAATCTCTGGACGTTTCCAATTTGGCAGCCAGGCTCTGCCAGAGAGAGATACAGAGTGTTGCCCCATTACGAAGCAATGCTTTAGCAGAGCGCGAATGTGTGTGTGGCAGCGAATGCAGTTCCAAGGGACAGTGAAAACCAGCTAGAGCTTTCAGTGCTGGCAGCTTTCCTGTGGGCGCAATCTCTGGACGTTTCCAATTTGGCAGCCAGGCTCTGCCAGAGAGAGATACAGAGTGTTGCCCCATTACGAAGCAATGATTTAGCAGAGCGCGAATGTCTGTGTGGCAGCGAATGCAGTTCCAAGGGACAGTGAAAACCACCTAGAGCTTTCAGTGCTGGCAGCTTTCCTGTGGGCGCAATCTCTGGACGTTTCCAATTCGGCAGCCGGGCTCTGCCAGAGACAGATACAGAGTGTTGCCCCAGTAGGAAGCAATGCTTTAGCAGAGCGCGAATGTCTGTGTGGCAGCGAATGCAGTTCCAAGGGACAGTGAAAACCAGCTAGAGCTTTCAGTGCTGGCAGCTTTCCTGTGGGCGCAATCTCTGGACGTTTCCAATTTGGCAGCCGGGCTCTGCCAGAGAGAGATACAGAGTGTTGCCCCATTACGAAGCAAAGCTTTAGCAGAGCGCGAATGTGTGTGTGGCAGCGAATGCAGTTCCAAGGGACAGTGAAAACCAGCTACAGCTTTCAGTGCTGGCAGCTTTCCTGTGGGCGCAATCTCTGGACATTTCCAATTTGGCAGCCGGGCTCTGCCAGAGAGAGATACAGA
This sequence comes from Mycteria americana, assembly GCF_035582795.1. NCBI lineage: Eukaryota > Metazoa > Chordata > Aves > Ciconiiformes > Ciconiidae > Mycteria > Mycteria americana. The sequence goes on along the minus strand of NW_027445629.1, from coordinate 1,105,214 downwards.
GTGTTGCCCCCTTACCAAGCAAAGCTTTAGCAGAGCGCGAATGTCTGTGTGGCAGCGAATGCAGTTCCAAGGGACAGTGAAAACCAGCTACAGCTTTCAGTGCTGGCAGCTTTCCTGTGGGCGCAATCTCTGGACGTTTCCAATTTGGCAGCCAGGCTCTGCCAGAGAGAGATACAGAGTGTTGCCCCATTACGAAGCAAAGCTTTAGCAGAGCGCGAATGTCTGTGTGGCAGCGAATGCAGTTCCAAGGGACAGTGAAAACCAGCTAGAGCTTTCAGTGCTGGCAGCTTTCCTGTGGGCGCAATCTCTGGACGTTTCCAATTTGGCAGCCGGGCTCTGCCACACAGAGATACAGAGTGTAGCCCCATTACTCAAGCAATGCTTTAGCAGAGCGCGAATGTCTGTGTGGCAGCGACTGCAGTTCCAAGGGACAGTGAAAACCAGCTACAGCTTTCACTGCTCGCAGCTTTCCCGTGGGCGCGATCTTTGGACGTTTCCAATTTGGCAGCCGGACTCTGCCAGAGAGAGATACAGAGTGTTGCCCCATTACGAAGCAAAGCTTTAGCAGAGCGCGAATGTCTGTGTGGCAGCGAATGCAGTTCCAAGGGACAGTGAAAACCAGCTAGAGCTTTCAGTGCTGGCAGCTTTCCTGTGGGCGCAATCTCTGGACGTTTCCAATTTGGCAGCCAGGCTCTGCCAGAGAGAGATACAGAGTGTTGCCCCATTACGAAGCAATGCTTTAGCAGAGCGCGAATGTCTGTGTGGCAGCGAATGCAGTTCCAAGGGACAGTGAAAACCACCTAGAGCTTTCAGTGCTGGCAGCTTTCCTGTGGGCGCAATCTCTGGACGTTTCCAATTCGGCAGCCGGGCTCTGCCAGAGAGAGATACAGAGTGTTGCCCCATTAGGAAGCAAAGCTTTAGCAGAGCGCGAATGTCTGTGTGGCAGCGAATGCAGTTCCAAGGGACAGTGAAAACCAGCTAGAGCTTTCAGTGCTGGCAGCTTTCCTGTGGGCGCAATCTCTGGACGTTTCCAATTTGGCAGCCAGGCTCTGCCAGAGAGAGATACAGAGTGTTGCCCCATTACGAAGCAATGCTTTAGCAGAGCGCGAATGTCTGTGTGGCAGCGAATGCAGTTCCAAGGGACAGTGAAAACCAGCTAGAGCTTTCAGTGCTGGCAGCTTTCCTGTGGGCGCAATCTCTGGACGTTTCCAATTCGGAAGCCGGGCTCTGCTAGAGAGAGATACAGAGTGTTGCCCCATTATGAAGCAAAGCTTTAGCAGAGCGCGAATGTCTGTGTGGCAGCGAATGCAGTTCCAAGGGACAGTGAAAACCAGCTAGAGCTTTCAGTGCTGGCAGCTTTCCTGTGGGCGCAATCTCTGGACGTTTCCAATTTGGCAGCCGGGCTCTGCCACACAGAGATACAGAGTGTAGCCCCATTACTAAGCAATGCTTTAGCAGAGCGCGAATGTCTGTGTGGCAGCGAATGCAGTTCCAAGGGACAGTGAAAACCAGCTACAGCTTTCACTGCTCGCAGCTTTCCCGTGGGCGCGATCTTTGGACGTTTCCAATTTGGCAGCCGGACTCTGCCAGAGAGAGATACAGAGTGTTGCCCCATTACGAAGCAAAGCTTTAGCAGAGCGCGAATGTCTGTGTGGCAGCGAATGCAGTTCCAAGGGACAGTGAAAACCACCTAGAGCTTTCAGTGCTGGCAGCTTTCCTGTGGGCGCAATCTCTGGACGTTTCTAATTTGGCAGCCGGGCTCTGCCAGAGACAGATACAGAGTGTAGCCCCATTACTAAGCAATGCTTTAGCAGAGCGCGAATGTCTGTGTGGCAGCGAATGCAGTTCCAAGGGACAGTGAAAACCAGCTAGAGCTTTCAGTGCTGGCAGCTTTCCTGTGGGCGCAAACTCTGGACGTTTCCAATTTGGCAGCCGGGCTCTACCAGAGACAGATACAGAGTGTTGCCCCCTTACCAAGCAATGCTTTAGCAGAGCGCGAATGTCTGTGTGGCAGCGAATGCAGTTCCAAGGGACAGTGAAAACGAGCTACAGCTTTCAGTGCTGGCAGCTTTCCTGTGGGCGCAATCTCTAGACGCTTCCAATTTGGCAGCCGGGCTCTGCCAGAGACAGATACAGAGTGTTGCACCATTAGGAAGCAATGCTTTAGCAGAGCGCGAATGTCTGTGTGGCAGCGAATGCAGTTCCAAGGGACAGTGAAAACCAGCTACAGCTTTCAGTGCTGGCAGCTTTCCTGTGGGCGCAATCTCTGGACGTTTCCAATTTGGCAGCCGGGCTCTGCCAGAGACAGATACACAGTGTTGCCACCTTACGAAGAAATACTTTAGCAGAGCGCGAATGTCTGTGTGGCAGCGAATGCAGTTCCAAGGGACAGTGAAAACCAGCTAGAGCTTCCACTGCTGGCAGCTTTCCTGTGGGCGCAATCTCTGGACGTTTCCAATTTGGCAGCCGGGCTCTGCCAGAGAGAGATACAGAGTGTTGCACCATTATGAAGCAAAGCTTTAGCAGAGCGCGAATGTCTGTGTGGCAGCGAATGCAGTTCCAAGGGACAGTGAAAACCAGCTAGAGCTTTCAGTGCTGGCAGCTTTCCTGTGGGCGCAATCTCTGGACGTTTCCAATTTGGCAGCCGGGCTCTGCCAGAGAGAGATACAGAGTGTTGCCCCCTTACCAAGCAAAGCTTTAGCAGAGCGCGAATGTCTTTGTGGCAACGAATGCAGTACCAAGGGACAGTGAAAACCAGCTGGAGCTTTCAGTGCTGGCAGCTTTCCTGTGGGCGCAATCTCTGGACGTTTCCAATTCGGCAGCCGGGCTCTGCCAGAGAGAGATACAGAGTGTTGCCCCATTACGAAGCAAAGCTTTAGCAGAGCGCGAATGTCTGTGTGGCAGCGAATGCAGTTCCAAGGGACAGTGAAAACCAGCTACAGCTTTCAGTGCTGGCAGCTTTCCTGTGGGCGCAATCTCTGGACGTTTCCAATTTGGCAGCCGGGCTCTGCCAGAGAGAGATACAGAGTGTTGCCCCATTACGAAGCAAAGCTTTAGCAGAGCGCGAATCTCTGTGTGGCAGCGAATGCAGTTCCAAGGGACAGTGAAAACCAGCTAGAGCTTTCAGTGCTGGCAGCTTTCCTGTGGGGCAATCTCTGGACGTTTCCAATTTGGCAGCCGGGCTCTGCCGGACAGAGATACAGAGTGTAGCCCCATTAGGAAGCAATGCTTTAGCAGAGCGCGAATGTCTGTGTGGCAGCGAATGCAGTTCCAAGGGACAGTGAAAACCAGCTAGAGCTTTCAGTGCTGGCAGCTTTCCTGTGGGCGCGATCTTTGGACGTTTCCAATTTGGCAGCCAGGCTCTGCCAGAGAGAGATACAGAGTGTTGCCCCATTAGGAAGCAAAGCTTTAGCAGAGCGCGAATGTCTGTGTGGCAGCGAATGCAGTTCCAAGGGACAGTGAAAACCAGCTAGAGCTTTCAGTGCTGGCAGCTTTCCTGTGGGCGCAATCTCTGGACGTTTCTAATTTGGCAGCCGGGCTCTGCCAGAGACAGATACAGAGTGTAGCCCCATTACTAAGCAATGCTTTAGCAGAGCGCGAATGTCTGTGTGGCAGCGAATGCAGTTCCAAGGGACAGTGAAAACCAGCTAGAGCTTTCAGTGCTGGCAGCTTTCCTGTGGGCGCAATCTCTGGACGTTTCCAATTTGGCAGCCGGGCTCTGCCAGAGAGAGATACAGAGTGTTGCCCCATTACGAAGCAAAGCTTTAGCAGAGCGCGAATGTGTGTGTGGCAGCGAATGCAGTTCCAAGGGACAGTGAAAACCAGCTAGAGCTTTCAGTGCTGGCAGCTTTCCTGTGGGCGCAATCTCTGGACGTTTCCAATTTGGCAGCCGGGCTCTGCCAGAGAGAGATACAGAGTGTTGCCCCCTTACCAAGCAAAGCTTTAGCAGAGCGCGAATGTCTGTGTGGCAGCGAATGCAGTTCCAAGGGACAGTGAAAACCAGCTAGAGCTTTCAGTGCTGGCAGCTTTCCTGTGGGGCAATCTCTGGACGTTTCCAATTTGGCAGCCGGGCTCTGCCACACAGAGATACAGAGTGTTGCCCCATTAGGAAGCAATGCTTTAGCAGAGCGCGAATGTCTGTGTGGCAGCGAATGCAGTTCCAAGGGACAGTGAAAACCAGCTGGAGCTTTCAGTGCTGGCAGCTTTCCTGTGGGCGCAATCTCTGGACGTTTCCAATTTGGCAGCCAGGCTCTGCCAGAGAGAGATACAGAGTGTTGCCCCATTACGAAGCAATGCTTTAGCAGAGCGCGAATGTGTGTGTGGCAGCGAATGCAGTTCCAAGGGACAGTGAAAACCAGCTAGAGCTTTCAGTGCTGGCAGCTTTCCTGTGGGCGCAATCTCTGGACGTTTCCAATTTGGCAGCCAGGCTCTGCCAGAGAGAGATACAGAGTGTTGCCCCATTACGAAGCAATGATTTAGCAGAGCGCGAATGTCTGTGTGGCAGCGAATGCAGTTCCAAGGGACAGTGAAAACCACCTAGAGCTTTCAGTGCTGGCAGCTTTCCTGTGGGCGCAATCTCTGGACGTTTCCAATTCGGCAGCCGGGCTCTGCCAGAGACAGATACAGAGTGTTGCCCCAGTAGGAAGCAATGCTTTAGCAGAGCGCGAATGTCTGTGTGGCAGCGAATGCAGTTCCAAGGGACAGTGAAAACCAGCTAGAGCTTTCAGTGCTGGCAGCTTTCCTGTGGGCGCAATCTCTGGACGTTTCCAATTTGGCAGCCGGGCTCTGCCAGAGAGAGATACAGAGTGTTGCCCCATTACGAAGCAAAGCTTTAGCAGAGCGCGAATGTGTGTGTGGCAGCGAATGCAGTTCCAAGGGACAGTGAAAACCAGCTACAGCTTTCAGTGCTGGCAGCTTTCCTGTGGGCGCAATCTCTGGACATTTCCAATTTGGCAGCCGGGCTCTGCCAGAGAGAGATACAGAGTGTTGCCCCCTTACCAAGCAAAGCTTTAGCAGAGCGCGAATGTCTGTGTGGCAGCGAATGCAGTTCCAAGGGACAGTGAAAACCAGCTACAGCTTTCAGTGCTGGCAGCTTTCCTGTGGGCGCAATCTCTGGACGTTTCCAATTTGGCAGCCAGGCTCTGCCAGAGAGAGATACAGAGTGTTGCCCCATTACGAAGCAAAGCTTTAGCAGAGCGCGAATGTCTGTGTGGCAGCGAATGCAGTTCCAAGGGACAGTGAAAACCAGCTAGAGCTTTCAGTGCTGGCAGCTTTCCTGTGGGCGCAATCTCTGGACGTTTCCAATTTGGCAGCCGGGCTCTGCCACACAGAGATACAGAGTGTAGCCCCATTACTCAAGCAATGCTTTAGCAGAGCGCGAATGTCTGTGTGGCAGCGACTGCAGTTCCAAGGGACAGTGAAAACCAGCTACAGCTTTCACTGCTCGCAGCTTTCCCGTGGGCGCGATCTTTGGACGTTTCCAATTTGGCAGCCGGACTCTGCCAGAGAGAGATACAGAGTGTTGCCCCATTACGAAGCAAAGCTTTAGCAGAGCGCGAATGTCTGTGTGGCAGCGAATGCAGTTCCAAGGGACAGTGAAAACCAGCTAGAGCTTTCAGTGCTGGCAGCTTTCCTGTGGGCGCAATCTCTGGACGTTTCCAATTTGGCAGCCAGGCTCTGCCAGAGAGAGATACAGAGTGTTGCCCCATTACGAAGCAATGCTTTAGCAGAGCGCGAATGTCTGTGTGGCAGCGAATGCAGTTCCAAGGGACAGTGAAAACCACCTAGAGCTTTCAGTGCTGGCAGCTTTCCTGTGGGCGCAATCTCTGGACGTTTCCAATTCGGCAGCCGGGCTCTGCCAGAGAGAGATACAGAGTGTTGCCCCATTAGGAAGCAAAGCTTTAGCAGAGCGCGAATGTCTGTGTGGCAGCGAATGCAGTTCCAAGGGACAGTGAAAACCAGCTAGAGCTTTCAGTGCTGGCAGCTTTCCTGTGGGCGCAATCTCTGGACGTTTCCAATTTGGCAGCCGGGCTCTGCCAGAGACAGATACAGAGTGTTGCCCCATTAGGAAGCAATGCTTTAGCAGAGCGCGAATGTCTGTGTGGCAGCGAATGCAGTTCCAAGGGACAGTGAAAACCAGCTAGAGCTTTCAGTGCTGGCAGCTTTCCTGTGGGCGCAATCTCTGGACGTTTCCAATTCGGCAGCCGGGCTCTGCCAGAGAGAGATACAGAGTGTAGCCCCATTACTAAGCAATGCTTTAGCAGAGCGCGAATGTCTGTGTGGCAGCGAATGCAGTTCCAAGGGACAGTGAAAACCAGCTACAGCTTTCACTGCTGGCAGCTTTCCCGTGGGCGCGATCTTTGGACGTTTCCAATTTGGCAGCCGGACTCTGCCAGAGAGAGATACAGAGTGTTGCCCCATTACGAAGCAATGCTTTAGCAGAGCGCGAATGTCTGTGTGGCAGCGAATGCAGTTCCAAGGGACAGTGAAAACCAGCTACAGCTTTCAGTGCTGGCAGCTTTCCTGTGGGCGCAATCTCTGGACGTTTCTAATTTGGCAGCCGGACTCTGCCAGAGACAGATACAGAGTGTTGCCCCCTTACCAAGCAATGCTTTAGCAGAGCGCGAATGTCTGTGTGGCAGCGAATGCAGTTCCAAGGGACAGTGAAAACCAGCTACAGCTTTCAGTGCTGGCAGCTTTCCTGTGGGCGCAATCTCTAGACGCTTCCAATTTGGCAGCCGGGCTCTGCCAGAGACAGATACAGAGTGTTGCCCCCTTACCATGCAATGCTTTACCAGAGCGCGAATGTCTGTGTGGCAGCGAATGCAGTTCCAAGGGACAGTGAAAACCAGCTACAGCTTTCCGTGCTGGCAGCTTTCCTGTGGGCGCAATCTCTGGACGTTTCCAATTTGGCAGCCGGGCTCTGCCAGAGACAGATACAGAGTGTTGCCCCCTTACCAAGCAATGCTTTAGCAGAGCGCGAATGTCTGTGTGGCAGCGAATGCAGTTCCAAGGGACAGTGAAAACCAGCTAGAGCTTTCAGTGCTGGCAGCTTTCCTGTGGGCGCAATCTCTGGACGCTTCCAATTTGGCAGCCGGGCTCTGCCAGAGACAGATACAGAGTGTTGCCCCATTAGGAAGCAATGCTTTAGCAGAGCGCGAATGTCTGTGTGGCAGCGAATGCAGTTCCAAGGGACAGTGAAAACCAGCTACAGCTTTCAGTGCTGGCAGCTTTCCTGTGGGCGCAATCTCTGGACGTTTCCAATTTGGCAGCCAGGCTCTGCCAGAGACAGATACAGAGTGTTGCCCCATTACGAAGCAATGCTTTAGCAGAGCGCGAATGTCTGTGTGGCAGCGAATGCAGTTCCAAGGGACAGTGAAAACCAGCTAGAGCTTTCAGTGCTGGCAGCTTTCCTGTGGGCGCAATCTCTGGACGTTTCCAATTCAGCAGCCGGGCTCTGCCAGACAGAGATACAGAGTGTAGCCCCATTACTAAGCAATGCTTTAGCAGAGCGCGAATGTCTGTGTGGCAGCGAATGCAGTTCCAAGGGACAGTGAAAACCAGCTAGAGCTTTCAGTGCTGGCAGCTTTCCTGTGGGCGCAATCTCTGGACGTTTCCAGTTCGGCAGCCGGGCTCTGCCAGAGACAGATACAGAGTGTTGCCCCATTTCGAAGCAATGCTTTTGTAGAGCGCGAATGTCTGTGTGGCAGCGAATGCAGTTCCAAGGGACAGTGAAAACCAGCTACAGCTTTCAGTGCTGGCAGCTTTCCTGTGGGCGCAATCTCTGGACGTTTCCAATTTGGCAGCCGGGCTCTGCCAGAGACAGATACAGAGTGTTGCCCCATTAGGAAGCAATGCTTTAGCAGAGCGCGAATGTCTGTGTGGCAGCGAATGCAGTTCCAAGGGACAGTGAAAACCAGCTACAGCTTTCAGTGCTGGCAGCTTTCCTGTGGGCGCAATCTCTGGACATTTCCAATTTGGCAGCCGAGCTCTGCCAGAGAGAGATACAGAGTCTTGCCCCCTTACCAAGCAAAGCTTTAGCAGAGCGCGAATGTATGTGTGGCAACGAATGCAGTTCCAAGGGACAGTGAAAACCAGCTACAGCTTTCAGTGCTGGCAGCTTTCCTGTGGGCGCAATCTCTGGACGTTTCCAATTTGGCAGCCAGGCTCTGCCAGAGAGAGATACAGAGTGTTGCCCCATTACGAAGCAATGCTTTAGCAGAGCGCGAATGTCTGTGTGGCAACGAATGCAGTTCCAAGGGACAGTGAAAACCAGCTACAGCTTTCAGTGCTGGCAGCTTTCCTGTGGGCGCAATCTCTGGACGTTTCCAATTTGGCAGCTGGGCTCTGCCACAGAGAGATACAGAGTGTTGCCCTATTACGAAGCAATGCTTTTGTAGAGCGCGAATGTCTGTGTGGCAGCGAATGCAGTTCCAAGGGACAGTGAAAACCAGCTACAGCTTTCAGTGCTGGCAGCTTTCCTGTGGGCGCAATCTCTGGACGTTTCCAATTTGGCAGCCGGGCTCTGCCAGAGAGAGATACAGAGTGTTGCCCCATTAGGAAGCAAAGATTTAGCAGAGCGCGAATGTCTGTGTGGCAGCGAATGCAGTTCCAAGGGACAGTAAAAACCAGCTACAGCTTTCAGTGCTGGCAGCTTTCCTGTGGGCGCAATCTCTGGACGTTTCCAATTTGGCAGCCGGGCTCTGCCAGAGACAGATACAGAGTGTTGCCCCCTTACCAAGCAAAGCTTTAGCAGAGCGCGAATGTCTGTGTGGCAGCGAATGCAGTTCCAAGGGACAGTGAAAACCAGCTAGAGCTTTCAGTGCTGGCAGCTTTCCTGTGGGCGCAATCTCTGGACGTTTCCAATTTGGCAGCCGGGCTCTGCCAGAGAGAGATACAGAGTGTTGCCCCATTACGAAGCAAAGCTTTAGCAGAGCGCGAATGTCTGTGTGGCAGCGAATGCAGTTCCAAGGGACAGTGAAAACCAGCTAGAGCTTTCAGTGCTGGCAGCTTTCCTGTGGGCGCAATCTCTGGACGTTTCCAATTTGGCAGCCGGGCTCTGCCACACAGAGATACAGAGTGTAGCCCCATTACTCAAGCAATGCTTTAGCAGAGCGCGAATGTCTGTGTGGCAGCGACTGCAGTTCCAAGGGACAGTGAAAACCAGCTACAGCTTTCACTGCTCGCAGCTTTCCCGTGGGCGCGATCTTTGGACGTTTCCAATTTGGCAGCCGGACTCTGCCAGAGAGAGATACAGAGTGTTGCCCCATTACGAAGCAAAGCTTTAGCAGAGCGCGAATGTCTGTGTGGCAGCGAATGCAGTTCCAAGGGACAGTGAAAACCAGCTACAGCTTTCAGTGCTGGCAGCTTTCCTGTGGGCACAATCTCTGGACGTTTCCAATTTGGCAGCCAGGCTCTGCCAGAGAGAGATACAGAGTGTTGCCCCATTACGAAGCAATGCTTTAGCAGAGCGCGAATGTCTGTGTGGCAGCGAATGCAGTTCCAAGGGACAGTGAAAACCACCTAGAGCTTTCAGTGCTGGCAGCTTTCCTGTGGGCGCAATCTCTGGACGTTTCCAATTCGGCAGCCGGGCTCTGCCAGAGAGAGATACAGAGTGTTGCCCCATTAGGAAGCAAAGCTTTAGCAGAGCGCGAATGTCTGTGTGGCAGCGAATGCAGTTCCAAGGGACAGTGAAAACCAGCTAGAGCTTTCAGTGCTGGCAGCTTTCCTGTGGGCGCAATCTCTGGACGTTTCCAATTTGGCAGCCGGGCTCTGCCAGAGACAGATACAGAGTGTTGCCCCATTAGGAAGCAATGCTTTAGCAGAGCGCGAATGTCTGTGTGGCAGCGAATGCAGTTCCAAGGGACAGTGAAAACCAGCTAGAGCTTTCAGTGCTGGCAGCTTTCCTGTGGGCGCAATCTCTGGACGTTTCCAATTTGGCAGCCGGGCTCTGCCAGAGAGAGATACAGAGTGTTGCCCCATTACGAAGCAAAGCTTTAGCAGAGCGCGAATGTGTGTGTGGCAGCGAATGCAGTTCCAAGGGACAGTGAAAACCAGCTAGAGCTTTCAGTGCTGGCAGCTTTCCTGTGGGCGCAATCTCTGGACGTTTCCAATTTGGCAGCCGGGCTCTGCCAGAGAGAGATACAGAGTGTTGCCCCCTTACCAAGCAAAGCTTTAGCAGAGCGCGAATGTCTGTGTGGCAGCGAATGCAGTTCCAAGGGACAGTGAAAACCAGCTAGAGCTTTCAGTGCTGGCAGCTTTCCTGTGGGCGCAATCTCTGGACGTTTCCAATTTGGCAGCCGGGCTCTGCCAGAGAGAGATACAGAGTGTTGCCCCATTACGAAGCAAAGCTTTAGCAGAGCGCGAATGTGTGTGTGGCAGCGAATGCAGTTCCAAGGGACAGTGAAAACCAGCTACAGCTTTCAGTGCTGGCAGCTTTCCTGTGGGCGCAATCTCTGGACATTTCCAATTTGGCAGCCGGGCTCTGCCAGAGAGAGATACAGAGTGTTGCCCCCTTACCAAGCAAAGCTTTAGCAGAGCGCGAATGTCTGTGTGGCAGCGAATGCAGTTCCAAGGGACAGTGAAAACCAGCTACAGCTTCCACTGCTGGCAGCTTTCCTGTAGGCGCAATCTCTGGACGTTTCCAATTTGGCAGCCAGGCTCTGCCAGAGAGAGATACAGAGTGTTGCCCCATTACGAAGCAAAGCTTTAGCAGAGCGCGAATGTCTGTGTGGCAGCGAATGCAGTTCCAAGGGACAGTGAAAACCAGCTAGAGCTTTCAGTGCTGGCAGCTTTCCTGTGGGCGCAATCTCTGGACGTTTCCAATTTGGCAGCCGGGCTCTGCCACACAGAGATACAGAGTGTAGCCCCATTACTCAAGCAATGCTTTAGCAGAGCGCGAATGTCTGTGTGGCAGCGACTGCAGTTCCAAGGGACAGTGAAAACCAGCTACAGCTTTCACTGCTCGCAGCTTTCCCGTGGGCGCGATCTTTGGACGTTTCCAATTTGGCAGCCGGACTCTGCCAGAGAGAGATACAGAGTGTTGCCCCATTACGAAGCAAAGCTTTAGCAGAGCGCGAATGTCTGTGTGGCAGCGAATGCAGTTCCAAGGGACAGTGAAAACCAGCTACAGCTTTCAGTGCTGGCAGCTTTCCTGTGGGCGCAATCTCTGGACGTTTCCAATTTGGCAGCCAGGCTCTGCCAGAGAGAGATACAGAGTGTTGCCCCATTACGAAGCAATGCTTTAGCAGAGCGCGAATGTCTGTGTGGCAGCGAATGCAGTTCCAAGGGACAGTGAAAACCACCTAGAGCTTTCAGTGCTGGCAGCTTTCCTGTGGGCGCAATCTCTGGACGTTTCCAATTCGGCAGCCGGGCTCTGCCAGAGAGAGATACAGAGTGTTGCCCCATTAGGAAGCAAAGCTTTAGCAGAGCGCGAATGTCTGTGTGGCAGCGAATGCAGTTCCAAGGGACAGTGAAAACCAGCTAGAGCTTTCAGTGCTGGCAGCTTTCCTGTGGGCGCAATCTCTGGACGTTTCCAATTTGGCAGCCGGGCTCTGCCAGAGACAGATACAGAGTGTTGCCCCATTAGGAAGCAATGCTTTAGCAGAGCGCGAATGTCTGTGTGGCAGCGAATGCAGTTCCAAGGGACAGTGAAAACCAGCTAGAGCTTTCAGTGCTGGCAGCTTTTTTGTGGGCGCAATCTCTGGACGTTTCCAATTTGGCAGCCGGGCTCTGCCAGAGAGAGATACAGAGTGTTGCCCCATTACGAAGCAAAGCTTTAGCAGAGCGCGAATGTGTGTGTGGCAGCGAATGCAGTTCCAAGGGACAGTGAAAACCAGCTAGAGCTTTCAGTGCTGGCAGCTTTCCTGTGGGCGCAATCTCTGGACGTTTCCAATTTGGCAGCCGGGCTCTGCCAGAGAGAGATACAGAGTGTTGCCCCCTTACCAAGCAAAGCTTTAGCAGAGCGCGAATGTCTGTGTGGCAGCGAATGCAGTTCCAAGGGACAGTGAAAACCAGCTAGAGCTTTCAGTGCTGGCAGCTTTCCTGTGGGCGCAATCTCTGGACGTTTCCAATTTGGCAGCCGGGCTCTGCCAGAGAGAGATACAGAGTGTTGCCCCATTACGAAGCAAAGCTTTAGCAGAGCGCGAATCTCTGTGTGGCAGCGAATGCAGTTCCAAGGGACAGTGAAAACCAGCTAGAGCTTTCAGTGCTGGCAGCTTTCCTGTGGGGCAATCTCTGGACGTTTCCAATTTGGCAGCCGGGCTCTGCCACACAGAGATACAGAGTGTAGCCCCATTACTAAGCAATGCTTTAGCAGAGCGCGAATGTCTGTGTGGCAGCGAATGCAGTTCCAAGGGACAGTGAAAACCAGCTACAGCTTTCACTGCTGGCAGCTTTCCCGTGGGCGCGATCTTTGGACGTTTCCAATTTGGCAGCCGGACTCTGCCAGAGAGAGATACAGAGTGTTGCCCCATTACGAAGCAATGCTTTAGCAGAGCGCGAATGTCTGTGTGGCAGCGAATGCAGTTCCAAGGGACAGTGAAAACCAGCTACAGCTTTCAGTGCTGGCAGCTTTCCTGTGGGCGCAATCTCTGGACGTTTCTAATTTGGCAGCCGGACTCTGCCAGAGACAGATACAGAGTGTTGCCCCCTTACCAAGCAATGCTTTAGCAGAGCGCGAATGTCTGTGTGGCAGCGAATGCAGTTCCAAGGGACAGTGAAAACCAGCTACAGCTTTCAGTGCTGGCAGCTTTCCTGTGGGCGCAATCTCTAGACGCTTCCAATTTGGCAGCCGGGCTCTGCCAGAGACAGATACAGAGTGTTGCCCCCTTACCATGCAATGCTTTACCAGAGCGCGAATGTCTGTGTGGCAGCGAATGCAGTTCCAAGGGACAGTGAAAACCAGCTACAGCTTTCCGTGCTGGCAGCTTTCCTGTGGGCGCAATCTCTGGACGTTTCCAATTTGGCAGCCGGGCTCTGCCAGAGACAGATACAGAGTGTTGCCCCATTTCGAAGCAATGCTTTAGCAGAGCGCGAATGTCTGTGTGGCAGCGAATGCAGTTCCAAGGGACAGTGAAAACCAGCTAGAGCTTTCAGTGCTGGCAGCTTTCCTGTGGGCGCAATCTCTGGACGCTTCCAATTTGGCAGCCGGGCTCTGCCAGAGACAGATACAGAGTGTTGCCCCATTAGGAAGCAATGCTTTAGCAGAGCGCGAATGTCTGTGTGGCAGCGAATGCAGTTCCAAGGGACAGTGAAAACCAGCTACAGCTTTCAGTGCTGGCAGCTTTCCTGTGGGCGCAATCTCTGGACGTTTCCAATTTGGCAGCCAGGCTCTGCCAGAGACAGATACAGAGTGTTGCCCCATTACGAAGCAATGCTTTAGCAGAGCGCGAATGTCTGTGTGGCAGCGAATGCAGTTCCAAGGGACAGTGAAAACCAGCTACAGCTTTCAGTGCTGGCAGCTTTCCTGTGGGCGCAATCTCTGGACGTTTCCAATTCAGCAGCCGGGCTCTGCCAGACAGAGATACAGAGTGTTGCCCCATTTCGAAGCAATGCTTTTGTAGAGCGCGAATGTCTGTGTGGCAGCGAATGCAGTTCCAAGGGACAGTGAAAACCAGCTACAGCTTTCAGTGCTGGCAGCTTTCCTGTGGGCGCAATCTCTGGACGTTTCCAATTTGGCAGCCGGGCTCTGCCAGAGACAGATACAGAGTGTTGCCCCATTAGGAAGCAATGCTTTAGCAGAGCGCGAATGTGTGTGTGGCAGCGAATGCAGTTCCAAGGGACAGTGAAAACCAGCTAGAGCTTTCAGTGCTGGCAGCTTTCCTGTGGGCGCAATCTCTGGACGTTTCCAATTTGGCAGCCGGGCTCTGCCAGAGAGAGATACAGAGTGTTGCCCCATTAGGAAGCAATGCTTTAGCAGAGCGCGAATGTCTGTGTGGCAGCGAATGCAGTTCCAAGGGACAGTGAAAACCAGCTACAGCTTTCAGTGCTGGCAGCTTTCCTGTGGGCGCAATCTCTGGACATTTCCAATTTGGCAGCCGAGCTCTGCCAGAGAGAGATACAGAGTCTTGCCCCCTTACCAAGCAAAGCTTTAGCAGAGCGCGAATGTATGTGTGGCAACGAATGCAGTTCCAAGGGACAGTGAAAACCAGCTACAGCTTTCAGTGCTGGCAGCTTTCCTGTGGGCGCAATCTCTGGACGTTTCCAATTTGGCAGCCAGGCTCTGCCAGAGAGAGATACAGAGTGTTGCCCTATTACGAAGCAATGCTTTTGTAGAGCGCGAATGTCTGTGTGGCAGCGAATGCAGTTCCAAGGGACAGTGAAAACCAGCTACAGCTTTCAGTGCTGGCAGCTTTCCTGTGGGCGCAATCTCTGGACGTTTCCAATTTGGCAGCCGGGCTCTGCCAGAGACAGATACAGAGTGTTGCCCCATTAGGAAGCAAAGATTTAGCAGAGCGCGAATGTCTGTGTGGCAGCGAATGCAGTTCCAAGGGACAGTAAAAACCAGCTACAGCTTTCAGTGCTGGCAGCTTTCCTGTGGGCGCAATCTCTGGACGTTTCCAATTTGGCAGCCGGGCTCTGCCAGAGAGAGATACAGAGTGTTGCCCCATTAGGAAGCAATGCTTTAGCAGAGCGCGAATGTGTGTGTGGCAGCGAATGCAGTTCCAAGGGACAGTGAAAACCAGCTACAGCTTTCAGTGCTAGCAGCTTTCCTGTGGGCGCAATCTCTGGACGTTTCCAATTTGGCAGCCGGGCTCTGCCAGAGAGAGATACAGAGTGTTGCCCCATTAGGAAGCAATGCTTTAGCAGAGCGCGAATGTCTGTGTGGCAGCGAATGCAGTTCCAAGGGACAGTGAAAACCAGCTAGAGCTTTCAGTGCTGGCAGCTTTCCTGTGGGCGCAATCTCTGGACGTTTCCAATTTGGCAGCCGGGCTCTGCCAGAGAGAGATACAGAGTGTTGCCCCCTTACCAAGCAATGCTTTAGCAGAGCGCGAATGTCTGTGTGGCAGCGAATGCAGTTCCAAGGGACAGTGAAAACCAGCTAGAGCTTTCAGTGCTGGCAGCTTTCCTGTGGGCGCAATCTCTGGACGTTTCCAATTCGGCAGCCGGGCTCTGCCAGAGACAGATACAGAGTGTTGCCCCCTTACCAAGCAAAGCTTTAGCAGAGCGCGAATGTCTGTGTGGCAGCGAATGCAGTTCCAAGGGACAGTGAAAACCAGCTAGAGCTTTCAGTGCTGGCAGCTTTCCTGTGGGCGCAATCTCTGGACGTTTCCAATTTGGCAGCCGGTCTCTGCCAGAGAGAGATACAGAGTGTTGCCCCATTACGAAGCAAAGCTTTAGCAGAGCGCGAATGTGTGTGTGGCAGCGAATGCAGTTCCAAGGGACAGTGAAAACCAGCTACAGCTTTCAGTGCTGGCAGCTTTCCTGTGGGCGCAATCTCTGGACGTTTCCAATTTGGCAGCCGGGCTCTGCCAGAGAGAGATACAGAGTGTTGCCCCCTTACCAAGCAAAGCTTTAGCAGAGCGCGAATGTCTGTGTGGCAGTGAATGCAGTTCCAAGGGACAGTGAAAACCAGCTAGAGCTTTCAGTGCTGGCAGCTTTCCTGTGGGCGCAATCTCTGGACGTTTCCAATTCGGCAGCCGGGCTCTGCCAGAGAGAGATACAGAGTGTTGCCCCATTACGAAGCAAAGCTTTAGCAGAGCGCGAATCTCTGTGTGGCAGCGAATGCAGTTCCAAGGGACAGTGAAAACCAGCTAGAGCTTTCAGTGCTGGCAGCTTTCCTGTGGGGCAATCTCTGGACGTTTCCAATTTGGCAGCCGGGCTCTGCCACACAGAGATACAGAGTGTATCCCCATTACTAAGCAATGCTTTAGCAGAGCGCGAATGTCTGTGTGGCAGCGAATGCAGTTCCAAGGGACAGTGAAAACCAGCTAAAGCTTTCACTGCTGGCAGCTTTCCCGTGGGCGCGATCTTTGGACGTTTCCAATTTGGCAGCCGGACTCTGCCAGAGAGAGATACAGAGTGTTGCCCCATTAGGAAGCAATGCTTTAGCAGAGCGCGAATGTCTGTGTGGCAGCGAATGCAGTTCCAAGGGACAGTGAAAACCAGCTAGAGCTTTCAGTGCTGGCAGCTTTCCTGTGGGCGCAATCTCTGGACGTTTCTAATTTGGCAGCCGGGCTCTGCCAGAGACAGATACAGAGTGTAGCCCCATTACTAAGCAATACTTTAGCAGAGCACGAATGTCTGTGTGGCAGCGAATGCAGTTCCAAGGGACAGTGAAAACCAGCTACATCTTTCAGTGCTGGCAGCTTTCCTGTGGGCGCAATCTCTGGACGTTTCCAATTTGGCAGCCGGGCTCTACCAGAGACAGATACAGAGTGTTGCCCCCTTACCAAGCAATGCTTTAGCAGAGCGCGAATGTCTGTGTGGCAGCGAATGCAGTTCCAAGGGACAGTGAAAACCAGCTAGAGCTTTCAGTGCTGGCAGCTTTCCTGTGGGCGCAATCTCTAGACGTTTCCAATTTGGCAGCCGGGCTCTGCCAGAGACAGATACAGAGTGTTGCCCCCTTACCAAGCAATGCTTTAGCAGAGCGCGAATGTCTGTGTGGCAGCGAATGCAGTTCCAAGGGACAGTGAAAACCAGCTACAGCTTTCAGTGCTGGCAGCTTTCCTGTGGGCGCAATCTCTGGACGTTTCCAATTTGGCAGCCGGGCACTGCCAGAGACAGATACAGAGTGTTGCCCCCTTAGGAAGAAATGCTTTACCAGAGCGCGAATGTCTGTGTGGCAGCGAATGCAGTTCCAAGGGACAGTGAAAACCAGCTAGAGCTTTCAGTGCTGGCAGCTTTCCTGTGGGCGCAATCTCTGGACGTTTCCAGTTCGGCAGCCGGGCTCTGCCAGAGACAGATACAGAGTGTTGCCCCATTTCGAAGCAATGCTTTTGTAGAGCGCGAATGTCTGTGTGGCAGCGAATGCAGTTCCAAGGGACAGTGAAAACCAGCTACAGCTTTCAGTGCTGGCAGCTTTCCTGTGGGCGCAATCTCTCGACGTTTCCAATTTGGCAGCCGGGCTCTGCCAGAGACAGATACAGAGTGTTGCCCCATTAGGAAGCAATGCTTTAGCAGAGCGCGAATGTGTGTGTGGCAGCGAATGCAGTTCCAAGGGACAGTGAAAACCAGCTAGAGCTTTCAGTGCTGGCAACTTTCCTGTGGGCGCAATCTCTGGACGTTTCCAATTTGGCAGCCGGGCTCTGCCAGAGAGAGATACAGAGTGTTGCCCCATTAGGAAGCAATGCTTTAGCAGAGCGCGAATGTCTGTGTGGCAGCGAATGCAGTTCCAAGGGACAGTGAAAACCAGCTACAGCTTTCAGTGCTGGCAGCTTTCCTGTGGGCGCAATCTCTGGACATTTCCAATTTGGCAGCCGAGCTCTGCCAGAGACAGATACAGAGTCTTGCCCCCTTACCAAGCAAAGCTTTAGCAGAGCGCGAATGTATGTGTGGCAACGAATGCAGTTCCAAGGGACAGTGAAAACCAGCTACAGCTTTCAGTGCTGGCAGCTTTCCTGTGGGTGCAATCTCTGGACGTTTCCAATTTGGCAGCCGGGCTCTGCCAGAGACAGATACAGAGTGTTGCCCCATTAGGAAGCAATGCTTTAGCAGAGCGCGAATGTCTGTGTGGCAGCGAATGCAGTTCCAAGGGACAGTGAAAACCAGCTAGAGCTTTCAGTGCTGGCAGCTTTCCTGTGGGCGCAATCTCTGGACGTTTCCAATTTGGCAGCCGCGCTCTGCCAGAGAGAGATACAGAGTGTTGCCCCATTACGAAGCAAAGCTTTAGCAGAGCGCGAATCTCTGTGTGGCAGCGAATGCAGTTCCAAGGGACAGTGAAAACCAGCTACAGCTTTCACTGCTGGCAGCTTTCCCGTGGGAGCGATCTTTGGACGTTTCCAATTTGGCAGCCGGACTCTGCCAGAGAGAGATACAGATTGTTGCCCCATTAGGAAGCAATGCTTTAGCAGAGCGCGAATGTCTGTGTGGCAGCGAATGCAGTTCCAAGGGACAGTGAAAACCAGCTAGAGCTTTCAGTGCTGGCAGCTTTCCTGTGGGCGCAATCTCTGGACGTTTCCAATTTAGCAGCCGGGCTCTACCAGAGACAGATACAGAGTGTTGCCCCCTTACCAAGCAATGCTTTAGCAGAGCGCGAATGTCTGTGTGGCAGCGAATGCAGTTCCAAGGGACAGTGAAAACCAGCTACAGCTTTCAGTGCTGGCAGCTTTCCTGTGGGTGCAATCTCTGGACGTTTCCAATTTGGCAGCCGGGCTCTGCCAGAGACAGATACAGAGTGTTGCCCCATTAGGAAGCAATGCTTTAGCAGAGCGCGAATGTCTGTGTGGCAGCGAATGCAGTTCCAAGGGACAGTGAAAACCAGCTAGAGCTTTCAGTGCTGGCAGCTTTCCTGTGGGCGCAATCTCTGGACGTTTCCAATTTGGCAGCCGCGCTCTGCCAGAGAGAGATACAGAGTGTTGCCCCATTACGAAGCAAAGCTTTAGCAGAGCGCGAATGTCTGTGTGGCAGCGAATGCAGTTCCAAGGGACAGTGAAAACCAGCTACAGCTTTCACTGCTGGCAGCTTTCCCGTGGGAGCGATCTTTGGACGTTTCCAATTTGGCAGCCGGACTCTGCCAGAGAGAGATACAGATTGTTGCCCCATTAGGAAGCAATGCTTTAGCAGAGCGCGAATGTCTGTGTGGCAGCGAATGCAGTTCCAAGGGACAGTGAAAACCAGCTAGAGCTTTCAGTGCTGGCAGCTTTCCTGTGGGCGCAATCTCTGGACGTTTCTAATTTGGCAGCCGGGCTCTGCCAGAGACAGATACAGAGTGTAGCCCCATTACTAAGCAATGCTTTAGCAGAGCGCGAATGTCTGTGTGGCAGCGAATGCAGTTCCAAGGGACAGTGAAAACCACCTAGAGCTTTCAGTGCTGGCAGCTTTCCTGTGGGCGCAATCTCTGGACGTTTCCAATTTAGCAGCCGGGCTCTACCAGAGACAGATACAGAGTGTTGCCCCCTTACCAAGCAATGCTTTAGCAGAGCGCGAATGTCTGTGTGGCAGCGAATGCAGTTCCAAGGGACAGTGAAAACCAGCTAGAGCTTTCAGTGCTGGCAGCTTTCCTGTGGGCGCAATCTCTGGACGTTTCCAATTTGGCAGCCGGGCTCTGCCAGAGACAGATACAGAGTGTTGCCCCCTTACGAAGCAATGCTTTAGCAGAGCGCGTATGTCTGTGTGGCAGCGAATGCAGTTCCAAGGGACAGTGAAAAGCAGCTAGAGCTTTCAGTGCTGGCAGCTTTCCTGTGGGCGCAATCTCTGGACGTTTCCAATTTGGCAGCCGGGCTCTGCCAGAGACAGATACAGAGTGTTGCTCCCTTACCAAGCAAAGCTTTAGCAGAGCGCGAATGTCTTTGTGGCAACGAATGCAGTTCCAAGGGACAGTGAAAACCAGCTAGAGCTTTCAGTGCTGGCAGCTTTCCTGTGGGCGCAATCTCTGGACGTTTCCAATTTGGCAGCCGGGCTCTGCCAGAGAGAGATACAGAGTGTTGCCCCATTAGGAAGCAATGCTTTAGCAGAGCGCGAATGTCTGTGTGGCAGCGAATGCAGTTCCAAGGGACAGTGAAAACCAGCTAGAGCTTTCAGTGCTGGCAGCTTTCCTGTGGGCGCAATCTCTGGACGTTTCCAATTTGGCAGCCAGGCTCTGCCAGAGAGAGATACAGAGTGTTGCCCCATTACGAAGCAATGCTTTAGCAGAGCGCGAATGTCTGTGTGGCAGCGAATGCAGTTCCAAGGGACAGTGAAAACCAGCTAGAGCTTTCAGTGCTGGCAGCTTTCCTGTGGGCGCAATCTCTGGACGTTTCCAATTCGGAAGCCGGGCTCTGCCAGAGAGAGATACAGAGTGTTGCCCCATTATGAAGCAAAGCTTTAGCAGAGCGCGAATGTCTGTGTGGCAGCGAATGCAGTTCCAAGGGACAGTGAAAACCAGCTAGAGCTTTCAGTGCTGGCAGCTTTCCTGTGGGCGCAATCTCTGGACGTTTCCAATTTGGCAGCCGGGCTCTGCCACACAGATATACAGAGTGTAGCCCCATTACTAAGCAATGCTTTAGCAGAGCGCGAATGTCTGTGTGGCAACGAATGCAGTTCCAAGGGACAGTGAAAACCAGCTACAGCTTTCACTGCTCGCAGCTTTCCCGTGGGCGCAGTCTCTGGACGTTTCTAATTTGGCAGCCGGGCTCTGCCAGAGACAGATACAGAGTGTAGCCCCATTACTAAGCAATGCTTTAGCAGAGCGCGAATGTCTGTGTGGCAGCGAATGCAGTTCCAAGGGACAGTGAAAACCAGCTAGAGCTTTCAGTGCTGGCAGCTTTCCTGTGGGCGCAATCTCTGGACGTTTCCAATTTGGCAGCCGGGCTCTACCAGAGACAGATACAGAGTGTTGCCCCCTTACCAAGCAATGCTTTAGCAGAGCGCGAATGTCTGTGTGGCAGCGAATGCAGTTACAAGGGACAGTGAAAACGAGCTAGAGCTTTCAGTGCTGGCAGCTTTCCTGTGGGCGCAATCTCTAGACGCTTCCAATTTGGCAGCCGGGCTCTGCCAGAGACAGATACAGAGTGTTGCACCATTAGGAAGCAATGCTTTAGCAGAGCGCGAATGTCTGTGTGGCAGCGAATGCAGTTCCAAGGGACAGTGAAAACCAGCTACAGCTTTCAGTGCTGGCAGCTTTCCTGTGGGCGCAATCTCTGGACGTTTCCAATTTGGCAGCCGGGCTCTGCCAGAGACAGATACACAGTGTTGCCACGTTACGAAGAAATGCTTTAGCAGAGCGCGAATGTCTGTGTGGCAGCGAATGCAGTTCCAAGGGACAGTGAAAACCAGCTAGAGCTTCCACTGCTGGCAGCTTTCCTGTGGGCGCAATCTCTGGACGTTTCCAATTTGGCAGCCGGGCTCTGCCAGAGAGAGATACAGAGTGTTGCACCATTATGAAGCAAAGCTTTAGCAGAGCGCGAATGTCTGTGTGGCAGCGAATGCAGTTCCAAGGGACAGTGAAAACCAGCTAGAGCTTTCAGTGCTGGCAGCTTTCCTGTGGGCGCAATCTCTGGACGTTTCCAATTTGGCAGCCGGGCTCTGCCAGAGAGAGATACAGAGTGTTGCCCCCTTACCAAGCAAAGCTTTAGCAGAGCGCGAATGTCTTTGTGGCAACGAATGCAGTACCAAGGGACAGTGAAAACCAGCTGGAGCTTTCAGTGCTGGCAGCTTTCCTGTGGGCGCAATCTCTGGACGTTTCCAATTCGGCAGCCGGGCTCTGCCAGAGAGAGATACAGAGTGTTGCCCCATTACGAAGCAAAGCTTTAGCAGAGCGCGAATGTCTGTGTGGCAGCGAATGCAGTTCCAAGGGACAGTGAAAACCAGCTACAGCTTTCAGTGCTGGCAGCTTTCCTGTGGGCGCAATCTCTGGACGTTTCCAATTTGGCAGCCGGGCTCTGCCAGAGAGAGATACAGAGTGTTGCCCCATTACGAAGCAAAGCTTTAGCAGAGCGCGAATCTCTGTGTGGCAGCGAAGGCAGTTCCAAGGGACAGTGAAAACCAGCTAGAGCTTTCAGTGCTGGCAGCTTTCCTGTGGGGCAATCTCTGGACGTTTCCAATTTGGCAGCCGGGCTCTGCCGGACAGAGATACAGAGTGTAGCCCCGTTACTAAGCAATGCTTTAGCAGAGTGCGAATGTCTGTGTGGCAGCGAATGCAGTTCCAAGGGACAGTGAAAAGCAGCTACAGCTTTCACTGCTGGCAGCTTTCCTGTGGGCGCAATCTCTGGACGTTTCCAATTTGGCAGCCGGGCTCTGCCAGAGAGAGATACAGAGTGTTGCCCCATTAGGAAGCAATGCTTTAGCAGAGCGCGAATGTGTGTGTGGCAGCGAATGCAGTTCCAAGGGACAGTGAAAACCAGCTACAGCTTTCAGTGCTAGCAGCTTTCCTGTGGGCGCAATCTCTGGACGTTTCCAATTTGGCAGCCGGGCTCTGCCAGAGAGAGATACAGAGTGTTGCCCCATTAGGAAGCAATGCTTTAGCAGAGCGCGAATGTCTGTGTGGCAGCGAATGCAGTTCCAAGGGACAGTGAAAACCAGCTACAGCTTCCACTGCTGGCAGCTTTCCTGTGGGCGCAATCTCTGGACGTTTCCAATTTGGCAGCCGGGCTCTGCCAGAGAGAGATACAGACTGTTGCCCCATTACGAAGCAAAGCTTTAGCAGAGCGCGAATGTCTGTGTGGCAGCGAATGCAGTTCCAAGGGACAGTGAAAACCAGCTAGAGCTTTCAGTGCTGGCAGCTTTCCTGTGGGCGCAATCTCTGGACGTTTCCAATTTGGCAGCCGGGCTCTGCCAGAGAGAGATACAGAGTGTTGCCCCCTTACCAAGCAATGCTTTAGCAGAGCGCGAATGTCTGTGTGGCAGCGAATGCAGTTCCAAGGGACAGTGAAAACCAGCTAGAGCTTTCAGTGCTGGCAGCTTTCCTGTGGGCGCAATCTCTGGACGTTTCCAATTCGGCAGCCGGGCTCTGCCAGAGACAGATACAGAGTGCTGCCCCCTTACCAAGCAAAGCTTTAGCAGAGCGCGAATGTCTGTGTGGCAGCGAATGCAGTTCCAAGGGACAGTGAAAACCAGCTAGAGCTTTCAGTGCTGGCAGCTTTCCTGTGGGCGCAATCTCTGGACGTTTCCAATTTGGCAGCCGGTCTCTGCCAGAGAGAGATACAGAGTGTTGCCCCATTACGAAGCAAAGCTTTAGCAGAGCGCGAATGTGTGTGTGGCAGCGAATGCAGTTCCAAGGGACAGTGAAAACCAGCTAGAGCTTTCAGTGCTGGCAGCTTTCCTGTGGGCGCAATCTCTGGACGTTTCCAATTTGGCAGCCGGGCTCTGCCAGAGAGAGATACAGAATGTTGCCCCCTTACCAAGCAAAGCTTTAGCAGAGCGCGAATGTCTGTGTGGCAGTGAATGCAGTTCCAAGGGACAGTGAAAACCAGCTAGAGCTTTCAGTGCTGGCAGCTTTCCTGTGGGCGCAATCTCTGGACGTTTCCAATTCGGCAGCCGGGCTCTGCCAGAGAGAGATACAGAGTGTTGCCCCATTACGAAGCAAAGCTTTAGCAGAGCGCGAATCTCTGTGTGGCAGCGAATGCAGTTCCAAGGGACAGTGAAAACCAGCTAGAGCTTTCAGTGCTGGCAGCTTTCCTGTGGGGCAATCTCTGGACGTTTCCAATTTGGCAGCCGGGCTCTGCCACACAGAGATACAGAGTGTAGCCCCATTACTAAGCAATGCTTTAGCAGAGCGCGAATGTCTGTGTGGCAGCGAATGCAGTTCCAAGGGACAGTGAAAACCAGCTACAGCTTTCACTGCTGGCAGCTTTCCCGTGGGCGCGATCTTTGGACGTTTCCAATTTGGCAGCCGGACTCTGCCAGAGAGAGATACAGAGTGTTGCCCCATTAGGAAGCAATGCTTTAGCAGAGCGCGAATGTCTGTGTGGCAGCGAATGCAGTTCCAAGGGACAGTGAAAACCAGCTAGAGCTTTCAGTGCTGGCAGCTTTCCTGTGGGCGCAATCTCTGGACGTTTCTAATTTGGCAGCCGGGCTCTGCCAGAGACAGATACAGAGTGTAGCCCCATTACTAAGCAATACTTTAGCAGAGCACGAATGTCTGTGTGGCAGCGAATGCAGTTCCAAGGGACAGTGAAAACCAGCTACATCTTTCAGTGCTGGCAGCTTTCCTGTGGGCGCAATCTCTGGACGTTTCCAATTTGGCAGCCGGGCTCTACCAGAGACAGATACAGAGTGTTGCCCCCTTACCAAGCAATGCTTTAGCAGAGCGCGAATGTCTGTGTGGCAGCGAATGCAGTTCCAAGGGACAGTGAAAACCAGCTAGAGCTTTCAGTGCTGGCAGCTTTCCTGTGGGCGCAATCTCTAGACGCTTCCAATTTGGCAGCCGGGCTCTGCCAGAGACAGATACAGAGTGTTGCCCCCTTACCAAGCAATGCTTTAGCAGAGCGCGAATGTCTGTGTGGCAGCGAATGCAGTTCCAAGGGACAGTGAAAACCAGCTACAGCTTTCAGTGCTGGCAGCTTTCCTGTGGGCGCAATCTCTGGACGTTTCCAATTTGGCAGCCGGGCACTGCCAGAGACAGATACAGAGTGTTGCCCCCTTAGGAAGAAATGCTTTACCAGAGCGCGAATGTCTGTGTGGCAGCGAATGCAGTTCCAAGGGACAGTGAAAACCAGCTGCAGCTTTCCGTGCTGGCAGCTTTCCTGTGGGCGCAATCTCTGGACGTTTCCAATTTGGCAGCCGGGCTCTGCCAGAGACAGATACAGAGTGTTGCCCCATTTCGAAGCAATGCTTTAGCAGAGCGCGAATGTGTGTGTGGCAGCGAATGCAGTTCCAAGGGACAGTGAAAACCAGCTAGAGCTTTCAGTGCTGGCAGCTTTCCTGTGGGCGCAATCTCTGGACGCTTCCAATTTGGCAGCCGGGCTCTGCCAGAGACAGATACAGAGTGTTGCCCCATTAGGAAGCAATGCTTTAGCAGAGCGCGAATGTCTGTGTGGCAGCGAATGCAGTTCCAAGGGACAGTGAAAACCAGCTAGAGCTTTCAGTGCTGGCAGCTTTCCTGTGGGCGCAATCTCTGGACGTTTCCAATTTGGCAGCCAGGCTCTGCCAGAGACAGATACAGAGTGTTGCCCCATTACGAAGCAATGCTTTAGCAGAGCGCGAATGTCTGTGTGGCAGCGAATGCAGTTCCAAGGGACAGTGAAAACCAGCTAGAGCTTTCAGTGCTGGCAGCTTTCCTGTGGGCGCAATCTCTGGACGTTTCCAATTCGGCAGCCGGGCTCTGCCAGACAGAGATACAGAGTGTAGCCCCATTACTAAGCAATGCTTTAGCAGAGCGCGAATGTCTGTGTGGCAGCGAATGCAGTTCCAAGGGACAGTGAAAACCAGCTAGAGCTTTCAGTGCTGGCAGCTTTCCTGTGGGCGCAATCTCTGGACGTTTCCAGTTCGGCAGCCGGGCTCTGCCAGAGACAGATACAGAGTGTTGCCCCATTTCGAAGCAATGCTTTTGTAGAGCGCGAATGTCTGTGTGGCAGCGAATGCAGTTCCAAGGGACAGTGAAAACCAGCTAGAGCTTTCAGTGCTGGCAGCTTTCCTGTGGGCGCAATCTCTCGACGTTTCCAATTTGGCAGCCGGGCTCTGCCAGAGACAGATACAGAGTGTTGCCCCATTAGGAAGCAATGCTTTAGCAGAGCGCGAATGTGTGTGTGGCAGCGAATGCAGTTCCAAGGGACAGTGAAAACCAGCTAGAGCTTTCAGTGCTGGCAGCTTTCCTGTGGGCGCAATCTCTGGACGTTTCCAATTTGGCAGCCGGGCTCTGCCAGAGAGAGATACAGAGTGTTGCCCCATTAGGAAGCAATGCTTTAGCAGAGCGCGAATGTCTGTGTGGCAGCGAATGCAGTTCCAAGGGACAGTGAAAACCAGCTACAGCTTTCAGTGCTGGCAGCTTTCCTGTGGGCGCAATCTCTGGACATTTCCAATTTGGCAGCCGAGCTCTGCCAGAGACAGATACAGAGTCTTGCCCCCTTACCAAGCAAAGCTTTAGCAGAGCGCGAATGTATGTGTGGCAACGAATGCAGTTCCAAGGGACAGTGAAAACCAGCTACAGCTTTCAGTGCTGGCAGCTTTCCTGTGGGTGCAATCTCTGGACGTTTCCAATTTGGCAGCCGGGCTCTGCCAGAGACAGATACAGAGTGTTGCCCCATGAGGAAGCAATGCTTTAGCAGAGCGCGAATGTCTGTGTGGCAGCGAATGCAGTTCCAAGGGACAGTGAAAACCAGCTAGAGCTTTCAGTGCTGGCAGCTTTCCTGTGGGCGCAATCTCTGGACGTTTCCAATTTGGCAGCCGCGCTCTGCCAGAGAGAGATACAGAGTGTTGCCCCATTACGAAGCAAAGCTTTAGCAGAGCGCGAATCTCTGTGTGGCAGCGAATGCAGTTCCAAGGGACAGTGAAAACCAGCTACAGCTTTCACTGCTGGCAGCTTTCCCGTGGGAGCGATCTTTGGACGTTTCCAATTTGGCAGCCGGACTCTGCCAGAGAGAGATACAGATTGTTGCCCCATTAGGAAGCAATGCTTTAGCAGAGCGCGAATGTCTGTGTGGCAGCGAATGCAGTTCCAAGGGACAGTGAAAACCAGCTAGAGCTTTCAGTGCTGGCAGCTTTCCTGTGGGCGCAATCTCTGGACGTTTCTAATTTGGCAGCCGGGCTCTGCCAGAGACAGATACAGAGTGTAGCCCCATTACTAAGCAATGCTTTAGCAGAGCGCGAATGTCTGTGTGGCAGCGAATGCAGTTCCAAGGGACAGTGAAAACCAGCTACAGCTTTCAGTGCTGGCAGCTTTCCTGTGGGCGCAATCTCTGGACGTTTCCAATTTAGCAGCCGGGCTCTACCAGAGACAGATACAGAGTGTTGCCCCCTTACCAAGCAATGCTTTAGCAGAGCGCGAATGTCTGTGTGGCAGCGAATGCAGTTCCAAGGGACAGTGAAAACCAGCTACAGCTTTCAGTGCTGGCAGCTTTCCTGTGGGTGCAATCTCTGGACGTTTCCAATTTGGCAGCCGGGCTCTGCCAGAGACAGATACAGAGTGTTGCCCCATTAGGAAGCAATGCTTTAGCAGAGCGCGAATGTCTGTGTGGCAGCGAATGCAGTTCCAAGGGACAGTGAAAACCAGCTAGAGCTTTCAGTGCTGGCAGCTTTCCTGTGGGCGCAATCTCTGGACGTTTCCAATTTGGCAGCCGGGCTCTGCCAGAGAGAGATACAGAGTGTTGCCCCATTAGGAAGCAATGCTTTAGCAGAGCGCGAATGTCTGTGTGGCAGCGAATGCAGTTCCAAGGGACAGTGAAAACCAGCTACAGCTTTCACTGCTGGCAGCTTTCCCGTGGGAGCGATCTTTGGACGTTTCCAATTTGGCAGCCGGGCTCTGCCAGAGAGAGATACAGAGTGTTGCCCCATTAGGAAGCAATGCTTTAGCAGAGCGCGAATGTCTGTGTGGCAGCGAATGCAGTTCCAAGGGACAGTGAAAACCAGCTAGAGCTTTCAGTGCTGGCAGCTTTCCTGTGGGCGCAATCTCTGGACGTTTCTAATTTGGCAGCCGGGCTCTGCCAGAGACAGATACAGAGTGTAGCCCCATTACTAAGCAATGCTTTAGCAGAGCGCGAATGTCTGTGTGGCAGCGAATGCAGTTCCAAGGGACAGTGAAAACCAGCTAGAGCTTTCAGTGCTGGCAGCTTTCCTGTGGGCGCAATCTCTGGACGTTTCCAATTTGGCAGCCGGGATCTGCCAGAGACAGATACAGAGTGTTGCCCCCTTACCAAGCAATGCTTTAGCAGAGCGCGAATGTCTGTGTGGCAGCGAATGCAGTTCCAAGGGACAGTGAAAACCAGCTAGAGCTTTCAGTGCTGGCAGCTTTCCTGTGGGCGCAATCTCTGGACGTTTCCAATTTGGCAGCCGGGCTCTGCCAGAGACAGATACAGAGTGTTGCCCCCTTACGAAGCAATGCTTTAGCAGAGCGCGTATGTCTGTGTGGCAGCGAATGCAGTTCCAAGGGACAGTGAAAAGCAGCTAGAGCTTTCAGTGCTGGCAGCTTTCCTGTGGGCGCAATCTCTGGACGTTTCCAATTTGGCAGCCGGGCTCTGCCAGAGACAGATACAGAGTGTTGCTCCCTTACCAAGCAAAGCTTTAGCAGAGCGCGAATGTCTTTGTGGCAACGAATGCAGTTCCAAGGGACAGTGAAAACCAGCTAGAGCTTTCAGTGCTGGCAGCTTTCCTGTGGGCGCAATCTCTGGACGTTTCCAATTTGGCAGCCGGGCTCTGCCAGAGAGAGATACAGAGTGTTGCCCCATTAGGAAGCAATGCTTTAGCAGAGCGCGAATGTCTGTGTGGCAGCGAATGCAGTTCCAAGGGACAGTGAAAACCAGCTAGAGCTTTCAGTGCTGGCAGCTTTCCTGTGGGCGCAATCTCTGGACGTTTCCAATTTGGCAGCCAGGCTCTGCCAGAGAGAGATACAGAGTGTTGCCCCATTACGAAGCAATGCTTTAGCAGAGCGCGAATGTCTGTGTGGCAGCGAATGCAGTTCCAAGGGACAGTGAAAACCAGCTAGAGCTTTCAGTGCTGGCAGCTTTCCTGTGGGCGCAATCTCTGGACGTTTCCAATTCGGAAGCCGGGCTCTGCCAGAGAGAGATACAGAGTGTTGCCCCATTATGAAGCAAAGCTTTAGCAGAGCGCGAATGTCTGTGTGGCAGCGAATGCAGTTCCAAGGAACAGTGAAAACCAGCTAGAGCTTTCAGTGCTGGCAGCTTTCCTGTGGGCGCAATCTCTGGACGTTTCCAATTTGGCAGCCGGGCTCTGCCACACAGAGATACAGAGTGTAGCCCCATTAATAAGCAATGCTTTAGCAGAGCGCGAATGTCTGTGTGGCAGCGAATGCAGTTCCAAGGGACAGTGAAAACCAGCTACAGCTTTCACTGCTCGCAGCTTTCCCGTGGGCGCAATCTCTGGACGTTTCTAATTTGGCAGCCGGGCTCTGCCAGAGACAGATACAGAGTGTAGCCCCATTACTAAGCAATGCTTTAGCAGAGCGCGAATGTCTGTGTGGCAGCGAATGCAGTTCCAAGGGACAGTGAAAACCAGCTACAGCTTTCAGTGCTGGCAGCTTTCCTGTGGGCGCAATCTCTGGACGTTTCCAATTTGGCAGCCGGGCTCTGCCAGAGACAGATACAGAGTGTTGCCCCATTAGGAAGCAATGCTTTAGCAGAGCGCGAATGTGTGTGTGGCAGCGAATGCAGTTCCAAGGGACAGTGAAAACCAGCTAGAGCTTTCAGTGCTGGCAGCTTTCCTGTGGGCGCAATCTCTGGACGTTTCCAATTTGGCAGCCGGGCTCTGCCAGAGAGAGATACAGAGTGTTGCCCCATTAGGAAGCAATGCTTTAGCAGAGCGCGAATGTCTGTGTGGCAGCGAATGCAGTTCCAAGGGACAGTGAAAACCAGCTACAGCTTTCAGTGCTGGCAGCTTTCCTGTGGGCGCAATCTCTGGACATTTCCAATTTGGCAGCCGAGCTCTGCCAGAGACAGATACAGAGTCTTGCCCCCTTACCAAGCAAAGCTTTAGCAGAGCGCGAATGTATGTGTGGCAACGAATGCAGTTCCAAGGGACAGTGAAAACCAGCTACAGCTTTCAGTGCTGGCAGCTTTCCTGTGGGCGCAATCTCTGGACGTTTCCAATTTGGCAGCCAGGCTCTGCCAGAGAGAGATACAGAGTGTTGCCCCATTACGAAGCAATGCTTTAGCAGAGCGCGAATGTCTGTGTGGCAACGAATACAGTTCCAAGGGACAGTGAAAACCAGCTACAGCTTTCAGTGCTGGCAGCTTTCCTGTGGGCGCAATCTCTGGACGTTTCCAATTTGGCAGCCGGGCTCTGCCAGAGACAGATACAGAGTGTTGCCCCATTAGGAAGCAATGCTTTTGTAGAGCGCGAATGTCTGTGTGGCAGCGAATGCAGTTCCAAGGGACAGTGAAAACCAGCTAGAGCTTTCAGTGCTGGCAGCTTTCCTGTGGGCGCAATCTCTGGACGTTTCCAATTTGGCAGCCGGGCTCTGCCAGAGACAGATACAGAGTGTTGCCCCATTAGGAAGCAATGCTTTTGTAGAGCGCGAATGTCTGTGTGGCAGCGAATGCAGTTCCAAGGGACAGTGAAAACCAGCTAGAGCTTTCAGTGCTGGCAGCTTTCCTGTGGGCGCAATCTCTGGACGTTTCCAATTTGGCAGCCGGGCTCTGCCAGAGAGAGATACAGAGTGTTGCCCCATTAGGAAGCAATGCTTTAGCAGAGCGCGAATGTGTGTGTGGCAGCGAATGCAGTTCCAAGGGACAGTGAAAACCAGCTACAGCTTTCAGTGCTAGCAGCTTTCTTGTGGGCGCAATCTCTGGACGTTTCCAATTTGGCAGCCGGGCTCTGCCAGAGAGAGATACAGAGTGTTGCCCCATTAGGAAGCAATGCTTTAGCAGAGCGCGAATGTCTGTGTGGCAGCGAATGCAGTTCCAAGGGACAGTGAAAACCAGCTACAGCTTCCACTGCTGGCAGCTTTCCTGTGGGCGCAATCTCTGGACGTTTCCAATTTGGCAGCCGGGCTCTGCCAGAGAGAGATACAGACTGTTGCCCCATTACGAAGCAAAGCTTTAGCAGAGCGCGAATGTCTGTGTGGCAGCGAATGCAGTTCCAAGGGACAGTGAAAACCAGCTAGAGCTTTCAGTGCTGGCAGCTTTCCTGTGGGCGCAATCTCTGGACGTTTCCAATTTGGCAGCCGGGCTCTGCCAGAGAGAGATACAGAGTGTTGCCCCCTTACCAAGCAATGCTTTAGCAGAGCGCGAATGTCTGTGTGGCAGCGAATGCAGTTCCAAGGGACAGTGAAAACCAGCTAGAGCTTTCAGTGCTGGCAGCTTTCCTGTGGGCGCAATCTCTGGACGTTTCCAATTCGGCAGCCGGGCTCTGCCAGAGACAGATACAGAGTCTTGCCCCCTTACCAAGCAAAGCTTTAGCAGAGCGCGAATGTCTGTGTGGCAGCGAATGCAGTTCCAAGGGACAGTGAAAACCAGCTAGAGCTTTCAGTGCTGGCAGCTTTCCTGTGGGCGCAATCTCTGGACGTTTCCAATTTGGCAGCCGGGCTCTGCCAGAGAGAGATACAGAGTGTTGCCCCATTACGAAGCAAAGCTTTAGCAGAGCGCGAATGTGTGTGTGGCAGCGAATGCAGTTCCAAGGGACAGTGAAAACCAGCTAGAGCTTTCAGTGCTGGCAGCTTTCCTGTGGGCGCAATCTCTGGACGTTTCCAATTTGGCAGCCGGGCTCTGCCAGAGAGAGATACAGAGTGTTGCCCCATTAGGAAGCAATGCTTTAGCAGAGCGCGAATGTCTGTGTGGCAGCGAATGCAGTTCCAAGGGACAGTGAAAACCAGCTACAGCTTTCAGTGCTGGCAGCTTTCCTGTGGGCGCAATCTCTGGACATTTCCAATTTGGCAGCCGAGCTCTGCCAGAGACAGATACAGAGTCTTGCCCCCTTACCAAGCAAAGCTTTAGCAGAGCGCGAATGTCTGTGTGGCAACGAATGCAGTTCCAAGGGACAGTGAAAACCAGCTACAGCTTTCAGTGCTGGCAGCTTTCCTGTGGGCGCAATCTCTGGACGTTTCCAATTTGGCAGCCAGGCTCTGCCAGAGAGAGATACAGAGTGTTGCCCCATTACGAAGCAATGCTTTAGCAGAGCGCGAATGTCTGTGTGGCAACGAATACAGTTCCAAGGGACAGTGAAAACCAGCTACAGCTTTCAGTGCTGGCAGCTTTCCTGTGGGCGCAATCTCTGGACGTTTCCAATTTGGCAGCTGGGCTCTGCCACAGAGAGATACAGAGTGTTGCCCTATTACGAAGCAATGCTTTTGTAGAGCGCGAATGTCTGTGTGGCAGCGAATGCAGTTCCAAGGGACAGTGAAAACCAGCTAGAGCTTTCAGTGCTGGCAGCTTTCCTGTGGGCGCAATCTCTGGACGTTTCCAATTTGGCAGCCGGGCTCTGCCAGAGACAGATACAGAGTGTTGCCCCATTAGGAAGCAATGCTTTTGTAGAGCGCGAATGTCTGTGTGGCAGCGAATGCAGTTCCAAGGGACAGTGAAAACCAGCTAGAGCTTTCAGTGCTGGCAGCTTTCCTGTGGGCGCAATCTCTGGACGTTTCCAATTTGGCAGCCGGGCTCTGCCAGAGAGAGATACAGAGTGTTGCCCCATTAGGAAGCAATGCTTTAGCAGAGCGCGAATGTGTGTGTGGCAGCGAATGCAGTTCCAAGGGACAGTGAAAACCAGCTACAGCTTTCAGTGCTAGCAGCTTTCCTGTGGGCGCAATCTCTGGACGTTTCCAATTTGGCAGCCGGGCTCTGCCAGAGAGAGATACAGAGTGTTGCCCCATTAGGAAGCAATGCTTTAGCAGAGCGCGAATGTCTGTGTGGCAGCGAATGCAGTTCCAAGGGACAGTGAAAACCAGCTACAGCTTCCACTGCTGGCAGCTTTCCTGTGGGCGCAATCTCTGGACGTTTCCAATTTGGCAGCCGGCCTCTGCCAGAGAGAGATACAGACTGTTGCCCCATTACGAAGCAAAGCTTTAGCAGAGCGCGAATGTCTGTGTGGCAGCGAATGCAGTTCCAAGGGACAGTGAAAACCAGCTAGAGCTTTCAGTGCTGGCAGCTTTCCTGTGGGCGCAATCTCTGGACGTTTCCAATTTGGCAGCCGGGCTCTGCCAGAGAGAGATACAGAGTGTTGCCCCCTTACCAAGCAATGCTTTAGCAGAGCGCGAATGTCTGTGTGGCAGCGAATGCAGTTCCAAGGGACAGTGAAAACCAGCTAGAGCTTTCAGTGCTGGCAGCTTTCCTGTGGGCGCAATCTCTGGACGTTTCCAATTCGGCAGCCGGGCTCTGCCAGAGACAGATACAGAGTCTTGCCCCCTTACCAAGCAAAGCTTTAGCAGAGCGCGAATGTCTGTGTGGCAGCGAATGCAGTTCCAAGGGACAGTGAAAACCAGCTAGAGCTTTCAGTGCTGGCAGCTTTCCTGTGGGCGCAATCTCTGGACGTTTCCAATTTGGCAGCCGGGCTCTGCCAGAGAGAGATACAGAGTGTTGCCCCATTACGAAGCAAAGCTTTAGCAGAGCGCGAATGTGTGTGTGGCAGCGAATGCAGTTCCAAGGGACAGTGAAAACCAGCTAGAGCTTTCAGTGCTGGCAGCTTTCCTGTGGGCGCAATCTCTGGACGTTTCCAATTTGGCAGCCGGGCTCTGCCAGAGAGAGATACAGAGTGTTGCCCCATTACGAAGCAAAGCTTTAGCAGAGCGCGAATGTGTGTGTGGCAGCGAATGCAGTTCCAAGGGACAGTGAAAACCAGCTAGAGCTTTCAGTGCTGGCAGCTTTCCTGTGGGCGCAATCTCTGGACGTTTCCAATTTGGCAGCCGGGCTCTGCCAGAGAGAGATACAGAGTGTTGCCCCATTAGGAAGCAATGCTTTAGCAGAGCGCGAATGTCTGTGTGGCAGCGAATGCAGTTCCAAGGGACAGTGAAAACCAGCTACAGCTTTCAGTGCTGGCAGCTTTCCTGTGGGCGCAATCTCTGGACATTTCCAATTTGGCAGCCGAGCTCTGCCAGAGACAGATACAGAGTCTTGCCCCCTTACCAAGCAAAGCTTTAGCAGAGCGCGAATGTCTGTGTGGCAACGAATGCAGTTCCAAGGGACAGTGAAAACCAGCTACAGCTTTCAGTGCTGGCAGCTTTCCTGTGGGCGCAATCTCTGGACGTTTCCAATTTGGCAGCCAGGCTCTGCCAGAGAGAGATACAGAGTGTTGCCCCATTACGAAGCAATGCTTTAGCAGAGCGCGAATGTCTGTGTGGCAACGAATACAGTTCCAAGGGACAGTGAAAACCAGCTACAGCTTTCAGTGCTGGCAGCTTTCCTGTGGGCGCAATCTCTGGACGTTTCCAATTTGGCAGCTGGGCTCTGCCACAGAGAGATACAGAGTGTTGCCCTATTACGAAGCAATGCTTTTGTAGAGCGCGAATGTCTGTGTGGCAGCGAATGCAGTTCCAAGGGACAGTGAAAACCAGCTAGAGCTTTCAGTGCTGGCAGCTTTCCTGTGGGCGCAATCTCTGGACGTTTCCAATTTGGCAGCCGGGCTCTGCCAGAGACAGATACAGAGTGTTGCCCCATTAGGAAGCAATGCTTTTGTAGAGCGCGAATGTCTGTGTGGCAGCGAATGCAGTTCCAAGGGACAGTGAAAACCAGCTAGAGCTTTCAGTGCTGGCAGCTTTCCTGTGGGCGCAATCTCTGGACGTTTCCAATTTGGCAGCCGGGCTCTGCCAGAGAGAGATACAGAGTGTTGCCCCATTAGGAAGCAATGCTTTAGCAGAGCGCGAATGTGTGTGTGGCAGCGAATGCAGTTCCAAGGGACAGTGAAAACCAGCTACAGCTTTCAGTGCTAGCAGCTTTCCTGTGGGCGCAATCTCTGGACGTTTCCAATTTGGCAGCCGGGCTCTGCCAGAGAGAGATACAGAGTGTTGCCCCATTAGGAAGCAATGCTTTAGCAGAGCGCGAATGTCTGTGTGGCAGCGAATGCAGTTCCAAGGGACAGTGAAAACCAGCTACAGCTTCCACTGCTGGCAGCTTTCCTGTGGGCGCAATCTCTGGACGTTTCCAATTTGGCAGCCGGGCTCTGCCAGAGAGAGATACAGACTGTTGCCCCATTACGAAGCAAAGCTTTAGCAGAGCGCGAATGTCTGTGTGGCAGCGAATGCAGTTCCAAGGGACAGTGAAAACCAGCTAGAGCTTTCAGTGCTGGCAGCTTTCCTGTGGGCGCAATCTCTGGACGTTTCCAATTTGGCAGCCGGGCTCTGCCAGAGAGAGATACAGAGTGTTGCCCCCTTACCAAGCAATGCTTTAGCAGAGTGCGAATGTCTGTGTGGCAGCGAATGCAGTTCCAAGGGACAGTGAAAACCAGCTAGAGCTTTCAGTGCTGGCAGCTTTCCTGTGGGCGCAATCTCTGGACGTTTCCAATTCGGCAGCCGGGCTCTGCCAGAGACAGATACAGAGTCTTGCCCCCTTACCAAGCAAAGCTTTAGCAGAGCGCGAATGTCTGTGTGGCAGCGAATGCAGTTCCAAGGGACAGTGAAAACCAGCTAGAGCTTTCAGTGCTGGCAGCTTTCCTGTGGGCGCAATCTCTGGACGTTTCCAATTTGGCAGCCGGGCTCTGCCAGAGAGAGATACAGAGTGTTGCCCCATTACGAAGCAAAGCTTTAGCAGAGCGCGAATGTGTGTGTGGCAGCGAATGCAGTTCCAAGGGACAGTGAAAACCAGCTACAGCTTTCAGTGCTGGCAGCTTTCCTGTGGGCGCAATCTCTGGACGTTTCCAATTTGGCAGCCGGGCTCTGCCAGAGAGAGATACAGAGTGTTGCCCCCTTACCAAGCAAAGCTTTAGCAGAGCGCGAATGTCTGTGTGGCAGCGAATGCAGTTCCAAGGGACAGTGAAAACCAGCTAGAGCTTTCAGTGCTGGCAGCTTTCCTGTGGGCGCAATCTCTGGACGTTTCCAATTCGGCAGCCGGGCTCTGCCAGAGAGAGATACAGAGTGTTGCCCCGTTACGAAGCAAAGCTTTAGCAGAGCGCGAATCTCTGTGTGGCAGCGAATGCAGTTCCAAGGGACAGTGAAAACCAGCTAGAGCTTTCAGTGCTGGCAGCTTTCCTGTGGGGCAATCTCTGGACGTTTCCAATTTGGCAGCCGGGCTCTGCCACACAGAGATACAGAGTGTAGCCCCATTAGGAAGCAATGCTTTAGCAGAGCGCGAATGTCTGTGTGGCAGCGAATGCAGTTCCAAGGGACAGTGAAAACCAGCTACAGCTTTCACTGCTGGCAGCTTTCCCGTGGGCGCGATCTTTGTACGTTTCCAATTTGGCAGCCGGACTCTGCCAGAGAGAGATACAGAGTGTTGCCCCATTAGGAAGCAATGCTTTAGCAGAGCGCGAATGTCTGTGTGGCAGCGAATGCAGTTCCAAGGGACAGTGAAAACCAGCTAGAGCTTTCAGTGCTGGCAGCTTTCCTGTGGGCGCAATCTCTGGACGTTTCCAATTTGGCAGCCGGGCTCTGCCAGAGAGAGATACAGAGTGTTGCCCCCTTACCAAGCAATGCTTTAGCAGAGCACGAATGTCTGTGTGGCAGCGAATGCAGTTCCAAGGGACAGTGAAAACCAGCTACATCTTTCAGTGCTGGCAGCTTTCCTGTGGGCGCAATCTCTGGACGTTTCCAATTTGGCAGCCGGGCTCTACCAGAGACAGATACAGAGTGTTGCCCCCTTACCAAGCAATGCTTTAGCAGAGCGCGAATGTGTGTGTGGCAGCGAATGCAGTTCCAAGGGACAGTGAAAACCAGCTACAGCTTTCAGTGCTGGCACCTTTCCTGTGGGCGCAATCTCTGGACGTTTCCAATTTGGCAGCCAGGCTCTGCCAGAGACAGATACAGAGTGTTGCCCCATTAGGAAGCAATGCTTTAGCAGAGCGCGAATGTGTGTGTGGCAGCGAATGCAGTTCCAAGGGACAGTGAAAACCAGCTAGAGCTTTCAGTGCTGGCAGCTTTCCTGTGGGCGCAATCTCTGGACGTTTCCAATTTGGCAGCCGGGCTCTGCCAGAGAGAGATACAGAGTGTTGCCCCATTAGGAAGCAATGCTTTAGCAGAGCGCGAATGTCTGTGTGGCAGCGAATGCAGTTCCAAGGGACAGTGAAAACCAGCTACAGCTTTCAGTGCTGGCATCTTTCCTGTGGGCGCAATCTCTGGACATTTCCAATTTGGCAGCCGAGCTCTGCCAGAGACAGATACAGAGTCTTGCCCCCTTACCAAGCAAAGCTTTAGCAGAGCGCGAATGTATGTGTGGCAACGAATGCAGTTCCAAGGGACAGTGAAAACCAGCTACAGCTTTCAGTGCTGGCAGCTTTCCTGTGGGCGCAATCTCTGGACGTTTCCAATTTGGCAGCCAGGCTCTGCCAGAGAGAGATACAGAGTGTTGCCCCATTACGAAGCAATGCTTTAGCAGAGCGCGAATGTCTGTGTGGCAACGAATGCAGTTCCAAGGGACAGTGAAAACCAGCTACAGCTTTCAGTGCTGGCAGCTTTCCTGTGGGCGCAATCTCTGGACGTTTCCAATTTGGCAGCTGGGCTCTGCCACAGAGAGATACAGAGTGTTGCCCTATTACGAAGCAATGCTTTTGTAGAGCGCGAATGTCTGTGTGGCAGCGAATGCAGTTCCAAGGGACAGTGAAAACCAGCTAGAGCTTTCAGTGCTGGCAGCTTTCCTGTGGGCGCAATCTCTGGACGTTTCCAATTTGGCAGCCGGGCTCTGCCAGAGACAGATACAGAGTGTTGCCCCATTAGGAAGCAAAGATTTAGCAGAGCGCGAATGTCTGTGTGGCAGCGAATGCAGTTCCAAGGGACAGTAAAAACCAGCTACAGCTTTCAGTGCTGGCAGCTTTCCTGTGGGCGCAATCTCTGGACGTTTCCAATTTGGCAGCCGGGCTCTGCCAGAGACAGATACAGAGTGTTGCCCCCTTACCAAGCAAAGCTTTAGCAGAGCGCGAATGTCTGTGTGGCAGCGAATGCAGTTCCAAGGGACAGTGAAAACCAGCTAGAGCTTTCAGTGCTGGCAGCTTTCCTGTGGGCACAATCTCTGGACGTTTCCAATTTGGCAGCCGGGCTCTGCCAGAGAGAGATACAGAGTGTTGCCCCATTACGAAGCAATGCTTTTGTAGA
This sequence comes from Mycteria americana, assembly GCF_035582795.1. Taxonomy (NCBI): domain Eukaryota; kingdom Metazoa; phylum Chordata; class Aves; order Ciconiiformes; family Ciconiidae; genus Mycteria; species Mycteria americana. The sequence goes on along the minus strand of NW_027445629.1, from coordinate 1,067,803 downwards.
GCGCGAATGTCTGTGTGGCAGCGAATGCAGTTCCAAGGGACAGTGAAAACCAGCTAGAGCTTTCAGTGCTGGCAGCTTTCCTGTGGGCGCAATCTCTGGACGTTTCCAATTTGGCAGCCGGGCTCTGCCAGAGAGAGATACAGAGTGTTGCCCCATTAGGAAGCAATGCTTTAGCAGAGCGCTAATGTGTGTGTGGCAGCGAATGCAGTTCCAAGGGACAGTGAAAACCAGCTACAGCTTTCAGTGCTAGCAGCTTTCCTGTGGGCGCAATCTCTGGACGTTTCCAATTTGGCAGCCGGGCTCTGCCAGAGACAGATACAGAGTGTTGCCCCATTAGGAAGCAATGCTTTAGCAGAGCGCGAATGTCTGTGTGGCAGCGAATGCAGTTCCAAGGGACAGTGAAAACCAGCTACAGCTTCCACTGCTAGCAGCTTTCCTGTGGGCGCAATCTCTGGACGTTTCCAATTTGGCAGCCGGGCTCTGCCAGAGAGAGATACAGACTGTTGCCCCATTACGAAGCAAAGCTTTAGCAGAGCGCGAATGTCTGTGTGGCAGCGAATGCAGTTCCAAGGGACAGTGAAAACCAGCTAGAGCTTTCAGTGCTGGCAGCTTTCCTGTGGGCGCAATCTCTGGACGTTTCCAATTTGGCAGCCGGGCTCTGCCAGAGAGAGATACAGAGTGTTGCCCCATTACGAAGCAAAGCTTTAGCAGAGCGCGAATGTGTGTGTGGCAGCGAATGCAGTTCCAAGGGACAGTGAAAACCAGCTACAGCTTTCAGTGCTGGCAGCTTTCCTGTGGGCGCAATCTCTGGACGTTTCCAATTTGGCAGCCGGGCTCTGCCAGAGAGAGATACAGAGTCTTGCCCCCTTACCAAGCAAAGCTTTAGCAGAGCGCGAATGTCTGTGTGGCAGCGAATGCAGTTCCAAGGGACAGTGAAAACCAGCTAGAGCTTTCAGTGCTGGCAGCTTTCCTGTGGGCGCAATCTCTGGACGTTTCCAATTTGGCAGCCGGGCTCTGCCAGAGACAGATACAGAGTGTTGCCCCATTAGGAAGCAATGCTTTAGCAGAGCGCGAATGTGTGTGTGGCAGCGAATGCAGTTCCAAGGGACAGTGAAAACCAGCTAGAGCTTTCAGTGCTGGCAGCTTTCCTGTGGGCGCAATCTCTGGACGTTTCCAATTTGGCAGCCGGGCTCTGCCAGAGACAGATACAGAGTGTTGCCCCATTAGGAAGCAATGCTTTAGCAGAGCGCGAATGTCTGTGTGGCAGCGAATGCAGTTCCAAGGGACAGTGAAAACCAGCTACAGCTTTCAGTGCTGGCAGCTTTCCTGTGGGCGCAATCTCTGGACATTTCCAATTTGGCAGCCGAGCTCTGCCAGAGACAGATACAGAGTCTTGCCCCCTTACCAAGCAAAGCTTTAGCAGAGCGCGAATGTATGTGTGGCAACGAATGCAGTTCCAAGGGACAGTGAAAACCAGCTACAGCTTTCAGTGCTGGCAGCTTTCCTGTGGGCGCAATCTCTGGACGTTTCCAATTTGGCAGCCAGGCTCTGCCAGAGAGAGATACAGAGTGTTGCCCCATTACGAAGCAATGCTTTAGCAGAGCGCGAATGTCTGTGTGGCAACGAATGCAGTTCCAAGGGACAGTGAAAACCAGCTACAGCTTTCAGTGCTGGCAGCTTTCCTGTGGGCGCAATCTCTGGACGTTTCCAATTTGGCAGCTGGGCTCTGCCACAGAGAGATACAGAGTGTTGCCCTATTACGAAGCAATGCTTTTGTAGAGCGCGAATGTCTGTGTGGCAGCGAATGCAGTTCCAAGGGACAGTGAAAACCAGCTAGAGCTTTCAGTGCTGGCAGCTTTCCTGTGGGCGCAATCTCTGGACGTTTCCAATTTGGCAGCCGGGCTCTGCCAGAGACAGATACAGAGTGTTGCCCCATTAGGAAGCAATGCTTTTGTAGAGCGCGAATGTCTGTGTGGCAGCGAATGCAGTTCCAAGGGACAGTGAAAACCAGCTAGAGCTTTCAGTGCTGGCAGCTTTCCTGTGGGCGCAATCTCTGGACGTTTCCAATTTGGCAGCCGGGCTCTGCCAGAGAGAGATACAGAGTGTTGCCCCATTAGGAAGCAATGCTTTAGCAGAGCGCGAATGTGTGTGTGGCAGCGAATGCAGTTCCAAGGGACAGTGAAAACCAGCTACAGCTTTCAGTGCTAGCAGCTTTCCTGTGGGCGCAATCTCTGGACGTTTCCAATTTGGCAGCCGGGCTCTGCCAGAGAGAGATACAGAGTGTTGCCCCATTAGGAAGCAATGCTTTAGCAGAGCGCGAATGTCTGTGTGGCAGCGAATGCAGTTCCAAGGGACAGTGAAAACCAGCTACAGCTTCCACTGCTGGCAGCTTTCCTGTGGGCGCAATCTCTGGACGTTTCCAATTTGGCAGCCGGGCTCTGCCAGAGAGAGATACAGACTGTTGCCCCATTACGAAGCAAAGCTTTAGCAGAGCGCGAATGTCTGTGTGGCAGCGAATGCAGTTCCAAGGGACAGTGAAAACCAGCTAGAGCTTTCAGTGCTGGCAGCTTTCCTGTGGGCGCAATCTCTGGACGTTTCCAATTTGGCAGCCGGGCTCTGCCAGAGAGAGATACAGAGTGTTGCCCCCTTACCAAGCAATGCTTTAGCAGAGTGCGAATGTCTGTGTGGCAGCGAATGCAGTTCCAAGGGACAGTGAAAACCAGCTAGAGCTTTCAGTGCTGGCAGCTTTCCTGTGGGCGCAATCTCTGGACGTTTCCAATTCGGCAGCCGGGCTCTGCCAGAGACAGATACAGAGTCTTGCCCCCTTACCAAGCAAAGCTTTAGCAGAGCGCGAATGTCTGTGTGGCAGCGAATGCAGTTCCAAGGGACAGTGAAAACCAGCTAGAGCTTTCAGTGCTGGCAGCTTTCCTGTGGGCGCAATCTCTGGACGTTTCCAATTTGGCAGCCGGGCTCTGCCAGAGAGAGATACAGAGTGTTGCCCCATTACGAAGCAAAGCTTTAGCAGAGCGCGAATGTGTGTGTGGCAGCGAATGCAGTTCCAAGGGACAGTGAAAACCAGCTACAGCTTTCAGTGCTGGCAGCTTTCCTGTGGGCGCAATCTCTGGACGTTTCCAATTTGGCAGCCGGGCTCTGCCAGAGAGAGATACAGAGTGTTGCCCCCTTACCAAGCAAAGCTTTAGCAGAGCGCGAATGTCTGTGTGGCAGCGAATGCAGTTCCAAGGGACAGTGAAAACCAGCTAGAGCTTTCAGTGCTGGCAGCTTTCCTGTGGGCGCAATCTCTGGACGTTTCCAATTCGGCAGCCGGGCTCTGCCAGAGAGAGATACAGAGTGTTGCCCCGTTACGAAGCAAAGCTTTAGCAGAGCGCGAATCTCTGTGTGGCAGCGAATGCAGTTCCAAGGGACAGTGAAAACCAGCTAGAGCTTTCAGTGCTGGCAGCTTTCCTGTGGGGCAATCTCTGGACGTTTCCAATTTGGCAGCCGGGCTCTGCCACACAGAGATACAGAGTGTAGCCCCATTAGGAAGCAATGCTTTAGCAGAGCGCGAATGTCTGTGTGGCAGCGAATGCAGTTCCAAGGGACAGTGAAAACCAGCTACAGCTTTCACTGCTGGCAGCTTTCCCGTGGGCGCGATCTTTGGACGTTTCCAATTTGGCAGCCGGACTCTGCCAGAGAGAGATACAGAGTGTTGCCCCATTAGGAAGCAATGCTTTAGCAGAGCGCGAATGTCTGTGTGGCAGCGAATGCAGTTCCAAGGGACAGTGAAAACCAGCTAGAGCTTTCAGTGCTGGCAGCTTTCCTGTGGGCGCAATCTCTGGACGTTTCCAATTTGGCAGCCGGGCTCTGCCAGAGAGAGATACAGAGTGTTGCCCCCTTACCAAGCAATGCTTTAGCAGAGCACGAATGTCTGTGTGGCAGCGAATGCAGTTCCAAGGGACAGTGAAAACCAGCTACATCTTTCAGTGCTGGCAGCTTTCCTGTGGGCGCAATCTCTGGACGTTTCCAATTTGGCAGCCGGGCTCTACCAGAGACAGATACAGAGTGTTGCCCCCTTACCAAGCAATGCTTTAGCAGAGCGCGAATGTGTGTGTGGCAGCGAATGCAGTTCCAAGGGACAGTGAAAACCAGCTACAGCTTTCAGTGCTGGCACCTTTCCTGTGGGCGCAATCTCTGGACGTTTCCAATTTGGCAGCCAGGCTCTGCCAGAGACAGATACAGAGTGTTGCCCCATTAGGAAGCAATGCTTTAGCAGAGCGCGAATGTGTGTGTGGCAGCGAATGCAGTTCCAAGGGACAGTGAAAACCAGCTAGAGCTTTCAGTGCTGGCAGCTTTCCTGTGGGCGCAATCTCTGGACGTTTCCAATTTGGCAGCCGGGCTCTGCCAGAGAGAGATACAGAGTGTTGCCCCATTAGGAAGCAATGCTTTAGCAGAGCGCGAATGTCTGTGTGGCAGCGAATGCAGTTCCAAGGGACAGTGAAAACCAGCTACAGCTTTCAGTGCTGGCATCTTTCCTGTGGGCGCAATCTCTGGACATTTCCAATTTGGCAGCCGAGCTCTGCCAGAGACAGATACAGAGTCTTGCCCCCTTACCAAGCAAAGCTTTAGCAGAGCGCGAATGTATGTGTGGCAACGAATGCAGTTCCAAGGGACAGTGAAAACCAGCTACAGCTTTCAGTGCTGGCAGCTTTCCTGTGGGCGCAATCTCTGGACGTTTCCAATTTGGCAGCCAGGCTCTGCCAGAGAGAGATACAGAGTGTTGCCCCATTACGAAGCAATGCTTTAGCAGAGCGCGAATGTCTGTGTGGCAACGAATGCAGTTCCAAGGGACAGTGAAAACCAGCTACAGCTTTCAGTGCTGGCAGCTTTCCTGTGGGCGCAATCTCTGGACGTTTCCAATTTGGCAGCTGGGCTCTGCCACAGAGAGATACAGAGTGTTGCCCTATTACGAAGCAATGCTTTTGTAGAGCGCGAATGTCTGTGTGGCAGCGAATGCAGTTCCAAGGGACAGTGAAAACCAGCTAGAGCTTTCAGTGCTGGCAGCTTTCCTGTGGGCGCAATCTCTGGACGTTTCCAATTTGGCAGCCGGGCTCTGCCAGAGACAGATACAGAGTGTTGCCCCATTAGGAAGCAAAGATTTAGCAGAGCGCGAATGTCTGTGTGGCAGCGAATGCAGTTCCAAGGGACAGTAAAAACCAGCTACAGCTTTCAGTGCTGGCAGCTTTCCTGTGGGCGCAATCTCTGGACGTTTCCAATTTGGCAGCCGGGCTCTGCCAGAGACAGATACAGAGTGTTGCCCCCTTACCAAGCAAAGCTTTAGCAGAGCGCGAATGTCTGTGTGGCAGCGAATGCAGTTCCAAGGGACAGTGAAAACCAGCTAGAGCTTTCAGTGCTGGCAGCTTTCCTGTGGGCACAATCTCTGGACGTTTCCAATTTGGCAGCCGGGCTCTGCCAGAGAGAGATACAGAGTGTTGCCCCATTACGAAGCAATGCTTTTGTAGAGCGCGAATGTCTGTGTGGCAGCGAATGCAGTTCCAAGGGACAGTGAAAACCAGCTAGAGCTTTCAGTGCTGGCAGCTTTCCTGTGGGCGCAATCTCTGGACGTTTCCAATTTGGCAGCCGGGCTCTGCCAGAGAGAGATACAGAGTGTTGCCCCATTAGGAAGCAATGCTTTAGCAGAGCGCTAATGTGTGTGTGGCAGCGAATGCAGTTCCAAGGGACAGTGAAAACCAGCTACAGCTTTCAGTGCTAGCAGCTTTCCTGTGGGCGCAATCTCTGGACGTTTCCAATTTGGCAGCCGGGCTCTGCCAGAGACAGATACAGAGTGTTGCCCCATTAGGAAGCAATGCTTTAGCAGAGCGCGAATGTCTGTGTGGCAGCGAATGCAGTTCCAAGGGACAGTGAAAACCAGCTACAGCTTCCACTGCTAGCAGCTTTCCTGTGGGCGCAATCTCTGGACGTTTCCAATTTGGCAGCCGGGCTCTGCCAGAGAGAGATACAGACTGTTGCCCCATTACGAAGCAAAGCTTTAGCAGAGCGCGAATGTCTGTGTGGCAGCGAATGCAGTTCCAAGGGACAGTGAAAACCAGCTAGAGCTTTCAGTGCTGGCAGCTTTCCTGTGGGCGCAATCTCTGGACGTTTCCAATTTGGCAGCCGGGCTCTGCCAGAGAGAGATACAGAGTGTTGCCCCATTACGAAGCAAAGCTTTAGCAGAGCGCGAATGTGTGTGTGGCAGCGAATGCAGTTCCAAGGGACAGTGAAAACCAGCTACAGCTTTCAGTGCTGGCAGCTTTCCTGTGGGCGCAATCTCTGGACGTTTCCAATTTGGCAGCCGGGCTCTGCCAGAGAGAGATACAGAGTCTTGCCCCCTTACCAAGCAAAGCTTTAGCAGAGCGCGAATGTCTGTGTGGCAGCGAATGCAGTTCCAAGGGACAGTGAAAACCAGCTAGAGCTTTCAGTGCTGGCAGCTTTCCTGTGGGCGCAATCTCTGGACGTTTCCAATTTGGCAGCCGGGCTCTGCCAGAGACAGATACAGAGTGTTGCCCCATTAGGAAGCAATGCTTTAGCAGAGCGCGAATGTGTGTGTGGCAGCGAATGCAGTTCCAAGGGACAGTGAAAACCAGCTAGAGCTTTCAGTGCTGGCAGCTTTCCTGTGGGCGCAATCTCTGGACGTTTCCAATTTGGCAGCCGGGCTCTGCCAGAGACAGATACAGAGTGTTGCCCCATTAGGAAGCAATGCTTTTGTAGAGCGCGAATGTCTGTGTGGCAGCGAATGCAGTTCCAAGGGACAGTGAAAACCAGCTACAGCTTTCAGTGCTGGCAGCTTTCCTGTGGGCGCAATCTCTGGACATTTCCAATTTGGCAGCCGAGCTCTGCCAGAGACAGATACAGAGTCTTGCCCCCTTACCAAGCAAAGCTTTAGCAGAGCGCGAATGTATGTGTGGCAACGAATGCAGTTCCAAGGGACAGTGAAAACCAGCTACAGCTTTCAGTGCTGGCAGCTTTCCTGTGGGCGCAATCTCTGGACGTTTCCAATTTGGCAGCCAGGCTCTGCCAGAGAGAGATACAGAGTGTTGCCCCATTACGAAGCAATGCTTTAGCAGAGCGCGAATGTCTGTGTGGCAACGAATGCAGTTCCAAGGGACAGTGAAAACCAGCTACAGCTTTCAGTGCTGGCAGCTTTCCTGTGGGCGCAATCTCTGGACGTTTCCAATTTGGCAGCTGGGCTCTGCCACAGAGAGATACAGAGTGTTGCCCTATTACGAAGCAATGCTTTTGTAGAGCGCGAATGTCTGTGTGGCAGCGAATGCAGTTCCAAGGGACAGTGAAAACCAGCTAGAGCTTTCAGTGCTGGCAGCTTTCCTGTGGGCGCAATCTCTGGACGTTTCCAATTTGGCAGCCGGGCTCTGCCAGAGACAGATACAGAGTGTTGCCCCATTAGGAAGCAATGCTTTTGTAGAGCGCGAATGTCTGTGTGGCAGCGAATGCAGTTCCAAGGGACAGTGAAAACCAGCTACAGCTTTCAGTGCTGGCAGCTTTCCTGTGGGCGCAATCTCTGGACGTTTCCAATTTGGCAGCCGGGCTCTGCCAGAGAGAGATACAGAGTGTTGCCCCATTAGGAAGCAATGCTTTAGCAGAGCGCGAATGTGTGTGTGGCAGCGAATGCAGTTCCAAGGGACAGTGAAAACCAGCTACAGCTTTCAGTGCTAGCAGCTTTCCTGTGGGCGCAATCTCTGGACGTTTCCCATTTGGCAGCCGGGCTCTGCCAGAGAGAGATACAGAGTGTTGCCCCCTTACCAAGCAATGCTTTAGCAGAGCGCGAATGTCTGTGTGGCAGCGAATGCAGTTCCAAGGGACAGTGAAAACCAGCTAGAGCTTTCAGTGCTGGCAGCTTTCCTGTGGGCGCAATCTCTGGACGTTTCCAATTTGGCAGCCGGGCTCTGCCAGAGAGAGATACAGACTGTTGCCCCATTACGAAGCAAAGCTTTAGCAGAGCGCGAATGTCTGTGTGGCAGCGAAAGCAGTTCCAAGGGACAGTGAAAACCAGCTAGAGCTTTCAGTGCTGGCAGCTTTCCTGTGGGCGCAATCTCTGGACGTTTCCAATTTGGCAGCCGGGCTCTGCCAGAGAGAGATACAGAGTGTTGCCCCCTTACCAAGCAATGCTTTAGCAGAGCGCGAATGTCTGTGTGGCAGCGAATGCAGTTCCAAGGGACAGTGAAAACCAGCTAGAGCTTTCAGTGCTGGCAGCTTTCCTGTGGGCGCAATCTCTGGACGTTTCCAATTCGGCAGCCGGGCTCTGCCAGAGACAGATACAGAGTCTTGCCCCCTTACCAAGCAAAGCTTTAGCAGAGCGCGAATGTCTGTGTGGCAGCGAATGCAGTTCCAAGGGACAGTGAAAACCAGCTAGAGCTTTCAGTGCTGGCAGCTTTCCTGTGGGCGCAATCTCTGGACGTTTCCAATTTGGCAGCCGGGCTCTGCCAGAGAGAGATACAGAGTGTTGCCCCATTACGAAGCAAAGCTTTAGCAGAGCGCGAATGTGTGTGTGGCAGCGAATGCAGTTCCAAGGGACAGTGAAAACCAGCTACAGCTTTCAGTGCTGGCAGCTTTCCTGTGGGCGCAATCTCTGGACGTTTCCAATTTGGTAGCCGGGCTCTGCCAGAGAGAGATACAGTGTGTTGCCCCCTTACCAAGCAAAGCTTTAGCAGAGCGCGAATGTCTGTGTGGCAGCGAATGCAGTTCCAAGGGACAGTGAAAACCAGCTAGAGCTTTCAGTGCTGGCAGCTTTCCTGTGGGCGCAATCTCTGGACGTTTCCAATTTGGCAGCCGGGCTCTGCCACACAGAGATACAGAGTGTAGCCCCATTACTAAGCAATGCTTTAGCAGAGCGCGAATGTCTGTGTGGCAGCGAATGCAGTTCCAAGGGACAGTGAAAACCAGCTAGAGCTTTCAGTGCTGGCAGCTTTCCTGTGGGGCAATCTCTGGACGTTTCCAATTTGGCAGCCGGACTCTGCCAGAGAGAGATACAGAGTGTTGCCCCATTAGGAAGCAATGCTTTAGCAGAGCGCGAATGTCTGTGTGGCAGCGAATGCAGTTCCAAGGGACAGTGAAAACCAGCTAGAGCTTTCAGTGCTGGCAGCTTTCCTGTGGGCGCAATCTCTGGACATTTCTAATTTGGCAGCCGGGCTCTGCCAGAGACAGATACAGAGTGTAGCCCCATTACTAAGCAATACTTTAGCAGAGCACGAATGTCTGTGTGGCAGCGAATGCAGTTCCAAGGGACAGTGAAAACCAGCTACATCTTTCAGTGCTGGCAGCTTTCCTGTGGGCGCAATCTCTGGACGTTTCCAATTTGGCAGCCGGGCTCTACCAGAGACAGATACAGAGTGTTGCCCCCTTACCAAGCAATGCTTTAGCAGAGCGCGAATGTCTGTGTGGCAGCGAATGCAGTTCCAAGGGACAGTGAAAACCAGCTACAGCTTTCAGTGCTGGCAGCTTTCCTGTGGGCGCAATCTCTAGACGCTTCCAATTTGGCAGCCGGGCACTGACACAGACAGATACAGAGTGTTGCCCCCTTACCAAGCAATGCTTTAGCAGAGCGCGAATGTCTGTGTGGCAGCGAATGCAGTTCCAAGGGACAGTGAAAACCAGCTACAGCTTTCAGTGCTGGCAGCTTTCCTGTGGGCGCAATCTCTGGACGCTTCCAATTTGGCAGCCGGGCTCTGCCAGAGACAGATACAGAGTGTTGCCCCATTACGAAGCAATGCTTTAGCAGAGCGCGAATGTCTGTGTGGCAGCGATTGCAGTTCCAAGGGACAGTGAAAACCAGCTACAGCTTTCAGTGCTGGCAGCTTTCCTGTGGGCGCAATCTCTGGACGTTTCCAATTTGGCAGCCAGGCTCTGCCAGAGACAGATACAGAGTGTTGCCCCATTACGAAGCAATGCTTTAGCAGAGCGCGAATGTCTGTGTGGCAGCGAATGCAGTTCCAAGGGACAGTGAAAACCAGCTAGAGCTTTCAGTGCTGGCAGCTTTCCTGTGGGCGCAATCTCTGGACGTTTCCAGTTCGGCAGCCGGGCTCTGCCAGAGACAGATACAGAGTGTTGCCCCATTTCGAAGCAATGCTTTTGTAGAGCGCGAATGTCTGTGTGGCAGCGAATGTAGTTCCAAGGGACAGTGAAAACCAGCTACAGCTTTCAGTGCTGGCAGCTTTCCTGTGGGCGCAATCTCTGGACGTTTCCAATTTGGCAGCCGGGCTCTGCCAGAGACAGATACAGAGTGTTGCCCCATTAGGAAGCAATGCTTTAGCAGAGCGCGAATGTGTGTGTGGCAGCGAATGCAGTTCCAAGGGACAGTGAAAACCAGCTAGAGCTTTCAGTGCTGGCAGCTTTCCTGTGGGCGCAATCTCTGGACGTTTCCAATTTGGCAGCCGGGCTCTGCCAGAGAGAGATACAGAGTGTTGCCCCATTAGGAAGCAATGCTTTAGCAGAGCGCGAATGTCTGTGTGGCAGCGAATGCAGTTCCAAGGACAGTGAAAACCAGCTACAGCTTTCAGTGCTGGCAGCTTTCCTGTGGGCGCAATCTCTGGACATTTCCAATTTGGCAGCCGAGCTCTGCCAGAGACAGATACAGAGTCTTGCCCCCTTACCAAGCAAAGCTTTAGCAGAGCGCGAATGTATGTGTGGCAGCGAATGCAGTTCCAAGGGACAGTGAAAACCAGCTACAGCTTTCAGTGCTGGCAGCTTTCCTGTGGGCGCAATCTCTGGACGTTTCCAATTTGGCAGCCATTCTCTGCCAGAGAGAGATACAGAGTGTTGCCCCATTACGAAGCAAAGCTTTAGCAGAGCGCGAATGTCTGTGTAGCAGCGAATGTAGTTCCAAGGGACAGTGAAAACCAGCTAGAGCTTTCAGTGCTGGCAGCTTTCCTGTGGGCGCAATCTCTGGACGTTTCCAATTCGGTAGCCGGGCTCTGCCAGAGACAGATACAGAGTGTTGCCCCATTACGAAGCAATGCTTTTGTAGAGCGCGAATGTCTGTGTGGCAGCGAATGCAGTTCCAAGGGACAGTGAAAACCAGCTAGAGCTTTCAGTGCTGGCAGCTTTCCTGTGGGCGCAATCTCTGGACGTTTCCAATTTGGCAGCCGGGCTCTGCCAGAGAGAGATACAGAGTGTTGCCCCATTAGGAAGCAATGCTTTAGCAGAGCGCGAATGTCTGTGTGGCAGCGAATGCAGTTCCAAGGGACAGTGAAAACCAGCTACAGCTTTCAGTGCTGGCAGCTTTCCTGTGGGCGCAATCTCTGGACGTTTCCAATTTGGCAGCCGGGCTCTGCCAGAGACAGATACAGAGTGTTGCCCCATTAGGAAGCAATGCTTTAGCAGAGCGCGAATGTCTGTGTGGCAGCGAATGCAGTTCCAAGGGACAGTGAAAACCAGCTACAGCTTTCAGTGCTGGCAGCTTTCCTGTGGGCGCAATCTCTGGACATTTCCAATTTGGCAGCCGAGCTCTGCCAGAGACAGATACAGAGTCTTGCCCCCTTACCAAGCAAAGCTTTAGCAGAGCGCGAATGTCTGTGTGGCAGCGAATGCAGTTCCAAGGGACAGTGAAAACCAGCTACAGCTTTCAGTGCTGGCAGCTTTCCTGTGGGCGCAATCTCTGGACGTTTCCAATTTGGCAGCCGGGATCTGCCAGAGAGAGATACAGAGTGTTGCCCCATTACGAAGCAATGCTTTAGCAGAGCGCCAATGTCTGTGTGGCAACGAATGCAGTTCCAAGGGACAGTGAAAACCAGCTACAGCTTTCAGTGCTGGCAGCTTTCCTGTGGGCGCAATCTCTGGACGTTTCCAATTTGGCAGCCGGGCTCTGCCAGAGAGAGATACAGAGTGTTGCCCCATTAGGAAGCAAAGATTTAGCAGAGCGCGAATGTCTGTGTGGCAGCGAATGCAGTTCCAAGGGACAGTAAAAACCAGCTACAGCTTTCAGTGCTGGCAGCTTTCCTGTGGGCGCAATCTCTGGACGTTTCCAATTTGGCAGCCGGGCTCTGCCAGAGACAGATACAGAGTGTTGCCCCCTTACCAAGCAAAGCTTTAGCAGAGCGCGAATGTCTGTGTGGCAGCGAATGCAGTTCCAAGGGACAGTGAAAACCAGCTAGAGCTTTCAGTGCTGGCAGCTTTCCTGTGGGCACAATCTCTGGACGTTTCCAATTTGGCAGCCGGGCTCTGCCAGAGAGAGATACAGAGTGTTGCCCCATTACGAAGCAATGCTTTTGTAGAGCGCGAATGTCTGTGTGGCAGCGAATGCAGTTCCAAGGGACAGTGAAAACCAGCTAGAGCTTTCAGTGCTGGCAGCTTTCCTGTGGGCGCAATCTCTGGACGTTTCCAATTTGGCAGCCGGGCTCTGCCAGAGAGAGATACAGAGTGTTGCCCCATTAGGAAGCAATGCTTTAGCAGAGCGCGAATGTGTGTGTGGCAGCGAATGCAGTTCCAAGGGACAGTGAAAACCAGCTACAGCTTTCAGTGCTAGCAGCTTTCCTGTGGGCGCAATCTCTGGACGTTTCCAATTTGGCAGCCGGGCTCTGCCAGAGAGAGATACAGAGTGTTGCCCCATTAGGAAGCAATGCTTTAGCAGAGCGCGAATGTCTGTGTGGCAGCGAATGCAGTTCCAAGGGACAGTGAAAACCAGCTACAGCTTCCACTGCTGGCAGCTTTCCTGTGGGCGCAATCTCTGGACGTTTCCAATTTGGCAGCCGGGCTCTGCCAGAGAGAGATACAGACTGTTGCCCCATTACGAAGCAAAGCTTTAGCAGAGCGCGAATGTCTGTGTGGCAGCGAATGCAGTTCCAAGGGACAGTGAAAACCAGCTACAGCTTTCAGTGCTGGCAGCTTTCCTGTGGGCGCAATCTCTGGACGTTTCCAATTCGGCAGCCGGGCTCTGCCAGAGACAGATACAGAGTGTTGCCCCATATAGGAAGCAATGCTTTAGCAGAGTGCGAATGTCTGTGTGGCAGCGAATGCAGTTCCAAGGGACAGTGAAAACCAGCTACAGCTTTCAGTGCTGGCAGCTTTCCTGTGGGCGCAATCTCTGGACGTTTCCAATTTGGCAGCCGGGCTCTGCCAGAGAGAGATACAGAGTGTTGCACCATTACGAAGCAATGCTTTTGTAGAGCGCGAATGTCTGTGTGGCAGCGAATGCAGTTCCAAGGGACAGTGAAAACCAGCTAGAGCTTTCAGTGCTGGCAGCTTTCCTGTGGGCGCAATCTCTGGACGTTTCCAATTTGGCAGCCGGGCTCTGCCAGAGACAGATACAGAGTGTTGCCCCATTAGGAAGCAAAGATTTAGCAGAGCGCGAATGTCTGTGTGGCAGCGAATGCAGTTCCAAGGGACAGTAAAAAACAGCTACAGCTTTCAGTGCTGGCAGCTTTCCTGTGGGCGCAATCTCTGGACGTTTCCAATTTGGCAGCCGGGCTCTGCCAGAGACAGATACAGAGTGTTGCCCCCTTACCAAGCAAAGCTTTAGCAGAGCGCGAATGTCTGTGTGGCAGCGAATGCAGTTCCAAGGGACAGTGAAAACCAGCTAGAGCTTTCAGTGCTGGCAGCTTTCCTGTGGGCACAATCTCTGGACGTTTCCAATTTGGCAGCCGGGCTCTGCCAGAGAGAGATACAGAGTGTTGCCCCATTACGAAGCAATGCTTTTGTAGAGCGCGAATGTCTGTGTGGCAGCGAATGCAGTTCCAAGGGACAGTGAAAACCAGCTACAGCTTTCAGTGCTGGCAGCTTTCCTGTGGGCGCAATCTCTGGACGTTTCCAATTTGGCAGCCGGGTCTGCCAGAGAGAGATACAGTGTGTTGCCCCATTAGGAAGCAATGCTTTAGCAGAGCGCGAATGTCTGTGTGGCAGCGAATGCAGTTCCAAGGGACAGTGAAAACCAGCTACAGCTTTCAGTGCTAGCAGCTTTCCTGTGGGCGCAATCTCTGGACGTTTCCAATTTGGCAGCCGGGCTCTGCCAGAGAGAGATACAGAGTGTTGCCCCATTAGGAAGCAATGCTTTAGCAGAGCGCGAATGTCTGTGTGGCAGCGAATGCAGTTCCAAGGGACAGTGAAAACCAGCTAGAGCTTTCAGTGCTGGCAGCTTTCCTGTGGGCGCAATCTCTGGACGTTTCCAATTTGGCAGCCGGGCTCTGCCAGAGAGAGATACAGACTGTTGCCCCATTACGAAGCAAAGCTTTAGCAGAGCGCGAATGTCTGTGTGGCAGCGAATGCAGTTCCAAGGGACAGTGAAAACCAGCTAGAGCTTTCAGTGCTGGCAGCTTTCCTGTGGGCGCAATCTCTGGACGTTTCCAATTTGGCAGCCGGGCTCTGCCAGAGAGAGATACAGAGTGTTGCCCCATTACGAAGCAATGCTTTAGCAGAGCGCGAATGTCTGTGTGGCAGCGAATGCAGTTCCAAGGGACAGTGAAAACCAGCTAGAGCTTTCAGTGCTGGCAGCTTTCCTGTGGGCGCAATCTCTGGACGTTTCCAATTCGGCAGCCGGGCTCTGCCAGAGACAGATACAGAGTGTTGCCCCATATAGGAAGCAATGCTTTAGCAGAGTGCGAATGTCTGTGTGGCAGCGAATGCAGTTCCAAGGGACAGTGAAAACCAGCTACAGCTTTCAGTGCTGGCAGCTTTCCTGTGGGCGCAATCTCTGGACGTTTCCAATTTGGCAGCCAGGCTCTGCCAGAGAGAGATACAGAGTGTTGCCCCATTACGAAGCAAAGCTTTAGCAGAGCGCGAATGTCTGTGTAGCAGCGGATGCAGTTCCAAGGGACAGTGAAAACCAGCTAGAGCTTTCAGTGCTGGCAGCTTTCCTGTGGGCGCAATCTCTGGACGTTTCCAATTCGGCAGCCGGGCTCTGCCAGAGAGAGATACAGAGTGTTGCCCCATTACGAAGCAATGCTTTAGCAGAGCGCGAATGTCTGTGTGGCAGCGAATGCAGTTCCAAGGGACAGTGAAAACCAGCTACAGCTTTCAGTGCTGGCAGCTTTCCTGTGGGCGCAATCTCTGGACATTTCCAATTTGGCAGCCGAGCTCTGCCAGAGACAGATACAGAGTCTTGCCCCCTTACCAAGCAAAGCTTTAGCAGAGCGCGAATGTATGTGTGGCAACGAATGCAGTTCCAAGGGACAGTGAAAACCAGCTAGAGCTTTCAGTGCTGGCAGCTTTCCTGTGGGCGCAATCTCTGGACGTTTCCAATTTGGCAGCCGGGCTCTGCCAGAGACAGATACAGAGTGTTGCCCCATTACGAAGCAATGCTTTTGTAGAGCGCGAATGTCTGTGTGGCAGCGAATGCAGTTCCAAGGGACAGTGAAAACCAGCTAGAGCTTTCAGTGCTGGCAGCTTTCCTGTGGGCGCAATCTCTGGACGTTTCCAATTCGGCAGCCGGGCTCTGCCAGACAGTGATACAGAGTGTTGCCCCCTTACCAAGCAAAGCTTTAGCAGAGCGCGAATGTCTGTGTGGCAGCGAATGCAGTTCCAAGGGACAGTAAAAACCAGCTAGAGCTTTCAGTGCTGGCAGCTTTCCTGTGGGCGCAATCTCTGGACGTTTCCAATTTGGCAGCCGGGCTCTGCCAGAGACAGATACAGAGTGTTGCCCCATTAGGAAGCAATGCTTTAGCAGAGCGCGAATGTCTGTGTGGCAGCGAATGCAGTTCCAAGGGACAGTGAAAACCAGCTACAGCTTTCAGTGCTGGCAGCTTTCCTGTGGGCGCAATCTCTGGACGTTTCCAATTTGGCAGCCGGGCTCTGCCAGAGAGAGATACAGACTGTTGCCCCATTACGAAGCAAAGCTTTAGCAGAGCGCGAATGTCTGTGTGGCAGCGAATGCAGTTCCAAGGGACAGTGAAAACCAGCTAGAGCTTTCAGTGCTGGCAGCTTTCCTGTGGGCGCAATCTCTGGACGTTTCCAATTTGGCAGCCGGGCTCTGCCAGAGAGAGATACAGAGTGTTGCCCCATTACGAAGCAATGCTTTAGCAGAGCGCGAATGTCTGTGTGGCAGCGAATGCAGTTCCAAGGGACAGTGAAAACCAGCTATAGCTTTCAGTGCTGGCAGCTTACCTGTGGGCGCAATCTCTGGACGTTTCCAATTTGGCAGCCGGGCTCTGCCAGAGACTGATGCAGAGTGTATCCCCCTTTCCAAGCAAAGCTTTATTAAAGCGCGAATGTCTGTGTGCCAGCGAATGCAGTTCTAAGGGACAGTGAAAAGCAGCTACAGCTTTCCGTGCTGGCAGCTTTCCTGTGGGCGCAATCTCTGGACGTTTCCATTTCGGCAGCCGGGCTCTGCCAGAGAGAGATACAGAGTGTTGACCCCTTACCAAGCAATGCTTTTGTAGAGCGCGAATGTCTGTGTGGCAGCGAATGCAGTTCCAAGGGACAGTGAAAACCAGCTACAGCTTTCAGTGCTGGCAGCTTTCCTGTGGGCGCAATCTCTGGACGTTTCCAATTTGGCAGCCGGGCTCTGCCAGAGAGAGATACAGAGTGTTGCCCCATTACGAAGCAATGCTTTAGCAGAGCGCGAATGTCTGTGTGGCAGCGAATGCAGTTCCAAGGGACAGTGAAAACCAGCTACAGCTTTCAGTGCTGGCAGCTTTCCTGTGGGCGCAATATCTGGACATTTCCAATTTGGCAGCCGGGCTCTGCCAGAGAGAGATACAGAGTGTTGCCCCATTACGAAGCAAAGCTTTAGCAGAGCGCGAATGTCTGTGTGGCAGCGAATGCAGTTCCAAGGGACAGTGAAAACCAGCTAGAGCTTTCAGTGCTGGCAGCTTTCCTGTGGGCGCAATCTCTGGACGTTTCCAATTTGGCAGCCGGGCTCTGCCAGAGAGAGATACAGAGTGTTGCCCCATTACGAAGCAATGCTTTAGCAGAGCGCGAATGTCTGTGTGGCAGCGAATGCAGTTCCAAGGGACAGTGAAAACCAGCTATAGCTTTCAGTGCTGGCAGCTTACCTGTGGGCGCAATCTCTGGACGTTTCCAATTTGGCAGCCGGGCTCTGCCAGAGACAGATGCAGAGTGTATCCCCCTTTCCAAGCAAAGCTTTATTAAAGCGCGAATGTCTGTGTGCCAGCGAATGCAGTTCCAAGGGACAGTGAAAAGCAGCTACAGCTTTCCGTGCTGGCAGCTTTCCTGTGGGCGCAATCTCTGGACGTTTCCAATTTGGCAGCCTGGCTCTGCCAGAGAGAGATACAGAGTGTTGCCCCATTAGGAAGCAATGCTTTAGCAGAGCGCGAATGTCTGTGTGGCAGCGAATGCAGTTCCAAGGGACAGTGAAAACCAGCTACAGCTTCCACTGCTGGCAGCTTTCCTGTGGGCGCAATCTCTGGACGTTTCCAATTTGGCAGCCGGGCTCTGCCAGAGAGAGATACAGAGTGTTGCCCCATTACGAAGCAAAGCTTTAGCAGAGCGCGAATGTCTGTGTGGCAGCGAATGCAGTTCCAAGGGACAGTGAAAACCAGCTAGAGCTTTCAGTGCTGGCAGCTTTCCTGTGGGCGCAATCTCTGGACGTTTCCAATTTGGCAGCCGGGCTCTGCCAGAGAGAGATACAGAGTGTTGCCCCCTTACCAAGCAATGCTTTAGCAGAGCGCGAATGTCTGTGTGGCAGCGAATGCAGTTCCAAGGGACAGTGAAAACCAGCTAGAGCTTTCAGTGCTGGCAGCTTTCCTGTGGGCGCAATCTCTGGACGTTTCCAATTCGGCAGCCGGGCTCTGCCAGAGACAGATACAGAGTGTTGCCCCATATAGGAAGCAATGCTTTAGCAGAGTGCGAATGTCTGTGTGGCAGCGAATGCAGTTCCAAGG
The DNA here is from genome assembly GCF_035582795.1 of Mycteria americana. Lineage (NCBI taxonomy): Eukaryota > Metazoa > Chordata > Aves > Ciconiiformes > Ciconiidae > Mycteria > Mycteria americana. The sequence goes on along the minus strand of NW_027445629.1, from coordinate 1,049,966 downwards.
GACAGTGAAAACCAGCTACAGCTTTCAGTGCTGGCAGCTTTCCTGTGGGCGCAATCTCTGGACATTTCCAATTTGGCAGCCGGGCTCTGCCAGAGAGAGATACAGAGTGTTGCCCCATTAGGAAGCAATGCTTTAGCAGAGCGCGAATGTGTGTGTGGCAGCGAATGCAGTTCCAAGGGACAGTGAAAACCAGCTACAGCTTTCAGTGCTGGCAGCTTTCCTGTGGGCGCAATCTCTGGACATTTCCAATTTGGCAGCCGGGCTCTGCCAGAGACAGATACAGAGTGTTGCCCCATTACGAAGCAAAGCTTTAGCAGAGCGCGAATGTCTGTGTAGCAGCGAATGCAGTTCCAAGGGACAGTGAAAACCAGCTAGAGCTTTCAGTGCTGGCAGCTTTCCTGTGGGCGCAATCTCTGGACGTTTCCAATTCGGCAGCCGGGCTCTGCCAGAGAGAGATACAGAGTTTTGCCCCATTACGAAGCAATGCTTTTGTAGAGCGCGAATGTCTGTGTGGCAGCGAATGCAGTTCCAAGGGACAGTGAAAACCAGCTAGAGCTTTCAGTGCTGGCAGCTTTCCTGTGGGCGCAATCGCTGGACGTTTCCAATTTGGCAGCCGGCCTCTGCCAGAGACAGATACAGAGTGTTGCCCCATTAGGAAGCAATGCTTTAGCAGAGCGCGAATGTCTGTGTGGCAGCGAATGCAGTTCCAAGGGACAGTGAAAACCAGCTACAGCTTTCAGTGCTGGCAGCTTTCCTGTGGGCGCAATCTCTGGACATTTCCAATTTGGCAGCCGAGCTCTGCCAGAGACAGATACAGAGTCTTGCCCCCTTACCAAGCAAAGCTTTAGCAGAGCGCGAATGTATGTGTGGCAACGAATGCAGTTCCAAGGGACAGTGAAAACCAGCTACAGCTTTCAGTGCTGGCAGCTTTCCTGTGGGCGCAATCTCTGGACGTTTCCAATTTGGCAGCCGGGCTCTGCCAGAGAGAGATACAGAGTGTTGCACCATTACGAAGCAATGCTTTTGTAGAGCGCGAATGTCTGTGTGGCAGCGAATGCAGTTCCAAGGGACAGTGAAAACCAGCTAGAGCTTTCAGTGCTGGCAGCTTTCCTGTGGGCGCAATCTCTGGACGTTTCCAATTTGGCAGCCGGGCTCTGCCAGAGACAGATACAGAGTGTTGCCCCATTAGGAAGCAAAGCTTTAGCAGAGCGCGAATGTCTGTGTGGCAGCGAATGCAGTTCCAAGGGACAGTAAAAAACAGCTACAGCTTTCAGTGCTGGCAGCTTTCCTGTGGGCGCAATCTCTGGACGTTTCCAATTTGGCAGCCGGGCTCTGCCAGAGACAGATACAGAGTGTTGCCCCCTTACCAAGCAAAGCTTTAGCAGAGCGCGAATGTCTGTGTGGCAGCGAATGCAGTTCCAAGGGACAGTGAAAACCAGCTACAGCTTCCACTGCTGGCATCTTTCCTGTGGGCACAATCTCTGGACGTTTCCAATTTGGCAGCCGGGCTCTGCCAGAGAGAGATACAGAGTGTTGCCCCATTACGAAGCAATGCTTTTGTAGAGCGCGAATGTCTGTGTGGCAGCGAATGCAGTTCCAAGGGACAGTGAAAACCAGCTACAGCTTTCAGTGCTGGCAGCTTTCCTGTGGGCGCAATCTCTGGACGTTTCCAATTTGGCAGCCGGGTCTGCCAGAGAGAGATACAGTGTGTTGCCCCATTAGGAAGCAATGCTTTAGCAGAGCGCGAATGTCTGTGTGGCAGCGAATGCAGTTCCAAGGGACAGTGAAAACCAGCTACAGCTTTCAGTGCTAGCAGCTTTCCTGTGGGCGCAATCTCTGGACGTTTCCAATTTGGCAGCCGGGCTCTGCCAGAGAGAGATACAGAGTGTTGCCCCATTAGGAAGCAATGCTTTAGCAGAGCGCGAATGTCTGTGTGGCAGCGAATGCAGTTCCAAGGGACAGTAAAAACCAGCTACAGCTTTCAGTGCTGGCAGCTTTCCTGTGGGCGCAATCTCTGGACGTTTCCAATTTGGCAGCCGGGCTCTGCCAGAGAGAGATACAGAGTGTTGCCCCATTACGAAGCAATGCTTTAGCAGAGCGCGAATGTCTGTGTGGCAGCGAATGCAGTTCCAAGGGACAGTGAAAACCAGCTAGAGCTTTCAGTGCTGGCAGCTTTCCTGTGGGCGCAATCTCTGGACGTTTCCAATTTGGCAGCCAGGCTCTGCCAGAGAGAGATACAGAGTGTTGCCCCATTAGGAAGCAATGCTTTAGCAGAGCGCGAATGTCTGTGTGGCAGCGAATGCAGTTCCAAGGGACAGTGAAAACCAGCTAGAGCTTTCAGTGCTGGCAGCTTTCCTGTGGGCGCAATCTCTGGACGTTACCAGTTCGGCAGCCGGGCTTTGCCAGAGACAGATACAGAGTGTTGCCCCATTTCGAAGCAATGCTTTTGTAGAGCGCGAATGTCTGTGTGGCAGCGAATGCAGTTCCAAGGGACAGTGAAAACCAGCTACAGCTTTCAGTGCTGGCAGCTTTCCTGTGGGCGCAATCTCTGGACGTTTCCAATTTGGCAGCCGGGCTCTGCCAGAGACAGATACAGAGTGTTGCCCCATTAGGAAGCAATGCTTTAGCAGAGCGCGAATGTGTGTGTGGCAGCGAATGCAGTTCCAAGGGACAGTGAAAACCAGCTAGAGCTTTCAGTGCTGGCAGCTTTCCTGTGGGCGCAATCTCTGGACGTTTCCAATTTGGCAGCCGGGCTCTGCCAGAGAGAGATACAGAGTGTTGCCCCATTAGGAAGCAATGCTTTAGCAGAGCGCGAATGTCTGTGTGGCAGCGAATGCAGTTCCAAGGGACAGTGAAAACCAGCTACAGCTTTCAGTGCTGGCAGCTTTCCTGTGGGCGCAATCTCTGGACATTTCCAATTTGGCAGCCGAGCTCTGCCAGAGACAGATACAGAGTCTTGCCCCCTTACCAAGCAAAGCTTTAGCAGAGCGCGAATGTATGTGTGGCAACGAATGCAGTTCCAAGGGACAGTGAAAACCAGCTACAGCTTTCAGTGCTGGCAGCTTTCCTGTGGGCGCAATCTCTGGACGTTTCCAATTTGGCAGCCAGGCTCTGCCAGAGAGAGATACAGAGTGTTGCCCCATTACGAAGCAAAGCTTTAGCAGAGCGCGAATGTATGTGTAGCAGCGAATGTAGTTCCAAGGGACAGTGAAAACCAGCTAGAGCTTTCAGTGCTGGCAGCTTTCCTGTGGGCGCAATCTCTGGACGTTTCCAATTCGGCAGCCGGGCTCTGCCAGAGACAGATACAGAGTGTTGCCCCATTACGAAGCAATGCTTTTGTAGAGCGCGAATGTCTGTGTGGCAGCGAATGCAGTTCCAAGGGACAGTGAAAACCAGCTACAGCTTTCAGTGCTGGCAGCTTTCCTGTGGGCGCAATCTCTGGACGTTTCCAATTTAGCAGCCGGGCTCTGCCAGAGACAGATACAGAGTGTTGCCCCATTAGGAAGCAATGCTTTAGCAGAGCGCGAATGTCTGTGTGGCAGCGAATGCAGTTCCAAGGGACAGTGAAAACCAGCTACAGCTTTCAGTGCTGGCAGCTTTCCTGTGGGCGCAATCTCTGGACGTTTCCAATTTGGCAGCCGGGCTCTGCCAGAGACAGATACAGAGTGTTGCCCCATTAGGAAGCAATGCTTTAGCAGAGCGCGAATGTCTGTGTGGCAGCGAATGCAGTTCCAAGGGACAGTAAAAACCAGCTACAGCTTTCAGTGCTGGCAGCTTTCCTGTGGGCGCAATCTCTGGACATTTCCAATTTGGCAGCCGAGCTCTGCCAGAGACAGATACAGAGTCTTGCCCCCTTACCAAGCAAAGCTTTAGCAGAGCGCGAATGTCTGTGTGGCAGCGAATGCAGTTCCAAGGGACAGTGAAAACCAGCTACAGCTTTCAGTGCTGGCAGCTTTCCTGTGGGCGCAATCTCTGGACGTTTCCAATTTGGCAGCCGGGCTCTGCCAGAGAGAGATACAGAGTGTTGCCCCATTACGAAGCAATGCTTTAGCAGAGCGCGAATGTCTGTGTGGCAACGAATGCAGTTCCAAGGGACAGTGAAAACCAGCTACAGCTTTCAGTGCTGGCAGCTTTCCTGTGGGCGCAATCTCTGGACGTTTCCAATTTGGCAGCCGGGCTCTGCCAGAGAGAGATACAGAGTGTTGCCCCATTACGAAGCAATGCTTTTGTAGAGCGCGAATGTCTGTGTGGCAGCGAATGCAGTTCCAAGGGACAGTGAAAACCAGCTAGAGCTTTCAGTGCTGGCAGCTTTCCTGTGGGCGCAATCTCTGGACGTTTCCAATTTGGCAGCCGGGCTCTGCCAGAGACAGATACAGAGTGTTGCCCCATTAGGAAGCAAAGATTTAGCAGAGCGCGAATGTCTGTGTGGCAGCGAATGCAGTTCCAAGGGACAGTAAAAACCAGCTACAGCTTTCAGTGCTGGCAGCTTTCCTGTGGGCGCAATCTCTGGACGTTTCCAATTTGGCAGCCGGGCTCTGCCAGAGACAGATACAGAGTGTTGCCCCCTTACCAAGCAAAGCTTTAGCAGAGCGCGAATGTCTGTGTGGCAGCGAATGCAGTTCCAAGGGACAGTGAAAACCAGCTACAGCTTTCAGTGCTAGCAGCTTTCCTGTGGGCGCAATCTCTGGACGTTTCCAATTTGGCAGCCGGGCTCTGCCAGAGAGAGATACAGAGTGTTGCCCCATTAGGAAGCAATGCTTTAGCAGAGCGCGAATGTCTGTGTGGCAGCGAATGCAGTTCCAAGGGACAGTGAAAACCAGCTACAGCTTCCACTGCTGGCAGCTTTCCTGTGGGCGCAATCTCTGGACGTTTCCAATTTGGCAGCCGGGCTCTGCCAGAGAGAGATACAGAGTGTTGCCCCCTTACCAAGCAATGCTTTAGCAGAGCGCGAATGTCTGTGTGGCAGCGAATGCAGTTCCAAGGGACAGTGAAAACCAGCTAGAGCTTTCAGTGCTGGCAGCTTTCCTGTGAGCGCAATCTCTGGACGTTTCCAATTCGGCAGCCGGGCTCTGCCAGAGACAGATACAGAGTGTTGCCCCATATAGGAAGCAATGCTTTAGCAGAGTGCGAATGTCTGTGTGGCAGCGAATGCAGTTCCAAGGGACAGTGAAAACCAGCTAGAGCTTTCAGTGCTGGCAGCTTTCCTGTGGGCGCAATCTCTGGACGTTTCCAATTTGGCAGCCGGGCTCTGCCAGAGAGAGATACAGAGTGTTGCCCCATTAGGAAGCAATGCTTTAGCAGAGCGCGAATGTGTGTGTGGCAGCGAATGCAGTTCCAAGGGACAGTGAAAACCAGCTACAGCTTTCAGTGCTGGCAGCTTTCCTGTGGGCGCAATCTCTGGACGTTTCCAATTTGGCAGCCGGGCTCTGCCAGGGACAGATACAGAGTGTTGCCCCATTACGAAGCAAAGCTTTAGCAGAGCGCGAATGTCTGTGTAGCAGCGAATGCAGTTCCAAGGGACAGTGAAAACCAGCTAGAGCTTTCAGTGCTGGCAGCTTTCCTGTGGGCGCAATCTCTGGACGTTTCCAATTTGGCAGCCGGGCTCTGCCAGAGACAGATACAGAGTGTTGCCCCATTAGGAAGCAATGCTTTAGGAGAGCGCGAATGTCTGTGTGGCAGCGAATGCAGTTCCAAGGGACAGTGAAAACCAGCTACGGCTTTCAGTGCTGGCAGCTTTCCTGTGGGCGCAATCTCTGGACGTTTCCAATTTGGCAGCCGGGCTCTGCCAGAGAGAGATACAGAGTGTTGCACCATTACGAAGCAATGCTTTTGTAGAGCGCGAATGTCTGTGTGGCAGCGAATGCAGTTCCAAGGGACAGTGAAAACCAGCTAGAGCTTTCAGTGCTGGCAGCTTTCCTGTGGGCGCAATCTCTGGACGTTTCCAATTTGGCAGCCGGGCTCTGCCAGAGACAGATACAGAGTGTTGCCCCATTAGGAAGCAAAGATTTAGCAGAGCGCGAATGTCTGTGTGGCAGCGAATGCAGTTCCAAGGGACAGTAAAAAACAGCTACAGCTTTCAGTGCTGGCAGCTTTCCTGTGGGCGCAATCTCTGGACGTTTCCAATTTGGCAGCCGGGCTCTGCCAGAGACAGATACAGAGTGTTGCCCCCTTACCAAGCAAAGCTTTAGCAGAGCGCGAATGTCTGTGTGGCAGCGAATGCAGTTCCAAGGGACAGTGAAAACCAGCTAGAGCTTTCAGTGCTGGCAGCTTTCCTGTGGGCACAATCTCTGGACGTTTCCAATTTGGCAGCCGGGCTCTGCCAGAGAGAGATACAGAGTGTTGCCCCATTAGGAAGCAATGCTTTAGCAGAGCGCGAATGTCTGTGTGGCAGCGAATGCAGTTCCAAGGGACAGTGAAAACCAGCTACAGCTTTCAGTGCTAGCAGCTTTCCTGTGGGCGCAATCTCTGGACGTTTCCAATTTGGCAGCCGGGCTCTGCCAGAGACAGATACAGAGTGTTGCCCCATTAGGAAGCAATGCTTTAGCAGAGCGCGAATGTCTGTGTGGCAGCGAATGCAGTTCCAAGGGACAGTGAAAACCAGCTAGAGCTTTCAGTGCTGGCAGCTTTCCTGTGGGCGCAATCTCTGGACGTTTCCAATTTGGCAGCCGGGCTCTGCCAGAGAGAGATACAGACTGTTGCCCCATTACGAAGCAAAGCTTTAGCAGAGCGCGAATGTCTGTGTGGCAGCGAATGCAGTTCCAAGGGACAGTGAAAACCAGCTAGAGCTTTCAGTGCTGGCAGCTTTCCTGTGGGCGCAATCTCTGGACGTTTCCAATTTGGCAGCCGGGCTCTGCCAGAGAGAGATACAGAGTGTTGCCCCATTACGAAGCAATGCTTTAGCAGAGCGCGAATGTATGTGTGGCAACGAATGCAGTTCCAAGGGACAGTGAAAACCAGCTACAGCTTTCAGTGCTGGCAGCTTTCCTGTGGGCGCAATCTCTGGACGTTTCCAATTTGGCAGCCGGGCTCTGCCAGAGACAGATACAGAGTGTTGCCCCATTACGAAGCAATGCTTTTGTAGAGCGCGAATGTCTGTGTGGCAGCGAATGCAGTTCCAAGGGACAGTGAAAACCAGCTAGAGCTTTCAGTGCTGGCAGCTTTCCTGTGGGCGCAATCTCTGGACGTTTCCAATTCGGCAGCCGGGCTCTGCCAGACAGTGATACAGAGTGTTGCCCCCTTACCAAGCAAAGCTTTAGCAGAGCGCGAATGTCTGTGTGGCAGCGAATGCAGTTCCAAGGGACAGTAAAAACCAGCTAGAGCTTTCAGTGCTGGCAGCTTTCCTGTGGGCGCAATCTCTGGACGTTTCCAATTTGGCAGCCGGGCTCTGCCAGACAGAGATACAGAGTGTTGCCCCCTTACCAAGCAAAGCTTTAGCAGAGCGCGAATGTCTGTGTGGCAGCGAATGCAGTTCCAAGGGACAGTGAAAACCAGCTAGAGCTTTCAGTGCTGGCAGCTTTCCTGTGGGCGCAATCTCTGGACGTTTCCAATTTGGCAGCCGGGCTCTGCCAGACAGAGATACAGAGTGTTGCCCCCTTACCAAGCAAAGCTTTAGCAGAGCGCGAAAGTCTGTGTGGCAGCGAATGCAGTTCCAAGGGACAGTAAAAACCAGCTACAGCTTTCAGTGCTGGCAGCTTTCCTGTGGGCGCAATCTCTGGACGTTTCCAATTTGGCAGCCGGGCTCTGCCAGAGACAGATACAGAGTGTTGCCCCCTTACCAAGCAAAGCTTTAGCAGAGCGCGAATGTCTGTGTGGCAACGAATGCAGTTCCAAGGGACAGTGAAAACCAGCTAGAGCTTTCAGTGCTGGCAGCTTTCCTGTGGGCACAATCTCTGGACGTTTCCAATTTGGCAGCCGGGCTCTGCCAGAGACAGATACAGAGTGTTGCCCCATTAGGAAGCAATGCTTTAGCAGAGCGCGAATGTCTGTGTGGCAGCGAATGCAGTTCCAAGGGACAGTGAAAACCAGCTACAGCTTTCAGTGCTGGCAGCTTTCCTGTGGGCGCAATCTCTGGACGTTTCCAATTTGGCAGCCGGGCTCTGCCAGAGAGAGATACAGACTGTTGCCCCATTACGAAGCAAAGCTTTAGCAGAGCGCGAATGTCTGTGTGGCAGCGAATGCAGTTCCAAGGGACAGTGAAAACCAGCTAGAGCTTTCAGTGCTGGCAGCTTTCCTGTGGGCGCAATCTCTGGACGTTTCCAATTTGGCAGCCGGGCTCTGCCAGAGAGAGATACAGAGTGTTGCCCCATTACGAAGCAATGCTTTAGCAGAGCGCGAATGTCTGTGTGGCAGCGAATGCAGTTCCAAGGGACAGTGAAAACCAGCTATAGCTTTCAGTGCTGGCAGCTTACCTGTGGGCGCAATCTCTGGACGTTTCCAATTTGGCAGCCGGGCTCTGCTAGAGACTGATGCAGAGTGTATCCCCCTTTCCAAGCAAAGCTTTATTAAAGCGCGAATGTCTGTGTGCCAGCGAATGCAGTTCTAAGGGACAGTGAAAAGCAGCTACAGCTTTCCGTGCTGGCAGCTTTCCTGTGGGCGCAATCTCTGGACGTTTCCATTTCGGCAGCCGGGCTCTGCCAGAGAGAGATACAGAGTGTTGACCCCTTACCAAGCAATGCTTTTGTAGAGCGCGAATGTCTGTGTGGCAGCGAATGCAGTTCCAAGGGACAGTGAAAACCAGCTACAGCTTTCAGTGCTGGCAGCTTTCCTGTGGGCGCAATCTCTGGACGTTTCCAATTTGGCAGCCGGGCTCTGCCAGAGAGAGATACAGAGTGTTGCCCCATTAGGAAGCAATGCTTTAGCAGAGCGCGAATGTCTGTGTGGCAGCGAATGCAGTTCCAAGGGACAGTGAAAACCAGCTACAGCTTTCAGTGCTGGCAGCTTTCCTGTGGGCGCAATCTCTGGACATTTCCAATTTGGCAGCCGGGCTCTGCCAGAGAGAGATACAGAGTGTTGCCCCATTACGAAGCAATGCTTTAGCAGAGTGCGAATGTCTGTGTGGCAGCGAATGCAGTTCCAAGGGACAGTGAAAACCAGCTATAGCTTTCAGTGCTGGCAGCTTACCTGTGGGCGCAATCTCTGGACGTTTCCAATTTGGCAGCCGGGCTCTGCCAGAGAGAGATGCAGAGTGTATCCCCCTTTCCAAGCAAAGCTTTATTAAAGCGCGAATGTCTGTGTGCCAGCGAATGCAGTTCCAAGGGACAGTGAAAAGCAGCTACAGCTTTCCGTGCTGGCAGCTTTCCTGTGGGCGCAATCTCTGGACGTTTCCATTTCGGCAGCCGGGCTCTGCCAGAGAGAGATACAGAGTGTTGACCCCTTACCAAGCAATGCTTTTGTAGAGCGCGAATGTCTGTGTGGCAGCGAATGCAGTTCCAAGGGACAGTGAAAACCAGCTACAGCTTTCAGTGCTGGCAGCTTTCCTGTGGGCGCAATCTCTGGACGTTTCCAATTTGGCAGCCGGGCTCTGCCAGAGAGAGATACAGAGTGTTGCCCCATTAGGAAGCAATGCTTTAGCAGAGCGCGAATGTCTGTGTGGCAGCGAATGCAGTTCCAAGGGACAGTGAAAACCAGCTACAGCTTTCAGTGCTGGCAGCTTTCCTGTGGGCGCAATATCTGGACATTTCCAATTTGGCAGCCGGGCTCTGCCAGAGAGAGATACAGAGTGTTGCCCCATTACGAAGCAAAGCTTTAGCAGAGCTCGAATGTCTGTGTGGCAGCGAATGCAGTTCCAAGGCACAGTGAAAACCAGCTACAGCTTTCAGTGCTGGCAACTTTCCTGTGGGCGCAATCTCTGGATGCTTCCAATTTGGCAGCCGGGCTCTGCCAGAGAGAGATACAGAGTGTTGCACCATTACGAAGCAAAGCTTTAGCAGAGCGCGAATGTCTGTGTGGCAGCGAATGCAGTTCCAAGGGACAGTGAAAACCAGCTAGAGCTTTCAGTGCTGGCAGCTTTCCTGTGGGCGCAATCTCTGGACGTTTCCAATTTGGCAGCCGGGCTCTGCCAGAGACAGATACAGAGTGTTGCCCCATTACGAAGCAAAGCTTTAGCAGAGCGCGAATGTCTGTGTGGCAGCGAATGCAGTTCCAAGGGACAGTGAAAACCAGCTACAGCTTTCAGTGCTGGCAGCTTTCCTGTGGGCGCAATCTCTGGACGTTTCCAATTCGGCAGCCGGGCTCTGCCAGAGAGAGATACAGAGTGTTGCCCCATTACGAAGCAATGCTTTAGCAGAGCACGAATGTCTGTCTATCAGCGAATGCAGTTCCAAGGGACAGTGAAAACCAGCTAGAGCTTTCAGTGCTGGCAGCTTTCCTGTGGGCGCAATCTCTGGACGCTTCCAATTTGGCAGACGGGCTCTGCCAGAGACAGATACAGAGTGTTGCCCCAGTAGGAAGCAATGCTTTAGCAGAGCGCGAATGTCTGTGTGGCAGCGAATGCAGTTCCAAGGGACAGTGAAAACCAGCTAGAGCTTTCAGTGCTGGCAGCTTTCCTGTGGGCGCAATCTCTGGACGTTTCCAATTTGGCAGCCGGGCTCTGCCAGAGAGAGATACAGAGTGTTGCCCCATTACGAAGCAAAGCTTTAGCAGAGCGCGAATGTGTGTGTGGCAGCGAATGCAGTTCCAAGGGACAGTGAAAACCAGCTACAGCTTTCAGTGCTGGCAGCTTTCCTGTGGGCGCAATCTCTGGACATTTCCAATTTGGCAGCCGGGCTCTGCCAGAGAGAGATACAGAGTCTTGCCCCCTTACCAAGCAAAGCTTTAGCAGAGCGCGAATGTCTGTGTGGCAGCGAATGCAGTTCCAAGGGACAGTGAAAACCAGCTAGAGCTTTCAGTGCTGGCAGCTTTCCTGTGGGCGCAATCTCTGGACGTTTCCAATTTGGCAGCCAGGCTCTGCCAGAGAGAGATACAGAGTGTTGCCCCATTACGAAGCAAAGCTTTAGCAGAGCGCGAATGTCTGTGTGGCAGCGAATGCAGTTCCAAGGGACAGTGAAAACCAGCTAGAGCTTTCAGTGCTGGCAGCTTTCCTGTGGGCGCAATCTCTGGACGTTTCCAGTTCGGCAGCCGGGCTTTGCCAGAGACAGATACAGAGTGTTGCCCCATTTCGAAGCAATGCTTTTGTAGAGCGCGAATGTCTGTGTGGCAGCGAATGCAGTTCCAAGGGACAGTGAAAACCAGCTACAGCTTTCAGTGCTGGCAGCTTTCCTGTGGGCGCAATCTCTGGACGTTTCCAATTTGGCAGCCGGGCTCTGCCAGAGAGAGATACAGAGTGTTGCCCCATTAGGAAGCAATGCTTTAGCAGAGCGCGAATGTGTGTGTGGCAGCGAATGCAGTTCCAAGGGACAGTGAAAACCAGCTAGAGCTTTCAGTGCTGGCAGCTTTCCTGTGGGCGCAATCTCTGGACGTTTCCAATTTGGCAGCCGGGCTCTGCCAGAGAGAGATACAGAGTGTTGCCCCATTAGGAAGCAATGCTTTAGCAGAGCGCGAATGTCTGTGTGGCAGCGAATGCAGTTCCAAGGGACAGTGAAAACCAGCTACAGCTTTCAGTGCTGGCAGCTTTCCTGTGGGCGCAATCTCTGGACATTTCCAATTTGGCAGCCGAGCTCTGCCAGAGACAGATACAGAGTCTTGCCCCCTTACCAAGCAAAGCTTTAGCAGAGCGCGAATGTATGTGTAGCAGCGAATGTAGTTCCAAGGGACAGTGAAAACCAGCTAGAGCTTTCAGTGCTGGCAGCTTTCCTGTGGGCGCAGTCTCTGGACGTTTCCAATTCGGCAGCCGGGCTCTGCCAGAGACAGATACAGAGTGTTGCCCCCTTACCAAGCAATGCTTTTGTAAAGCGCGAATGTCTGTGTGGCAGCGAATGCAGTTCCAAGGGACAGTGAAAACCAGCTAGAGCTTTCAGTGCTGGCAGCTTTCCTGTGGGCGCAATCTCTGGACGTTTCCAATTTGGCAGCCAGGCTCTGCCAGAGAGAGATACAGAGTGTTGCCCCATTACGAAGCAAAGCTTTAGCAGAGCGCGAATGTCTGTGTGGCAGCGAATGCAGTTCCAAGGGACAGTGAAAACCAGCTAGAGCTTTCAGTGCTGGCAGCTTTCCTGTGGGCGCAATCTCTGGACGTTTCCAGTTCGGCAGCCGGGCTTTGCCAGAGACAGATACAGAGTGTTGCCCCATTTCGAAGCAATGCTTTTGTAGAGCGCGAATGTCTGTGTGGCAGCGAATGCAGTTCCAAGGGACAGTGAAAACCAGCTACAGCTTTCAGTGCTGGCAGCTTTCCTGTGGGCGCAATCTCTGGACGTTTCCAATTTGGCAGCCGGGCTCTGCCAGAGAGAGATACAGAGTGTTGCCCCATTAGGAAGCAATGCTTTAGCAGAGCGCGAATGTGTGTGTGGCAGCGAATGCAGTTCCAAGGGACAGTGAAAACCAGCTAGAGCTTTCAGTGCTGGCAGCTTTCCTGTGGGCGCAATCTCTGGACGTTTCCAATTTGGCAGCCGGGCTCTGCCAGAGAGAGATACAGAGTGTTGCCCCATTAGGAAGCAATGCTTTAGCAGAGCGCGAATGTCTGTGTGGCAGCGAATGCAGTTCCAAGGCACAGTGAAAACCAGCTACAGCTTTCAGTGCTGGCAGCTTTCCTGTGGGCGCAATCTCTGGACATTTCCAATTTGGCAGCCGAGCTCTGCCAGAGACAGATACAGAGTCTTGCCCCCTTACCAAGCAAAGCTTTAGCAGAGCGCGAATGTATGTGTAGCAGCGAATGTAGTTCCAAGGGACAGTGAAAACCAGCTAGAGCTTTCAGTGCTGGCAGCTTTCCTGTGGGCGCAGTCTCTGGACGTTTCCAATTCGGCAGCCGGGCTCTGCCAGAGACAGATACAGAGTGTTGCCCCATTACGAAGCAATGCTTTTGTAAAGCGCGAATGTCTGTGTGGCAGCGAATGCAGTTCCAAGGGACAGTGAAAACCAGCTAGAGCTTTCAGTGCTGGCAGCTTTCCTGTGGGCGCAATCTCTGGACGTTTCCAATTTAGCAGCCGGGCTCTGCCAGAGACAGATACAGAGTGTTGCCCCATTAGGAAGCAATGCTTTAGCAGAGCGCGAATGTCTGTGTGGCAGCGAATGCAGTTCCAAGGGACAGTGAAAACCAGCTACAGCTTTCAGTGCTGGCAGCTTTCCTGTGGGCGCAATCTCTGGACGTTTCCAATTTGGCAGCCGGGCTCTGCCAGAGACAGATACAGAGTGTTGCCCCATTAGGAAGCAATGCTTTAGCAGAGCGCGAATGTCTGTGTGGCAGCGAATGCAGTTCCAAGGGACAGTGAAAACCAGCTACAGCTTTCAGTGCTGGCAGCTTTCCTGTGGGCGCAATCTCTGGACATTTCCAATTTGGCAGCCGAGCTCTGCCAGAGACAGATACAGAGTCTTGCCCCCTTACCAAGCAAAGCTTTAGCAGAGCGCGAATGTCTGTGTGGCAGCGAATGCAGTTCCAAGGGACAGTGAAAACCAGCTACAGCTTTCAGTGCTGGCAGCTTTCCTGTGGGCGCAATCTCTGGACGTTTCCAATTTGGCAGCCGGGCTCTGCCAGAGAGAGATACAGAGTGTTGCCCCATTACGAAGCAATGCTTTAGCAGAGCGCGAATGTCTGTGTGGCAGCGAATGCAGTTCCAAGGGACAGTGAAAACCAGCTAGAGCTTTCAGTGCTGGCAGCTTTCCTGTGGGCGCAATCTCTGGACGTTTCTAATTTGGCAGCCGGGCTCTGCCAGAGACAGATACAGAGTGTAGCCCCATTACTAAGCAATACTTTAGCAGAGCACGAATGTCTGTGTGCCAGCGAATGCAGTTCCAAGGGACAGTGAAAACCAGCTACATCTTTCAGTGCTGGCAGCTTTCCTGTGGGCGCAATCTCTGGACGTTTCCAATTTGGCAGCCGGGCTCTACCAGAGACAGATACAGAGTGTTGCCCCCTTACCAAGCAATGCTTTAGCAGAGCGCGAATGTCTGTGTGGCAGCGAATGCAGTTCCAAGGGACAGTGAAAACCAGCTACAGCTTTCAGTGCTGGCAGCTTTCCTGTGGGCGCAATCTCTACACGCTTCCAATTTGGCAGCCGGGCTCTGCCAGAGACAGATACAGAGTGTTGCCCCCTTACCAAGCAATGCTTTAGCAGAGCGCGAATGTCTGTGTGGCAGCGAATGCAGTTCCAAGGGACAGTGAAAACCAGCTACAGCTTTCAGTGCTGGCAGCTTTCCTGTGGGCGCAATCTCTGGACGTTTCCAATTTGGCAGCCGGGCACTGCCAGAGACAGATACAGAGTGTTGCCCCCTTAGGAAGAAATGCTTTACCAGAGCGCGAATGTCTGTGTGGCAGCGAATGCAGTTCCAAGGGACAGTGAAAACCAGCTACAGCTTTCCGTGCTGGCAGCTTTCCTGTGGGCGCAATCTCTGGACGTTTCCAATTTGGCAGCCGGGCTCTGCCAGAGACAGATACAGAGTGTTGCCCCATTTCGAAGCAATGCTTTAGCAGAGCGCGAATGTCTGTGTGGCAGCGAATGCAGTTCCAAGGGACAGTGAAAACCAGCTAGAGCTTTCAGTGCTGGCAGCTTTCCTGTGGGCGCAATCTCTGGACGTTTCCAATTTGGCAGCCGGGCTCTGCCAGAGACAGATACAGAGTGTTGCCCCATTAGGAAGCAATGCTTTAGCAGAGCGCGAATGTCTGTGTGGCAGCGAATGCAGTTCCAAGGGACAGTGAAAACCAGCTACAGCTTTCAGTGCTGGCAGCTTTCCTGTGGGCGCAATCTCTGGACGTTTCCAATTTGGCAGCCAGGCTCTGCCAGAGACAGATACAGAGTGTTGCCCCATTACGAAGCAATGCTTTAGCAGAGCGCGAATGTCTGTGTGGCAGCGAATGCAGTTCCAAGGGACAGTGAAAACCAGCTAGAGCTTTCAGTGCTGGCAGCTTTCCTGTGGGCGCAATCTCTGGACGTTTCCAATTTGGCAGCCGGGCTCTGCCAGAGACAGATACAGAGTGTTGCCCCATTAGGAAGCAATGCTTTAGCAGAGCGCGAATGTCTGTGTGGCAGCGAATGCAGTTCCAAGGGACAGTGAAAACCAGCTACAGCTTTCAGTGCTGGCAGCTTTCCTGTGGGCGCAATCTCTGGACGTTTCCAATTTGGCAGCCAGGCTCTGCCAGAGACAGATACAGAGTGTTGCCCCCTTACCAAGCAAAGCTTTAGCAGAGCGCGAATGTCTGTGTGGCAGCGAATGCAGTTCCAAGGGACAGTGAAAACCAGCTACAGCTTTCAGTGCTGGCAGCTTTCCTGTGGGCGCAATCTCTGGACGTTTCCAATTTAGCAGCCGGGCTCTGCCAGAGACAGATACAGAGTGTTGCCCCATTAGGAAGCAATGCTTTAGCAGAGCGCGAATGTCTGTGTGGCAGCGAATGCAGTTCCAAGGGACAGTGAAAACCAGCTACAGCTTTCAGTGCTGGCAGCTTTCCTGTGGGCGCAATCTCTGGACGTTTCCAATTTGGCAGCCGGGCTCTGCCAGAGAGAGATACAGAGTGTTGCCCCATTAGGAAGCAATGCTTTAGCAGAGCGCGAATGTCTGTGTGGCAGCGAATGCAGTTCCAAGGGACAGTGAAAACCAGCTACAGCTTTCAGTGCTGGCAGCTTTCCTGTGGGCGCAATCTCTGGACATTTCCAATTTGGCAGCCGAGCTCTGCCAGAGACAGATACAGAGTCTTGCCCCCTTACCAAGCAAAGCTTTAGCAGAGCGCGAATGTCTGTGTGGCAGCGAATGCAGTTCCAAGGGACAGTGAAAACCAGCTACAGCTTTCAGTGCTGGCAGCTTTCCTGTGGGCGCAATCTCTGGACGTTTCCAATTTGGCAGCCGGGCTCTGCCAGAGAGAGATACAGAGTGTTGCCCCATTACGAAGCAATGCTTTAGCAGAGCGCGAATGTCTGTGTGGCAACGAATGCAGTTCCAAGGGACAGTGAAAACCAGCTACAGCTTTCAGTGCTGGCAGCTTTCCTGTGGGCGCAATCTCTGGACGTTTCCAATTTGGCAGCCGGGCTCTGCCAGAGACAGATACAGAGTGTTGCCCCATTAGGAAGCAAAGATTTAGCAGAGCGCGAATGTCTGTGTGGCAGCGAATGCAGTTCCAAGGGACAGTAAAAACCAGCTACAGCTTTCAGTGCTGGCAGCTTTCCTGTGGGCGCAATCTCTGGACGTTTCCAATTTGGCAGCCGGGCTCTGCCAGAGACAGATACAGAGTGTTGCCCCCTTACCAAGCAAAGCTTTAGCAGAGCGCGAATGTCTGTGTGGCAGCGAATGCAGTTCCAAGGGACAGTGAAAACCAGCTAGAGCTTTCAGTGCTGGCAGCTTTCCTGTGGGCACAATCTCTGGACGTTTCCAATTTGGCAGCCGGGCTCTGCCAGAGAGAGATACAGAGTGTTGCCCCATTACGAAGCAATGCTTTTGTAGAGCGCGAATGTCTGTGTGGCAGCGAATGCAGTTCCAAGGGACAGTGAAAACCAGCTAGAGCTTTCAGTGCTGGCAGCTTTCCTGTGGGCGCAATCTCTGGACGTTTCCAATTTGGCAGCCGGGCTCTGCCAGAGAGAGATACAGAGTGTTGCCCCATTAGGAAGCAATGCTTTAGCAGAGCGCGAATGTGTGTGTGGCAGCGAATGCAGTTCCAAGGGACAGTGAAAACCAGCTACAGCTTCCACTGCTGGCAGCTTTCCTGTGGGCGCAATCTCTGGACGTTTCCAATTTGGCAGCCGGGCTCTGCCAGAGAGAGATACAGACTGTTGCCCCATTACGAAGCAAAGCTTTAGCAGAGCGCGAATGTCTGTGTGGCAGCGAATGCAGTTCCAAGGGACAGTGAAAACCAGCTACAGCTTTCAGTGCTGGCAGCTTTCCTGTGGGCGCAATCTCTGGACGTTTCCAATTTGGCAGCCGGGCTCTGCCAGAGAGAGATACAGAGTTTTGCCCCATATAGGAAGCAATGCTTTAGCAGAGTGCGAATGTCTGTGTGGCAGCGAATGCAGTTCCAAGGGACAGTGAAAACCAGCTAGAGCTTTCAGTGCTGGCAGCTTTCCTGTGGGCGCAATCTCTGGACGTTTCCAATTTGGCAGCCGGGCTCTGCCAGGGACAGATACAGAGTGTTGCCCCATTACGAAGCAAAGCTTTAGCAGAGCGCGAATGTCTGTGTAGCAGCGAATGCAGTTCCAAGGGACAGTGAAAACCAGCTAGAGCTTTCAGTGCTGGCAGCTTTCCTGTGGGCGCAATCTCTGGACGTTTCCAATTCGGCAGCCGGGCTCTGCCAGAGAGAGATACAGAGTTTTGCCCCATTACGAAGCAATGCTTTTGTAGAGCGCGAATGTCTGTGTGGCAGCGAATGCAGTTCCAAGGGACAGTGAAAACCAGCTAGAGCTTTCAGTGCTGGCAGCTTTCCTGTGGGCGCAATCTCTGGACGTTTCCAATTTGGCAGCCGGGCTCTGCCAGAGACAGATACAGAGTGTTGCCCCATTAGGAAGCAATGCTTTAGCAGAGCGCGAATGTCTGTGTGGCAGCGAATGCAGTTCCAAGGGACAGTGAAAACCAGCTACAGCTTTCAGTGCTGGCAGCTTTCCTGTGGGCGCAATCTCTGGACGTTTCCAATTTGGCAGCCGGGCTCTGCCAGAGACAGATACAGAGTGTTGCCCCATTTCGAAGCAATGCTTTAGCAGAGCGCGAATGTCTGTGTGGCAGCGAATGCAGTTCCAAGGGACAGTGAAAACCAGCTAGAGCTTTCAGTGCTGGCAGCTTTCCTGTGGGCGCAATCTCTGGACGCTTCCAATTTGGCAGCCGGGCTCTGCCAGAGACAGATACAGAGTGTTGCCCCATTAGGAAGCAATGCTTTAGCAGAGCGCGAATGTCTGTGTGGCAGCGAATGCAGTTCCAAGGGACAGTGAAAACCAGCTACAGCTTTCAGTGCTGGCAGCTTTCCTGTGGGCGCAATCTCTGGACGTTTCCAATTTGGCAGCCAGGCTCTGCCAGAGACAGATACAGAGTGTTGCCCCATTACGAAGCAATGCTTTAGCAGAGCGCGAATGTCTGTGTGGCAGCGAATGCAGTTCCAAGGGACAGTGAAAACCAGCTAGAGCTTTCAGTGCTGGCAGCTTTCCTGTGGGCGCAATCTCTGGACGTTTCCAATTCGGCAGCCGGGCTCTGCCAGACAGAGATACAGAGTGTAGCCCCATTACTAAGCAATGCTTTAGCAGAGCGCGAATGTCTGTGTGGCAGCGAATGCAGTTCCAAGGGACAGTGAAAACCAGCTACAGCTTTCAGTGCTGGCAGCTTTCCTGTGGGCGCAATCTCTGGACGTTTCCAATTTAGCAGCCGGGCTCTGCCAGAGACAGATACAGAGTGTTGCCCCATTAGGAAGCAATGCTTTAGCAGAGCGCGAATGTCTGTGTGGCAGCGAATGCAGTTCCAAGGGACAGTGAAAACCAGCTACAGCTTTCAGTGCTGGCAGCTTTCCTGTGGGCGCAATCTCTGGACGTTTCCAATTTGGCAGCCGGGCTCTGCCAGAGAGAGATACAGAGTGTTGCCCCATTAGGAAGCAATGCTTTAGCAGAGCGCGAATGTCTGTGTGGCAGCGAATGCAGTTCCAAGGGACAGTGAAAACCAGCTACAGCTTTCAGTGCTGGCAGCTTTCCTGTGGGCGCAATCTCTGGACATTTCCAATTTGGCAGCCGAGCTCTGCCAGAGACAGATACAGAGTCTTGCCCCCTTACCAAGCAAAGCTTTAGCAGAGCGCGAATGTCTGTGTGGCAGCGAATGCAGTTCCAAGGGACAGTGAAAACCAGCTACAGCTTTCAGTGCTGGCAGCTTTCCTGTGGGCGCAATCTCTGGACGTTTCCAATTTGGCAGCCGGGCTCTGCCAGAGAGAGATACAGAGTGTTGCCCCATTACGAAGCAATGCTTTAGCAGAGCGCGAATGTCTGTGTGGCAACGAATGCAGTTCCAAGGGACAGTGAAAACCAGCTACAGCTTTCAGTGCTGGCAGCTTTCCTGTGGGCGCAATCTCTGGACGTTTCCAATTTGGCAGCCGGGCTCTGCCAGAGACAGATACAGAGTGTTGCCCCATTAGGAAGCAAAGATTTAGCAGAGCGCGAATGTCTGTGTGGCAGCGAATGCAGTTCCAAGGGACAGTAAAAACCAGCTACAGCTTTCAGTGCTGGCAGCTTTCCTGTGGGCGCAATCTCTGGACGTTTCCAATTTGGCAGCCGGGCTCTGCCAGAGACAGATACAGAGTGTTGCCCCCTTACCAAGCAAAGCTTTAGCAGAGCGCGAATGTCTGTGTGGCAGCGAATGCAGTTCCAAGGGACAGTGAAAACCAGCTAGAGCTTTCAGTGCTGGCAGCTTTCCTGTGGGCACAATCTCTGGACGTTTCCAATTTGGCAGCCGGGCTCTGCCAGAGAGAGATACAGAGTGTTGCCCCATTACGAAGCAATGCTTTTGTAGAGCGCGAATGTCTGTGTGGCAGCGAATGCAGTTCCAAGGGACAGTGAAAACCAGCTAGAGCTTTCAGTGCTGGCAGCTTTCCTGTGGGCGCAATCTCTGGACGTTTCCAATTTGGCAGCCGGGCTCTGCCAGAGAGAGATACAGAGTGTTGCCCCATTAGGAAGCAATGCTTTAGCAGAGCGCGAATGTGTGTGTGGCAGCGAATGCAGTTCCAAGGGACAGTGAAAACCAGCTACAGCTTTCAGTGCTAGCAGCTTTCCTGTGGGCGCAATCTCTGGACGTTTCCAATTTGGCAGCCGGGCTCTGCCAGAGAGAGATACAGAGTGTTGCCCCATTAGGAAGCAATGCTTTAGCAGAGCGCGAATGTCTGTGTGGCAGCGAATGCAGTTCCAAGGGACAGTGAAAACCAGCTACAGCTTCCACTGCTGGCAGCTTTCCTGTGGGCGCAATCTCTGGACGTTTCCAATTTGGCAGCCGGGCTCTGCCAGAGAGAGATACAGACTGTTGCCCCATTACGAAGCAAAGCTTTAGCAGAGCGCGAATGTCTGTGTGGCAGCGAATGCAGTTCCAAGGGACAGTGAAAACCAGCTACAGCTTTCAGTGCTGGCAGCTTTCCTGTGGGCGCAATCTCTGGACGTTTCCAATTTGGCAGCCGGGCTCTGCCAGAGAGAGATACAGAGTTTTGCCCCATATAGGAAGCAATGCTTTAGCAGAGTGCGAATGTCTGTGTGGCAGCGAATGCAGTTCCAAGGGACAGTGAAAACCAGCTAGAGCTTTCAGTGCTGGCAGCTTTCCTGTGGGCGCAATCTCTGGACGTTTCCAATTTGGCAGCCGGGCTCTGCCAGGGACAGATACAGAGTGTTGCCCCATTACGAAGCAAAGCTTTAGCAGAGCGCGAATGTCTGTGTAGCAGCGAATGCAGTTCCAAGGGACAGTGAAAACCAGCTAGAGCTTTCAGTGCTGGCAGCTTTCCTGTGGGCGCAATCTCTGGACGTTTCCAATTCGGCAGCCGGGCTCTGCCAGAGAGAGATACAGAGTTTTGCCCCATTACGAAGCAATGCTTTTGTAGAGCGCGAATGTCTGTGTGGCAGCGAATGCAGTTCCAAGGGACAGTGAAAACCAGCTAGAGCTTTCAGTGCTGGCAGCTTTCCTGTGGGCGCAATCTCTGGACGTTTCCAATTTGGCAGCCGGGCTCTGCCAGAGACAGATACAGAGTGTTGCCCCATTAGGAAGCAATGCTTTAGCAGAGCGCGAATGTCTGTGTGGCAGCGAATGCAGTTCCAAGGGACAGTGAAAACCAGCTACAGCTTTCAGTGCTGGCAGCTTTCCTGTGGGCGCAATCTCTGGACGTTTCCATTTCGGCAGCCGGGCTCTGCCAGAGAGAGATACAGAGTGTTGACCCCTTACCAAGCAATGCTTTTGTAGAGCGCGAATGTCTGTGTGGCAGCGAATGCAGTTCCAAGGGACAGTGAAAACCAGCTACAGCTTTCAGTGCTGGCAGCTTTCCTGTGGGCGCAATCTCTGGACGTTTCCAATTTGGCAGCCGGGCTCTGCCAGAGAGAGATACAGAGTGTTGCCCCATTAGGAAGCAATGCTTTAGCAGAGCGCGAATGTCTGTGTGGCAGCGAATGCAGTTCCAAGGGACAGTGAAAACCAGCTACAGCTTTCAGTGCTGGCAGCTTTCCTGTGGGCGCAATATCTGGACATTTCCAATTTGGCAGCCGGGCTCTGCCAGAGAGAGATACAGAGTGTTGCCCCATTACGAAGCAATGCTTTAGCAGAGCGCGAATGTCTGTGTGGCAGCGAATGCAGTTCCAAGGGACAGTGAAAACCAGCTATAGCTTTCAGTGCTGGCAGCTTACCTGTGGGCGCAATCTCTGGACGTTTCCAATTTGGCAGCCGGGCTCTGCCAGAGAGAGATGCAGAGTGTATCCCCCTTTCCAAGCAAAGCTTTATTAAAGCGCGAATGTCTGTGTGCCAGCGAATGCAGTTCCAAGGGACAGTGAAAAGCAGCTACAGCTTTCCGTGCTGGCAGCTTTCCTGTGGGCGCAATCTCTGGACGTTTCCATTTCGGCAGCCGGGCTCTGCCAGAGAGAGATACAGAGTGTTGACCCCTTACCAAGCAATGCTTTTGTAGAGCGCGAATGTCTGTGTGGCAGCGAATGCAGTTCCAAGGGACAGTGAAAACCAGCTACAGCTTTCAGTGCTGGCAGCTTTCCTGTGGGCGCAATCTCTGGACGTTTCCAATTTGGCAGCCGGGCTCTGCCAGAGAGAGATACAGAGTGTTGCCCCATTAGGAAGCAATGCTTTAGCAGAGCGCGAATGTCTGTGTGGCAGCGAATGCAGTTCCAAGGGACAGTGAAAACCAGCTACAGCTTTCAGTGCTGGCAGCTTTCCTGTGGGCGCAATATCTGGACATTTCCAATTTGGCAGCCGGGCTCTGCCAGAGAGAGATACAGAGTGTTGCCCCATTACGAAGCAAAGCTTTAGCAGAGCTCGAATGTCTGTGTGGCAGCGAATGCAGTTCCAAGGCACAGTGAAAACCAGCTACAGCTTTCAGTGCTGGCAACTTTCCTGTGGGCGCAATCTCTGGATGCTTCCAATTTGGCAGCCGGGCTCTGCCAGAGAGAGATACAGAGTGTTGCACCATTACGAAGCAAAGCTTTAGCAGAGCGCGAATGTCTGTGTGGCAGCGAATGCAGTTCCAAGGGACAGTGAAAACCAGCTAGAGCTTTCAGTGCTGGCAGCTTTCCTGTGGGCGCAATCTCTGGACGTTTCCAATTTGGCAGCCGGGCTCTGCCAGAGACAGATACAGAGTGTTGCCCCATTACGAAGCAAAGCTTTAGCAGAGCGCGAATGTCTGTGTGGCAGCGAATGCAGTTCCAAGGGACAGTGAAAACCAGCTACAGCTTTCAGTGCTGGCAGCTTTCCTGTGGGCGCAATCTCTGGACGTTTCCAATTCGGCAGCCGGGCTCTGCCAGAGAGAGATACAGAGTGTTGCCCCATTACGAAGCAATGCTTTAGCAGAGCACGAATGTCTGTCTATCAGCGAATGCAGTTCCAAGGGACAGTGAAAACCAGCTAGAGCTTTCAGTGCTGGCAGCTTTCCTGTGGGCGCAATCTCTGGACGCTTCCAATTTGGCAGCCGGGCTCTGCCAGAGACAGATACAGAGTGTTGCCCCAGTACGAAGCAATGCTTTAGCAGAGCGCGAATGTCTGTGTGGCAGCGAATGCAGTTCCAAGGGACAGTGAAAACCAGCTAGAGCTTTCAGTGCTGGCAGCTTTCCTGTGGGCGCAATCTCTGGACGTTTCCAATTTGGCAGCCGGGCTCTGCCAGAGAGAGATACAGAGTGTTGCCCCATTACGAAGCAAAGCTTTAGCAGAGCGCGAATGTGTGTGTGGCAGCGAATGCAGTTCCAAGGGACAGTGAAAACCAGCTACAGCTTTCAGTGCTGGCAGCTTTCCTGTGGGCGCAATCTCTGGACATTTCCAATTTGGCAGCCGGGCTCTGCCAGAGAGAGATACAGAGTCTTGCCCCCTTACCAAGCAAAGCTTTAGCAGAGCGCGAATGTCTGTGTGGCAGCGAATGCAGTTCCAAGGGACAGTGAAAACCAGCTAGAGCTTTCAGTGCTGGCAGCTTTCCTGTGGGCGCAATCTCTGGACGTTTCCAATTTGGCAGCCAGGCTCTGCCAG